>NC_045956.1:669452-1006405 GCF_010909765.2 Amblyraja radiata
CGATGTCACTGGAATGATCCTTTAACTTGTGGCTTGTGTTTTTGACCTTACTGCAAGTCACATTCACACACTGATGTGAACTTTCATTGGTCTTGGTGCCTCGATTTTTAAAATTCTCACCCCCCCCACTTGCAAATTGCTTCATGACCTCACCTCCTCCCACCCTTTTAATCTCCTCCATTCAATCAGTCCCACTCTCCTTCGATTCTGGCCCCTTGCACAGCCCTGATTTGTATTGTGTAAACATTGGCTATTTGTCATAAGTATCGAACCCATAAACTCCAGAATTCCCTAAATCTCTCCATAAAATCGTTTTCTTTGACAAGGCATGTTTTTTTTATTCACCTGTCCATATGTGGCTGCATGTCAAAATGTATTTCATTACACTTCCGAGGAATGCCCGTGTCATTTTACTGTGTTAAAGGGAGCAAGTAAATAAATACTAGTTGTAGCTGCTGTGTTGCAATAACAGTTGGCAGATTGAAAACCTGGGGATGAATTGAAATCTGGATCTGGACTATCGCAAGAAAAAAGGTAACATGGTCCAGTTGGTAATGTGGCGGATTAGGAAATCCGAATATACCAAGGGTACACATTCAGTTAAACAATGGCAGGAATGTTACCAAAGGGTTTAGGTCGTTACAACAATAGGGAGTGAAGAATCTTAGTTTAACACAACAAAGAAGTTGAGAGAAAAGAAATACAGAGTTAAGCACAAAGGAAGGGTCAACGGATAGCAGGACAATTGGTGTTGCAGTCATCTTTGGGAACACCAGAGGGAATATGCTAATATTCAAGACAACAGGTATAAAATACCACGTGTGGATGAAAGGCTTCCTACTGTACTGGCTGTAAATATGGACAGCAAATTCTCAACGTCCCAACCAGTAAATTATATTTTAGATGATAAATGAACAATCAGCGGGACTAGAACGAAGCACAGAGCTGGGAGATAAGACAGAGCGGCCGATCTGTCTGAATTAGGATGAAAGCACTGGGGAACAGAAATTCATAGAATTACTACTAAAATAGGGGATAGAGTCGTGGAGACAGGCTAAGGCAAAAAAATAGAAAAGGGATTGAAACAAGTGTGGGAGGAAACACTGGCTTTTAAAAGAGAGATGACAGTAGGAGGTCCTGATGAATATTTGAACAATTCTCCTCAAATGTACCCAATTTAACAACGTGTTTGAGAAAGGAGATAGGAAATATTGATGAATCGTGGTCAATTTGTTGGGGTTTTTCTACAATCACTGTTCAATAGGCAAGGAATAAAGTTTTCTAATCAAAGATCCTTTATTATGATGAGCATCAATCAGCTATTAGCAAGGGTTGAAAAAATAGTGTGTCGGAAGTCTTTCCACATGGCACACATGGTTCTTACAATGTCTTTACACCTGGTAAGTCACTGCATTCCCTTTTTCAAGAAGAGTAACAAATTCTTAACATCAATAGTAAAATGTAAAATTGTGACTGGATATTTATAAATAAAGAACCAGAGGACATAGGGTTAAGTAACTTTTTTTACACACAGAGTGGTGGGAATATGGAATGCGCTGCTGGAGGAGGTACTGTAGCTGAGGCAGGTATTATCACAATGTTTAAGAAACATTTGGACAGGTAGATGGGTAGCATAGGTTTAGAGATATATGGGCCATACACAGTCAGGTGGGACATGCTGGTCAGTGTGGGCATGTTGGGCCGAAGGACCCGTTTCCATGCTTCATGACTATGACTAACTATTGATTTAGCTATTTCACCATTTCTAAACATATAACTCAGAGTAATAAATCCCACAGAGCACTGCAGCAATTGCAATCAAGCAAGGTATTCCCAATATCGTAACACCAATTATAAATATGAATAAATTAATACTTCTTTAATGTTTCGCATCTTTTTGCCCTCTCATACATACATGCTGTTTCACATTACAACTCTCACTGCTGATCCCCATTTGAACCATACCTTTTCTGTGCTGACTCTTTAGAAGCATAGAAGTTGCCATCTCTGACTTTCCCTTTCAAGATGGCTTCCATTGCAAATAAGTCAGCCATGATGAATCTTAACTGGTCTTTTGAATCTTGGCAGATATCACTACATCTGGGTGTAAGGTAACATCTTCAGACCCTTTAAATCATCTTCAGCTTAGTATTAGACAGATCCTGTCACCTCTGGTGACCAGATGTTGGGTTTCGTGTACTAAAATCCCGATGTTAGGGTTCCAGACATTCTAGACCCTTTGCAACTTGCCTACAGAAAGAATAGGTCTATGGAGAATCAGAGCCATGACTCAGATCTGGATTGCCTTGACAATAAGAATACTTATGTCAGGACAATAAGGTTACTTATATCAGGATGTTATTCATTGACAACAACTAAGCCTTCAACACCCAAGGGCAGTACGGTGGCATGAAGGTAGAGTTGCTGCTTTACAGTGCTAACGACCCGGGTTTGATTCTAACTATGGGTGCTGTCGGTCCGGAGTTTGTACGTTCCCCTCCTGACCTGCATAGGTTTTCTCCGGGTACTCCGGTTTCCTTCCACACTCCAAAGACATGCAGGTTTGTAGGTTAGTTGACTTTGGTAAATTGCAAATTGTCCTAGTGTGTGTAGGATAGTGTTGGTGTACGGAGACTGCTGGTCGGAGCGGACTCGGTGGATTGAAGGGCCTGTTTCCGCACTGTATCTCTAATTTATCTAAAAATTAAACTCTACCGTAACACCAAATAAGCTCATACATAGGCTTCTGGGCCTTGGGTTGGGGGCCTCCATCTGCAAATGATTCCTGCACTTCCTAACCAGCAGACATCAGTCTGTCAGTCAATGTTATGGTGACCAAATCACATACGTGATCAGGATTTAACATGAATATGGAAATAAAAAACATATATGAACATTTCAAACTGGTAGATGAAAATTGGCCAAGCAATCATGATTCAGAACATATCTCAAATGTCCAGGCCAGAGTCACACCAGTAGGGGCTTATCAATAGGACCAATTCTAAAACAAAGAGGGAATAGATATGCAGAACATTTCAATCACAATCATAACCATTAAAAAGAGCTTGATTTCAGCTGCAAGATCAGAACAAAATGTAGTGCAGTTGTAAAGGACAGAGACATGGAGTCAACGGGCACAGCAGAACACAACTGCACATATACGTTAAACAAAGGCAATTTTACAAGATAATTTAAATAAATGAGGCTGACCGGCTGAAAACTAATATAATGAGCACCCAGGATAATGTGGATCTACAGGGTTGCGAAGTGGTGCAACATCAAATAAACATAGATCACACTAATCCAGGCTAGACTATGACTTGGTGGGTCACAAACATATCACAGGATTTAGACAAAAGAAGGTGAGAGAACTGAAACAAAACTAACCGTACTCATAAATTGCAATTCTGAGCTCTGAAGGCTCAAGACCAAAACATGGTACCAAGTAGAAAAAAGACACCAAGTGCTGGAGTAACTCAGTAGAAAAGGCAGTAACTTTTAACAACACGGACAGGCAGGGTATCAGGTCGAGACCTTTCTTCAGTCCTTGTGTGTATTAACCAGCATCTGCAATTCTTTGTTTCTACATGGTAGAAAATAACTTTGAATGCAACAAAATCTAAAACCCATGGCAGAATAAGGTTTAAATGGCCAAATTTTGGAGAGAAGGAAATACAATACTGCACAGAGAACATGCATAGAATTAGCATTTCACTGTGGCTAGACTATATTAGTCAACCAGGCGGGAGACAATATCTCTTATGCATATTCCCTTGCAATAAACACAAATCAAATAGCAGAACCAAATTCAATAAAAAAATATCAGAGAGCAGAAATGAGCTGACATGATTAGCCTTTCCCGTCCTTTGTGTGAGATAGAACTGTAGCTAGTTTAGTTTAGTTTTGTTTATTGTCACGTGTACCAGTGTAGAGTGGAAAGCTGCCTTGTTGTGTGTTATAGTTTTGCCGTCCATAGTTTACAGATACAGGATAAAGGGAATAATGCTTAGAGCAAGATAAAGTCCAGTAAAGTCTGATTAAAAATAGTCTGGGGGTTTCCAATGGTAGATGGAGCACAGGACCACTCTCTAGTTAGCGATGGTCAGTTGCCTGACAGCAGCTGGGAAGAAACTGTCCCTGAATTTGGAGGTATGTGTTTTAACATTTCTGTACTTGCCTGCTAGGAGAGGAGAGAAGAGGGAGTGATTATGCTGATGGCCTTGCTGAGGCAGTGTGAAGTGTGGATGGAGTCAATGGAAAGGAGGTTGGATTGTGGCTGCATCCACAATTCGCTGCAATTTCATGCACTCTTAGATGGAGCAGTTCCCAAACCATGATGTGATACATCCTGATAAAATGCTTTCTCCAGTGCATCTGTAGAAGTTGGTGAGAGTTGTTGGGGACATGACAAACATCCTAAGCCTTCCAAGGAAGTAGTAGTGTTGGTGTGCTTTCTTGGCCATTGCTTTGATATGGCTAGTCCAAGACAAGTTGGTGGAGATATTTACTCCTAGGAACTTGAAGCTTTCAACCAGGTCTACTTTGGTGCCATTGATATATACCGGGGATGAGTACGGCTTCACTTCCTGAAGTCGATCACTATCTCCTCTGTCTTGCTGACATTGAGAGAAAGGTGGTTGTCTTGACACCAATGTTCTCAATCTCCTTCCTGTACTCCCTCATCATTATTTGATATCCAGCCCACTATGGTGACGTCTGCAAATTTGTAAATTGAGTTGGATTTGTATTTGGTTGCACAGTCGTAGGTGTATAATGAGTAAAGAAGAGGGCTGAGAATGCATTCTTCCAGAACACTAGTGTTGAGGGTTATCGTAGAGGATTATTTGTTACCTATCCTCACTGATTGTGATCTGTTGATCAGGAAGTTAAGGACCCACTGCAGTTCGCGTACCGCCACAACAGATCAACGGTGGATGCGATCTCGCTGGCCCTCCACTCCGCACTGGACCACTTGGACAACAAAAACTCATATGTCAGGCTGTTATTCATTGATTACAGCTCGGCATTTAACACAATCATCCCCTCCAAACTGGTTACCAAACTCGCAGAACTGGGTCTCTGCGCATCCCTCTGCAACTGGATCCTCGACTTCCTCATCCACAGACCACAGTCTGTTCGTATTGGTGGAAATGTGTCAGCCTCGATAACAATCAGCACGGGAGCACCTCAAGGCTGCGTGCTCAGCCCCCTGCAGTACTCACTCTATACCCATGACTGCGTAGCGAACCACAGTGCGAACTCCATCATCAAGTTCGCTGACGACACCACTATTGTGGGGCGTATCACTGATGGGGATGAGTCAGAATACAGAAGAGAGATCGAGCAACTGTCCATATGGTGCCAGCGCAATAACCTGGTTCTCAACACCAGCAAAACCAAGGAACTGATTGTGGACTTTGGAAGGAGTAGGAGGGGGACCCACAGCCCCATTTATATCAACGGGTCGATGGTTGAAAGGGTCAAGAACTTCAAATTCCTGGGCGTGCACATCTATGAAGATCTTTCCTGGTCCGAGAACACTAACGCAATTATCAAAAAAGCTCATCAGCACCTCTACTTCCTGAGAAGATTACGGAGAGTCGGATTGTCAAGGAAGACTCTCTCTAACTTCTACAGGTGCACAGTCGAGAGCATACTGACCGGTTGCGTCGTGGCTTGGTTCGGCAATTTGAGTGCCCTGGAGAGGAAAAGACTACAAAAAGTAGTAAACACTGCCCAGTCCATCATCGGCTCTGACCTCCCTTCCATCGAGGGGATTTATCGCAGTCGCTGCCTCAAAAAGGCTGGCAGTATCATCAAAGACCCACACCATCCTGGCCACACACTCATCTCCCTGCTACCTTCAGGTAGAAGGTACAGGAGCCTGAAGACTGCAACAACCAGGTTCAGGAATAGCTACTTCCCCTCAGCCATCAGGCTATTAAACCTGGCTCGGACAAAACTCTGATTATTAATAACCACTTTCTGTTATTTGCACTTTACCAGTTTATTTATTCATGTGTGTATATATTTATATCATGGTATATGGACACATTTATCTGTTTTGTAGTAAATGCCTACTATTTTCTGTGTGCTTAAGCAAAGCAAGAATTTCATTGTCCTATACAGGGACACATGACAATAAACTCACTTGAACTTGAACTTGAACAGTTGCAGTGAAGAATGCTGCCTCCATGAGTTTGGAGATGAGCTTGGATGGGATAATGGTATTGAAAGCAGAGCTGTAGTCTATGAATGGAGGTCTGACATAGATGTCTCTCTTATCCAGGTGTTCCAGGGATGAGCGTAGGGCTAGGGCGATTACATCAGTTGTGCCAGTCGGTGAAATGTAGTGTATCAAGGTTGCTTGGAAGACGGGATTTGAGCGCTTGACAGCACTAGGCCTCTACTGGCTGGAGTTTAGAAGGTTGAGGGGGGACCTCATTGAAACTTACAGAATAATGGAAGGCATAGATTGAGTAGATGTGGAAAGGATGTTTCCACTGGTGGGAGAGTCTAGGACCAGAGGTCATAGCCTCAGAATTAAAGGGCGCTCTTTTAGAAAGGAGGTGAGGAGGAACTTCTTTAGTTAGACGGTAGTTAATTTGTGGAACTCCAGTGGTCTTCTTGAAGCAGGTGGCTACCTCAGAACGGAGACATTAAAGATGTCCATAAACACTACTGCAAGCCTTCAGTTGAGCTTCAAAGGTGTAGAGACAGATGTCCATAAAATAATGTGTGTAAATGCTAATTGATCTGCTCTACTGGACAAACTAAAAGATCTATTTGTTTATGTAAAATGGAAATTGGGAGCAAGTGATGGACATCCAAGTTCAATTAGTTTATGACCCAATGAAAAAATCAAGTACGTTATGTGTAAGAAGGAGCTGCAGATGCTGGTTTAAACCGAAGATAGACACAAATTGCTGGAGTAACTCAGCGGGGCAGGCAGCATTTCTGAAACATCACCCATTCCTTCTCTCCAGGGATGCTGCCTGTCCCACCGAGTTACTCCAGCATTTTGGTCTGAAGTTACAACTGGGATTGTAGACCTTTCCCCAGTTCAACATTTACAAGACATTTGGACAGGTACATGGACATGAAATGTTTAAAATGATATGGGCTAGCTGCGGGTAAATGGAACGAGCTTGAATGGCGCAACTTGATCAGCAAGGACAAGTTGCGTCGAAGGGACTATTTTTACGAGCTGTATGACTATTATTCTGTTTTGGGAAGAATTTTAAATGCTCCCCCATTTCACAATTGCCTCGGCCAAATGCCCTAGTTATCTATTTGCCTTACATTTCCTACGTTGCCTGACTGCTCTATGCATGGGCTCAAGAAATATTGTATTTGAACCTTCTACTAAGTAAGTAAGTAAGTAAGTAAGTTTATTGGCCAAGTATTCACATACAAGGAATTTGCCCTGGTGCTCCTTCCACAAGTAACAACATGACATACAGTGACAGTTACGAATGACTCAGAAAACAAGGTAACTAAACATTAATAATAATAAAACATTAATGATAAAACACCATTGATCAAGCATGTGAACCAACAAAATACCAGATCAAAGGGAGGCTACAGATTTTTGGCTGTTGAGTAGAGCAACTACTCGTGGATAAAAACTGTTTTTATGTCTGGCTGTGGCAGCTTTGACAGTCCGGAGTCGCCTTCCATAGGGAAGTGATTCAAAGAGTTTGTGGCCAGGGTGAGAGGGGTCAGAGATGATCTTGCCCGCTCGCTTCCTGGCCCTTGCAGTGTACAGTTCATCAATGGAGGGAAGGTTGCAGCCAATAACCTTCTCTGCTGATCGGACGATTCGCTGCAGCCTCCAGGTGTTGTGCTTGGTGGCTGAGCCAAACCAGACCATGATGGAGAAGGTGAGAACAGACTCTACAATGGCCGTGTAGAATTGGACCATCATTGCCTGTGGCAGATTGTGTTTCCACAGCTGCTGCAGGAAGTACATCCTCTGTTGTGCCTTTTTGACTGTGGAGTCGATGGTAGCCCCCCACTTAAGGTCCTTGGAGATGATGGTTCACAGGAACTTAAAAGACTCCACAGATGTGACTGTGGTGTTGTTGATGGTGAGTGGGGTGAGGGGAGGGGGAGCTCTCCTAAAGTCTACAACCAATTCCACTGTCTTAAGAGCATTGGGCTCTATGTTGTTGCGACGGCTTCTCAGCTTCATGTACAGCTTCTCTTTGTGTATACTGGTTATGATCATGTACAAATCAATTATATCATCTCTCAAACATTTGGTCCAAGGAGAACAATCCAGCTACTCCAGTCTAACCTAGATCCCCATCGTTATAACTATTCCGCTAAATCTTTTCTATACCCTTTTTAGGAATGCCACATTGTTCTGAAATTGAATTGATCACTTTATCGTAGGCTTATTCCATTAAAAAAGTGTTTTTATTTCACTAAAGTGTGCAGCTGACTAGCATCTGGCACAATGTTACAAAGAACTGCTTGTTAGTTAGTGTTCTTATATTCGAAGAGATGGTGATTAGAATATCTGTTATAAAGTCAGAGACATATGGCACGCACACAAACCCTTCGGCCAACTTGCCTATGCCGACCGAGAAGTCTCATCTGCACTAGTCCCACCTGCCTGCATTTGGCCCATATGCATTTAAACTTTTCCTATCCATGTACCTGTCCAAATGTCTTTTAAAATGTTGTTATAGTACCTGCCTCAACTACCTCCTGTGGCAGCCCATTCCATATACACACCATTCGCTGTGTGAAAAAATTGCCTCTTAGGTTCCTACCAAATCTTTCTCCATTTATCTTAAACCTATATCCACTAGTTCTTGATTCTCATATACTGGGTAAAAGTGTGCATTTACCCTATCTATTCCACTCATGATCTTATACACGTCTATAAGATCTTCACTCATTCTCCTGTGCTCCAAGGAATACAGTCTTACCTTGCCCAACCTCTCCCAATAGCTCAGGCCCTCGAGTCCTGGCAACATCTTTGTAAATCTTCTCTGCACATTTTCCAGCTTAATAGCAGGTTGACCAAAACTGAACACAATACTCCACATGCAATCTCACCAGTGTCTTGTATAACTGTAATACAGCTGTTATCTAATGGGAACATGCTCAAAATCAATGTAAACATTTTGAACTCTAATTTTATAGCAGAATGTTTCTAAATTAAATGGCGTTGAACAAGTTCCATTCCACAGGCCATATAATGTAGAATATCAACATAATAAATATCCAGGTAGTGTGAGAAACTAAAGCAGCACCAAGAAGTTAATATCTCATTTGCATTTAGTTTGAATGCACTTCATTAGTGAGCTTTTCAGGTTGGAGTTACTTAATGATAACAGTAATTATTGATTGTGAATGTTTTGTGGTTAAACGATTCCATAACTAATCTTGCTGCAATCTTTATATTCCCACCAATGCTGACAGCATTAGAGAGTCGTTAGACAATGGTGGTACTTCATCAACCGCATCCCATTATCAATCATTATCTGTGGGAGAAGGTTGGAGAAGGGAATTTTAAAGGTGGGGGATAAGGATGCACTTGGGAGAATGAACACTGTTACAAAATAAATAAAAGGACAAATCGGTGTCTATTAACGCACCTCCTGACATCTCAATTGTACTTTGATATTCTTTAGCATTATGTGGATAGTCATGAGCCATTTTTGCATCTGCCATTGTATTTATTGCTGTTATAGTGAACAAGGAAATTCATTGCATCCTGGTGTAAATGACAGTAAACTAATCTAATCTCTCCGCCATCTGTGTGTTCAGTTTGTGTGAGAGGAAACTGGACACCATGTTATAGGAAAGATGTTGTCAAGCTGGAAAAGGTACAGATAGGATTTATGAGGTAGTTGCCAGGACTCGAAGGTCTGAGCTATAGGGAGAGGTTGAGTACGTTGGGACTGTATTCCTTGGTGCGCAGGAGGGTGAGGGGTGATCTTATAGAGGTGTATAAAATCATGAGAGGAATAGATCGGGTAGATGCACAGAGTCACTTGTTTAGAGTAGGTGAATCGAGGACCAGAGGTCATAGGTTTAAGGTGAGGGGGGAAATATTTAATAGGAATCTGAGGGGTAAATTTTTCATGCAAAGGGTAGTCAGGGTACGGAACAAGCTGCCAGAGGAGGTAGTTGAGGCAGGAACTATCCCAACATTTAAGAAAGAGTTAGACAGGTACATGGATAGGACAGGTTTGGAGGGATATGGACCAAACGTGGGCAGTTGGGACTAGTATAGATGGGACATGTTGGCCGGTGTGGGCGAGTTGGGCCGAATGGCCTGTTTCCACACTATCACTATGACTCTCTATCTGCAAGGTACAAGTCAGGAGTGTGAAATGCTCAGAGAAACCTGAAGAAGCATGGCATCAGGATAAAGCCTTCTGCTTAATTCATCCCCATCAACATTCATTCCTTCCTTCACCAACACACCGTAGCTGCAGTGTGTAATGTCTCAAAATGTATCCTCTCCACCAACGGCACAAAATGCATTATATTTATACACCTACACTGCTCTGCTTGCAATTCCCAAACTCACAATCTCACCACTAGGAAGCACAAGAGCAGCAGTAACATGAGAACCTTAGTCTGAAGAAGGGTCTCGACCCGAAAGGTCACCTATTCCTTTTCTGAAGAGATGCTACCTGACCCGCTGAGTTACTCCGTGTCTATTTTCAGTGTAAACCAGCATCTGCAGTTCCTTCCCGCTCATGAGAACACTGCTCCTGCAGATTCCCCATCAAGCCATACATCACCCTCATCTGGAAATATATCATTAGTCTGTTATTGCCGCTAGGTCTAATCCTCTACACAGCAACATTGTATGAGAACCTTCATCTGAAAAATTCAGTGTATTTATTGTGAGTGATGTTAGAAGATTCTGTACAGGATATGGACAATGTAAATTGGGTATTAGGACTTCAGGGTTGATTCTGTCATATGGAAGGATAATCAACAAACTGAAAGGCCTGGAGGGTAATTAGTATGGGTGTCAGAAGTTATGGGGAGAAGGCAGGAGAATGGGGTTAAGAGCGAAAGATAGATCAGCCGTGATTGAATGGCGGAGTAGACGATGGCCGAATGGCCTAATTCTGCTCCTATCACTGTGAACCTGAAATTAATTCCAGGAACTTGTGCGCTACTGCAGTCATTTAAAGCTCAAACCTGTGGATGATTTATTTCTGAGGTTTGGAATGAATATCGGCTCCCAGCGAGTTATGCTGCCTTGCATTCTCCATGGCTGAGCTCAGAAACATGACCACAAGGGTTAAGCCTGAGGAAGGCACACACTCCCAACTATTCATGGGGTCATCGTGACAACCAACACCATGACCACAACATGCAGTGAATAAAGTAACTGAATTATAACCAAAATAGTAAACAAAAATGCTGGAGAAACTTAGCGGCTGAGGCAGCATCTATGGAGCGAAGGAATAGGTGACGTTTTGTGTCATAGAAACATAGAAAATAGGAGCAGGAGGAGGCCATTTGGCCCTTCGAGCCAGCACCGCCATTCATTGTGATCATGGCTGATCGTCCCCTATCAATAACCCGTGCCTGCCTTCTCCCCATATCCCTTGACTCCACTAGCTCTAGAGCTCTATCTAACTCTCTCTTAAATCCATCCAGTGATTTGGCCTCCACTGCCCTCTGTGGCAGGGAATTCCATAAATTCACAACTCTCTGGGTGAAAAAGTTTTTTCTCACCTCAGCCTTAAATGACCTCCCCTTTATTCTAAGACTGTGTCGAGACCCTTGCTCACCCGAAACGTCACCTATTCCATCGCTCCATAGATGCTGCCTCACCCTCTGAGTTTCTCCAGCATTTTTGTCTACCTTCGATTTTTCCAACATCTGTAGTTCCTTCTTAACTAAAATAGTAATTGTAAGTTGTACAGTACATGGGGTTTTAATGGCATGATATATTAAATTGTCTCAAGGAAACATGATGGGAATGGAACATTTAAAGGAAAGAGTCTCAATCCTAGGACACGGAGACAATATAACACTTTGACAAAAGAAAAACCTGACAGAATCTGATATAAGTTGTCCATCTTCAAAAGTAATAAATGTCATTACGGAGTCAGAATCCTTAAAGCAAGAGTTGTGGCAGTGCACTGAAGTTTAACAACAAAAACATCAACAGTAATTCCACTATAACACAGAGAGAGAAAACATTTTGCCCCCAAGGTCTCTAATCATTTGGTTCACTGGGTAAAACTGTGTGTGGAATGAGTGCCTGCTATCCTGAGGGAAATTTCAGAGGGAAGCAGTTTTGATCGGTTTGTTCACGCCTCTACCGAGGATGGACAACCATATCCCATGTCAGACGCGCTACAGACATCCCTGCTAACTTTGCCCTACTCTGTTACGGTACAACATATTTCGGGATCAGGCGAAGAGCCTTCCACCAGTGTCTCTTTCAGCCGATGCTGCCCGACCTGCTGAGTGTTGCAAGCATTGCTGTTTATATTTAGGAGATTTCTACCCTCACAGAGTTTTGATTTTCTGTAACATACAGCAGTTTTACACGCATGGAATGTAACCAAACTCGCAGTTCCGTGCCCTTAACTCCAATTGGACTTGCACTAAACTATTTTTTTGCAGCCTGCAGCTAAAACTTACAACACAAAAACAAACTATTGGGTCCATATACATATGTGGAGGGAAATGGACAGAAGGCTTTGCGGGTTAAGAAGAATCTCGTTCAAGACTGGAGTAGAGTGGAGATAACTACAGTAGTAGAAAAGGATGAGGGGAGGGGTGGACCGGTCCGGAGCAGCCAAGTGATAGGTGAATCCAGGTAAAGAGGGGTAGATTCGCAGAGTATCATTTGTCCATTTCCCACCACAGATGCTGCCTGGCCAACTGTGTCCATCCAGCAGTCAGTATTTTGCACAAGATTCCAGCATCTACACTCCCTTGTGTCTCCATGAAAGCGTCTGTATTTGCGTTGAGGGGGTGGAGTTCAAGAGGGGCGGGAGTGTGAAAGTTTGTGGACTCTTCGATGCTGAGGAATTTCTCCGTTACCTGAGACCTCTACACATCAACGCTGCTGGTTCAAACTAAAACCAGGGATGGAGCACTCCACCTGAAATGAACGGACAATGTGTCCATTTGATTCAATTATAGCTGGTGCGTTCGTTATTCCTCCCATCCTGTAAGTTGCAGTTAAAAAACCTGCGCAGAACCATATCCAATGTCACTTACTGATCAAATCTGAATGTGCCTCAGTAAATGATGAACTTGGGCGCTACAATGCTGAGATCTATATTCTGCGCGTTGTATCTTCCCCTTTACTCTACCTATTGTACTTAGGTTTTTCCTAATTGTATAATATATCTGATCTGCTTGGATAGCAGGCACAGCAACGCTTTTCATTTTACCTCGGTACACATGACAATAATAAACTTAAAAACAAAAGACTTGCACCTGGTATAAGTTAAGGATCTCTTAACATTTTTTTTAAATGGAGTAGCCATTCCAGTTAACAAGCGATCTTAAAGTGTTCTTTTTTTTTAAACTCTTAAAATAACCATAGTACAAGACGTGTAAGATAATGCGCCAAAATGAGGAATAGAACACCTCTTTAAAACAGAACAGGATCGTTACATCAAAGTCGTTCTTCAGGCATTAGATTCCAGTGTGTGACAATAGACAATAGGTGCAGGAGTTTGGCCCTTCGAGCCAGCACCGCCATTCAATGTGATCATGGCTGATCATCCCCAATCAGTACCCCGTTCCTGCCTTCTTCCCATATCCCCTGACTCCGCTATTTTTAAGAGCCATATCTAGCTCTCTCTTGAAAGTATCCAGAGAACCTGCCTCCACCGCCCTCTGAGGCAGAGAATTCCACAGACTCGCCACTCTCTGCGAGAAAAAGTGTTTCCTCGTCTCCGTTCTAAATGCCTTACCCCTTATTATTAAACTGTGGCCCCTGGTTCTGGACTCCCACAACATCGGGAACATGTTTCCTGCCTCTAGCGTGTCCAAACCCTTAACAATCTTATGATGTGGGTGCACCATAATCAACAGATCGCTACAGACACAGGTCCATTCACTTTACATCAAACTAATGAATTGAATAGAATAGAATAGTTTCTTTATTGTCATTGTAACATGAACCATGTACAACGAAATTGTAAAATGTCAGCCTGTAAATTGCATTTGAAGCACCTCGAAGTGCACCAGAGATGTGAATGCGCTAAGAACAAGATTATTGCTGGGTTTGAAAGATATGGGTTCAAACCCCGCACTTAGACTTGCGAGCATAGTGCCAAAGAAACAGGGAAATATGTGGAAGAGAGTAATGACAGATACAGGCGGGAGACCAATAACAAGCAAGAGAGGGCACTTGCAGGATGGGAACTAAAGACCATAAAAACACAATATCGGCTAAATATAGAATGCACGAAATAAAGGATTGGGACATGACACCTTGGTCAAATTAAATGTACAGATAGCAATAAGCCTTTAAAAATATTCAATGACAATGTACAGAACACACATCTTTCAACGCATTCAGGGGGATCAAGACCAAGTAATGAGCAGCCACCACACCCCCCGCTCCCAAACTTGAAGCATTTTTCCTGGTTTCGTGGCCCCAGGCTTAACCCTCTATGGTCCGATTGGAAATAAAAACAAGAGCGGACACCTTAATGAACCAGAGCGGGAACATGGGAGAAAAGGGTTTAGGTTTGGGTTGCTGTAGGGATGATAGTGTACAGTTATACACCGTAGAGTGCCGATACAGGAGCAAGGCTTGGGATCACCATGTATAACATGTGCCAGGAAATATTTCTCGGACTAAGAATCGAAATGTAGTGGCGGGATGGTGACGAGATCGGCTCCGTGGTCTCGGTTAAAACATGATCTAGATCCGTGAACCGTTCGCCTGAGACTATTGCCGCGGTTACATTTACGTCAATAATAAAACTCGAGTGGACCACGGACGGACGGACGGACGGTCAATGGATGAGTTTACGATCGACTCATGGACTGATGTGTGAAACTGTGAAGTGGTGAGAAATATGACACCCAATAGTTAAAGGACTAGAAAGAAAAAATAAACATACGGACTGGATTCTCTGCATGAATATGGACTTCAGTTTCAGGGCATCCCCATATTCAGTTGTAGAGAGTGAGAGAATTCCACTCACCAGCACGATGAATAAACCCTACCTCAAGTTACACAATATATTACCTGGTATATTTCTACCTGTACATTCGGCTTTGGTTAGAAATAAAAACAAAATCAATTTATAGCACAAGTATACGTTTTAATTTGTTTCACACTCATTTACTCTTTCTTTAAGTCGCAGACCGAGTCAAACTCATTTAAAAGTTAGATTCAGATCCACGTCTTTCTTACCTTTCTCTTGAACTGCCTACATCAACAAACAGCATGAAACGGGCAAGTAAACAATGTTTGGAAGCATGCCCTGAATTCGGACATTACAGTAATGTACATGCTGATGTTATGTTGGTAACATCCCACTTATGAGGCTGTAGTTGAGACACTATCACAATAGTTTAACTGGAATTAAACTTACCTCGTCAGACTTGGGTTTCATATCACTTACATAGCAGAGTTTTCCCACTGTAAACACTCACTCAGGTCGTGTGACGCCAGTATTGGTATCTCAGCAGCCTCGTTGTTCTCATGATAATGAAGCTACCCCCCATAACAAAAGCTTCTTTCTCTGTCTTGCTCCCTCTTTATAGTCACACTCATGCAGTGTTTTAGCAACACTCAAACTGCATGTGCCCGCAGTTTAAATGGGGCGGGGGTGGGAGGAGGGGGGCAGAGGACAAGAAACTCTGAATTTTGACAAAACTAATACCTGCAGTGGGTAAACCAGTAACCTAGATGGATTTAAGTGGACATTCTCCAGGAATATAAACAAAACATGAAATAGAGATTTTACAGGATCAGGACCTGGGTTCAACTTGCCAACAGACTGGGGATTTCGGATGAGAAGCCCTAACGCATTCTTTACACGGCATTAGTTAAAACATGGAATAAACCTCACTGGGATCGGGATTAGGTGACACTTAAATAATGGCATGGAGTATCTCTTGGAACAGGACTTTAAATATCATCACAATACAGTCGAGACTATTTGTGAAGAAGACTAATGAGTACATACGTGTAACCAATGAATGAAGAAAGGAAACATCTGACTAGGGAATAAAATAAATGGGGACATAGACACTTTGACTTCATAAGTTTTCTTTAAAATCTCAAATTGATGAAATAAATACATCAACAGCGAATGTCCTTGGGCAATTCTTGGAAGTAATATTTTATGAGACTTTTTTCTTAATTAATAAACATTAAAATTTATAATAAGATGTGCAGTTACTGTTATTATCCCATTACTATCTTGACTACACTTCTTCCCACCCTACATCCTGTAATCCCATGGCTATCTGGACTACACTTCTTCCCACCATGCTTCCTATGAGGACTCTATCTCCTACTCCCAATTCCTCCGTCTACGCCACATCTGCACCCAGGTTGAGGTGTTCCATACCAGGGCATCAGAGATGTCCTCGTTCTTCAGGGAACGAACATTGACTTCTCTAATTTTAGGTAGCCCTTGCTTTCTCCCTCCTTCCCCTCCTCTTTCTCAGCTCTCTCACAAAGCCAACTGCCTCCGCCTCTTCTTTTCCTCCCCCCCCCCCCCCCCCCCACACCGCGACATCAGTCTGAAGAAGGGTCTCGACCCGAAACGTCGTCTATTCCTCCTCGCCATAGATGCTGCCTCACCAGCTGAGTTTCTCCAGCATTTTTTGTCTACCTGTTATTCAAGATGATAGGTTATATTTCATCTTAATGGATGCATTTGGGGAGATCCAGTATTATCCAATTGCTTCTTGGGATGCTCCAGAAACTGGTTTCACTATCTTCTCCAGAAACTTTGTTTACATGCTGACCATTTGGTGTAAAAAATAATATAGATAAATGTGATTATTGTACTACAAATAATTTAAAATGGAAAAAAAATATTGAAACCTGCTTCCATGTGCTCTTCTCCCACAGTATATCAAAAATGAATATTGTGGAAATTCTTTCAACAGCCTACATTTTTCTAGTCGTTCCTTAGATTCCAGAATTTGGGATCATCCAAGTCCCCCATTCCTTCTCTCCAGAGATGCTGCCTGTCCCGCTGAGTTACTCCAGCATTTTGTGTCTATCTCTTGCTTCTTCACACTGACTCCAGCGCTGAACGTTTTTCTTCTTATCTGCTCCCAGAATTGAACAAAGTATTATGGGTATCATCTGACCAGAGTGCTATAAGGTTTGGGACCAACAAACCATTTTCTCAGCAATATATTCCAGTAGTATGTCGGCTTTGTAGATTGCTCCCATGCTTTGGTTCAAGAGGTCTACGTTCAAATCTATTCATGGCACACATATCTTGCCTACCTTGTAAATGTGAATTAGAACTCGGAGCAGGTCATTTACTGACTTTATCTTGCACTAAACTTTATTCATGTTATTTCCCTTGTCATGTCATTGTACACTGTGAAGAGTCAAGAGTCAAGAGTGTTTTATTACCATATGTCCCGTACGGGACAATGAAATCCTTACTTGCTGCAGCACAACAGAATATGTGAATATGTAAACATTGTATATAACGGGAAAAAGGAGAAAAAGTTAAATAAATAACAAATATAGTGCAGATAACAAATAATAATAGGAAGATTAAACGAGAACTTACCAGTTTGAAGTTTGATCTTTATTTTATGAGGAGTTACGATGAGGGATTACGTGGACCCCGCCAGCATGCGTGCGCGATATTCTTCAAAGCAGCGGTGTGGAATCACAGTATTAGTAATTGAAATAAACATAGTAAGATAAGAAGATCTAATATACCAGTTGACCTTTATAATAGAGGGTGGGAGCGGAGGGCACGTATTCCCTCATCGTATCTCCTCATAAAATAAAGATCAAACTTCAAACTAATAAGTTCTTGTTTAATCTTACTATTTTACTTTGGAGTCACTTGGGTGACTACGTGAAGATTTTAAAGCTCTGTGATTTCAAGCCGTGGAACAGTCCATGCTTCACTCACTGCCGGTCATTCAAGGGAGGAAGTATGTTATCGTATTCAGACATGTATCCAATTCAGACAATAATAATTTATTTTCACAAATTAATCCTCCCTAGGGCTAAATATATTACAGAATTGAAACTTGATTCTGCAACTCCGCAGGTTTGGTTATTGGCTTATGATAAAGAATTGGAAGGTCTTTCTCTAGACCATCCTGCTGTTGCCATGATATGGTCCATAGGCACTTCCTTGTTTCTAGCTGCCGGTGTTGCTGTTGCCCTTGTGGATAGAAACTTAAGATGTCAGTATCCACCCCTGCAGCTCCCAAACCTGTCTGAGCCATCTAGCGATGGTTAGTGCTGATACCTGGCCATTAGGCTGTTTATGGCTGCCCATAGTACCAATTTACTTCCTCTTAAGTTTTAGTAGTCTTAAGGTATAGTAGAAGGTGTGTCATTACACATAGTCGGGTGTCAGTTGGGTATACCTGGAATTCCAATTTTTTTCCTGATGTTCCTGGTCTATCTTGTTTTACAAGCTCTAATATGCAAAGTTATCTTTTCTGGAGATGCCATCATTTATCCCAGTCTCGGTTTATGTAGAAACTGGACCCCTAGAGCTGAGACCAGTACTATCAGCATACTGTTGAATGTCAGTTTTCCCCCAGGGACAGGGACATTGCTGGTGCCCCTAGCAATGTTAGTACAACACTGACGTCCCAGATCTGGGAGTACCTCACTCTAGGAGGGTTAGTGTTATAAATAATCCTCATAGGTTTGGCAACTAGAGGGTGAGATCCCATGGAGAGTTGTCGTGGTGCCTGCCACCAGTGAGCTGACAGGGCACTCCTAGCGCAATTATAGCGCTGCAGCTCAGTCCTTCATGTACATGAAGGCTGGACAGGAATTCCCAGGACGTTGGTGGTTGTAGCTGTATTATACGCTACACCAGTCCTTGTTAATTCTTGATAGGCCGCCGTGATCATGTTCATGGTCCTGTCCGCCAGCCCGGATCTAGCATGGTGGACTATGGTTCAGAGACTATGTCCGAGACCACAGGGATCCATGGCTGTGTAGGCCAATCAGGTACTTTCAAGACATCTGATGTTGAGTCCATATGTGTTTTTGCTTAGGATCCGACTGATGAGGCAGGAGGGAAAAAACATTGTAAACAATTATTCCCCATTCAGTGAGTAACGTCCATTGCTGCTGCCCCAAGTGTGGTTCCCAAGCGACATATGTTGGTAACTGGTGATTGGATCTAGATGCAAATGGATCGATATCTGGTGTCCCTATCTTTTGGTAATATCAGCAACTTTTTGTGATCCAACAGCCATTGCTGTCATTGAATTTTCATGACCTCGTGTGTGCCACTGTATTGAGCTTACCTGGTAGGTCTGTTTGCTGATAACTAAATATGTATGTTAACACACCATAGCCAAATATATTGGCCAGATTGACACATGATATCGATCTTATTTCTCCCATATGATTAATATATGCCACCCCTGTGATATTATCAATTTGTAGGCGGACATACAGATGGTGAATTGTGAGCAGTAGGCTTTTAGCCCATGAAACGCACCCAACATCTCTAAATACCCAGTGTTTTTAGTAATGATTACTAATAATGATGGGCTGGAACTATGCCAAGTATTCCCTTTCATCATTATAACTCTGAATTGCTTTGGCTGGTAACTGCATAGGTCGATCAAAGTGACCTGCAAGGTGTTTTTGTTCTTGCACTTTTGCCCTTTTTGAGCTTTAATGATGCAAGGCCCAAACTGAGTAGCTGGAAACACTGCTACTGGTTTTCCAATTACCCTTGTCTCCTGTCTAGTAGATGGTTTATTTTGTAATAATTTATTTTGTTGTAGGCTTCCACCAAGTCTGTTTTGCTCTTTGGCAATGTTACAGACATATGGATAACGTTAATTGTAAATCCCAGAAAGTCTATAGTTGTGGATGCCGTCAACTTAGATTTATCTGGATGGAGATGACCCCAGGTTTCACCCAATGTTTGGTAGCTAAAACTGCTAATTTAGCTAGATTCAGGGGTTTTCTCCATAATTGATATATCATCAAGATATGCCATGACAATATGTTTTTGTTTCTAATATTGCCAAGGCCAGTTTTAATATCTTGGTGAGCAGTCTTGGGCTGAAGTTAACCCATTAGGCAACGCTATACTCTGCCATAGTTGCCCCATCCAGTTAAATTTTAGGTATCGACAATGATCCCTCCATGTCTCCCAAAACAAGTGTAATATTCCCCCTGTTAGTACAGGTCGTACACCTTTGTGTTCTGGAAGGAACCAGATCCACCTACCTCCCTGGTTGCCGGTGGTACGTCCCTTTCTTCAATTTCTGCCTCTTCTGCGGAAGAGGCGCTGGAGTGCGGGGTTGGCACGTTTTCTATAGAGGGTCGCTCGGGGCCTTGGCCTAAAAAGGACCTTCGTGGTTGCTGCGCGGCCCTCATGCTTTCACCAGCGTCCTGGTGTTGATACCTGCTGGTGGATGCATAGGGGTGCTGTCGTTGCTGGTGACGCTGTTATGAGCCCGACGGCTTTAAACTCTTCGTCGAGCTTTTTTACTTGTTTAAACAAGTTTCCCCCCCCGGTTGTGTTGCAGCTGTTTCGCACAACCTTGCAAATTTGGGGTTTAGTGCAGTTTACTGTGCTCTCGCAAGCAATTGATCTCATAGTGGGTATTTGCGGAGCAATGTCAATCCTGCTGTCATCTCTGTACCATCGTCTGGGCGAGCAACCAATGATATGCCCGCTGTCAGAAGTTTTAAAAATCTTCTGTAGTTTGACCTCCTGGGTTTTTGTGCCAGTCCCACTGTACCCCCAGATCGCATTGTTTGCTGCAGGCATTTTTAACGAAGTAAAGTTCACAGGAGGCATATACTTCTCCGTAATTTTGTTACCTGTTCCTGCAGAGGATGGAGTCGATGCTGGCCGCCAGCTTGGTCTGCGATGGTACTTTTCGTTGATCCGTATTTTGGTGATCATTCCCAGTAGCTCCTTAGGATTCTGCACCCCCTGCACACTGCCGTTTTCTTCAGCCACATCCCCTTCTTCAGGACCAGCTCAGCCATGGGCCACAATGCTCTCCTCTGTCGAGTTAGATGCATTGTTTTACAGCCCTCGATAAGGTGCTGTTGTGGGAGTGTGGAGACTCCCATAGTGAGCTTGCTCCATCTCCCGGAGCAAGTCACGGGCAGACCTCTGCTGCACTCGGGCAGCTCGCCCCTTCAGCCGGACTCAGATGAGTATGATCAGCTGGGCTGAATCCTGCTGGGCTTTGCCTCCAGCCTGCTGCGCTGATTTGAGCTGTGCGGCTCGTGACGCTGGATTCAGCTTGGCAGAGTTGGAGTCGGTAAGTGGTCCTTAGTAACCACTCCAATGGTCACTTCCACTGCCCTTGGGCAACGCTTCCTCCTGGCCGGACTCCCTGAGTCTATCGGCCGGACAGACTCCTGTTCTGCTTGCCTGCAGCCCGCTGTGCTGTTTCCGGGTATACAGCTCGCGGTGCTGGGCTCAGCCTGCGCCGGTTGTACCCGGCTCTCGGCTGTCGGCTGCCGGAACTTTCCTGGTTCCCCGCAGCCTGCGGTCCAGGTGCTGCTGGTTGCACATGGCTGTCGGCTGCCGGAACTTTCCTAGTTCCCCGCAACCTGCGGTCCTGGAGCCGCTGGTTGCCCATGCCTGTCGGCTGCCGGAACTTTCCTAGTTCCCCGCAGCCTGCGGTCCAGGTGCTGCTGGTTGCCCATGCCTGTCGGCTGCCGGAACCTTCCTGGTTCCCCGCAACCTGTGGTCCAGGTGTCCGTTTTCTCTTCCCCTTGTCCAATGTGCTGTAACATAAAGCACAGCAAGGGGAAGAAAACAACTTCAATATAATTTTTCTTATCTTGTAGGTCCGTTTTGATTTTGCCGCGGGAGCGCTCCACCCCCGCCCGTCGCTGTTGCACTGCGTGAGACGCTATGCCGCGCACGCATGCTGGCGGGGTCTTCACGTAGTCATTCACGTGACTCCGAAGTAAAATATAGCCTTTTGCAGTTCAGAGTTCACAGCTTATTTGTTGTGTTTAATAGCCTGATGGCTGTAGGGAAGAAGCTGTTCCTGAACCTGGACGTTACAGTTTTCAGGCTCCTGTGCCTTCTTCCCAATGGCAATGGTGAGATCAGTGTGTGGCCAGGATGGTGTGGGTCTTTGATGATGTTGGCTGCCTTTTTGAGGCAGCGACCACGATAGATCCCTTCGATGGTGGGGAGGTCAAAGCCGGTGATGGACTGGGCAGTGGTCACAACCTTTTGCAGTCTTGCAGGTGAGGAGGGGTCTGTGGACCCCCAGCAGGACCAAAAACAAGACCTGACAAAGGGCGGATGAGCTTCTAGCGAGCCAACGGCCATCCACACTTCAGTAGAAGTTGCGATCACTGTCGTACATTGCATTGTAAGGCACCGTGACCGTTGATATGTTCAACGATGAATATGATGATTTACCTCTATCCTTCACAAGAGACGTCCCAATCCAGAATGTTACCTGTCCACTCCCTCCTCAGATGCTGCCATACCCACTGAGTTCCTTCAGCAGTTTGTTCTTTGTTCCTTACTTCTGTATTTAACTCTGTGGCATATCACTGGCTACATTTAACCAACTAGAAAAGGACCTATTTACGACTGCTCTCTGTTTTCTGTTAGCCAGCCAATTTTCTATCAATGCCAAATTATTACCTCCGATGCCATGAGCTTTTCTGTTATAGCTTTGGACACACAACATGTCAAATAATTTCTGGAAATCTAAGTACTGTATAGCAGATGCACCAGCTCTCCATAATCCACAGCACATGTTACTTACTAGGTGCAGCGTAGGTTTACAAGGTTAATTCCCGGGATGGCGGGACTGTCATATGCTGAGAGAATGGAGCAGCTGGGCTTGTACACTCTGGAGTTTAGAAGGATGAGAGGATATCTCATTGAAACATATAAGATTGTTAAGGGCTTGGACACGCTAGAGGCAGGAAACATGTTCCCGATGTTGGGGGAGTCCAGAACAAGGGGCCTCAGTTTAAGAATAAGGAGTAAGCCATTTAGAACGGAGACGAGGAAACACTTTTTCTCACAGAGAGTGGTGAGTCTGTGGAATTCTCTGCCTCAGAGGGTGGTGGAGGCGGGTTCTCTGGATGCTTTCAAGAGAGAGCTGGATAGGGCTCTTAAAAATAGCGGAGTCAGGGGATATGGGGAGAAGGCAAGAACGGGGTACTGATTGGGGATGATCAGCCATGATCACATTGAATGGTGGTGCTGGCTCGAAGGGCCGAATGGCCTACTCCTGCACCTATTGTCTATTGTCTATTGTCTTCTCAAGGAACTCCAATAAATTGGCCAAATGTGACTTCCTTTTCACAAAACCATGCTGCTTTTATCTGAATACTTTGAATTGTTTGAAGTGCATTCCTATAATATCTTTAACGGGTTCGAACATTTTCCTTGTGATAAACTAACTGGCCTGAAGTTTCCTGCTCCTTGAATAGAGGCATTATATATGCTTATTTATGTTAATCTTATTGATGTTCGATACTCGTTCCAGTTTCACTTAAAGTGAAAAGTGAAAGGCCAGGAGTGAGTGGATGTAGACAGGATGTATCTACGAGTGGGAGAGTCTAGGACCAGAACCTATAGCCTCAGAATAAAAGGATGTACCTTTAGAAAGGAGATGAAAAGCAATTTTGTTCACCAGAGGCTGGTGAATCTGTGGAATTCATTGCCACAGGCATTTGCTCCGTATCTCTAAATGATTGTTAGAATGTAATGGACAGGCATCTCTTTGAAGTGCTACTGCACTGGTTTAGTTACGAAGTGTGGAGGCCAAGTCAACGGGTATTTTTAAGGCGGAGCATGACAGATTCTTGATTAGTACGATTGTCAGGGGTTATGATTGAATGGCAGAGAGATGATGGGCCGAATTACCTAATTCTGCTCCTAAAACTATGAATTTATGAACTTAACTCCAGGAATTTCTGAACTTCGTTGTTCTGTTCATTCATCTTCATGACTTGCTTTCAACTTTGTGCCGAGTTTCAGAATCAATGTCATTTATATACATTAGAAACAGTAAAATTCTCAACACTGAGCTACTAATAAATATTCATTCTTTTCCTGTCCTTCAGATGGTTCTTAACTATTTTCTAATCCCCAACACTCATAATTTTGAATTTAATTTGTGAACTTTCAGGTCAATCTTCACCCAAGGCCTTTTGAGGCTGGAGATACATCTCTTCTTTACAAAGGAATAACACATATGTTACGGCAGAGAATGGACAATAGACAATAGATGCAGGAGTAGGCCATTCGGCCCTTCGAGCCAGCATCATCCACAATCAGTACCCCATTCCTGCCTTCTCCCCATATCCCCTGACTCCACTATCTTCAAGAGCTCTACCTAACTCTCTCTTTAAAGCATCCAGAGAACCGGCCTCCACCGTCTTGGTCCGACAGAATCTTTTCTTTTTAAAGTTATATGGGGAATGGTAGCTCAGCGGTAGAGCTGCTGCCTTACAGCGCCTGAGATCCGGGTTCAATCCTGACTCCGGGTGCTGTCTGTACGTACATTCTCCCTGTGACAGTGTAGGCTTTCTCCGGGTGCTCCTGTTTCCTCCCATATTACAAGGATGTGCAGGTTTGTAGGTTAATTGCGTTCTGTAAATTGTTCCTGGTGTGTAGGATCGAACCAGTGTACGGGGATCGGTGATCAGCATGGACTCGGTGGGCCGAAGGGCCTGTTTCCACGCTGTATCTTAAAACAAAGCTAAAATGTTGTTATGTTTGTACAAGAACAATAATCAGTAGCATTATTTTCCATGGAACAGAGGGAAATAAACAGGTCAGTGTTGTCTGATGTATGACTTTTATTTTAGCATTGGCTATGCATAATGTTCTTTAACTTCAGGGCCCCTCACTTTCTACACACTCTCTTGCAATAACTCAACCTCACAACTCTCTCTTGTTTTACTGATCATTCGAGGCTAAACATTAGGGAACATTATTGAAGAACCATAGCTGGTTTATTTCTATAGCTTTTCTATAAGCATTATTGATTTTACTTGGGATGAATTTGTTGGTAGACCACATCATGTCTTCCCCCATAAATACTTTATATAATGTTCAGTTAAAGCATTCACTTTTAAATAAATGTGAGATCATAGGAACTGGATATTAGGTTCAGATAGTTAGGAGTACAAGAACATGAGTATTGTATGGACTTGCACCATCTGTGGTCACTGGTGTGTTGTATTCCCATTCATTATTCATTCACTTTTTCACCAACTTAGTTCCTGCCAAGTCCGGTGTGGATCTTTACAGAATCCAGTTTAGTTTACTAACTATGACGTTTCTCCCGAAAAAGCTGGACCTCATATCTTCAGCAGCTATCGCTGCTCTGAACCGGCCCTGCTGAGTGCCCCCCCCCCCCCCCCCCCCCCATGAACTGTATTCAGGCACATCGACCCGGCACAGACACATTTGTACTTTAGACTGTTTTACTGTTTTACTGTTCTTTTTTTTTATAAATCATGTTTTTCGAGGTGTCTAAATTTCATTAGTTATTTAAGTTATGACAATCGGATGGAAGCTGCATTCCAAATCTCGTTGCACCTATCTGCAATGACAATAAAAGATATTATCATTATTATTATTATTATTATTATTATTATTATTATTATTCTAAAACGTCATTACTAATTAAGATTGCGACTCAATTTCTATCGAGGTAGCAATTCTGTTTTTCCCAACATAAATCTATACACCAAGAAGCAACATTGCATTAGAAGCTATGTTCCAGCATTGGACAAAACACTTGGAATACACTTGGAAGTAGCAATGGATTATCAGTTAAATCAGCAGCACTTTTTTAAACAACCAAAGTTTGGAGATGAGGAAGTATTTCTTTAGCCATGGGTGGTAAATCTGTGGAATTCTTTGCCATGGACAGCTGTGGAGGCCAAGACATTGGAGTGTTACAGGGAGAAGGCAGGGGAATGGGATTAGGAGAGATAGATCAGCCATGATTGAATGGTGTGGATTGTGAGAGGAATAAACCTTCTCCATGGGTTGTCACCTTGTCGTGGTGGAGAAGCTTGCATGGACCTGAGATCCTGAGAGCGATGCCGTCTGGAGCGATGCTCCTGGTAGGGCCACCCATGGCGGTAAGGTCAAGGGGGAGGTCTCTGACAAAGAGCAATCCAACCAAGACCTCAACGGTGGAACAGGCGGAGGACGATGGCTGACCTTAGTGGAGTGTCACAACGGCTGGGAAGGCGGATGAAGGCTGCAGCAGAAAAGGGTCTCCGTTCGTCTTGGACTCCATGCCACTGGATCCTGACGCAGATCTGTCAAGGACCGTGTGGGGGCTGTCTGTGCACCAGTCTCCCCACGTTAAACAAAGTCATGCACAGGCATCCTCCATATAGGGAATAGCACCCTGGAGACACCCATGGTCAGCCATGACCGAAGGGGGCCTTAGATTGAATGGTGGAGTAGACTTGATGGGCCAAATGGCCTAATTCTGCTCCTATCATTTATGACCTTATGACCTTATTTTTAAAAAGGAGATTGATAGATTCTTGATTCAAGTTAAGTCAAGTCAAGATGTGATGTGCTGTGAAATGAAAAGTGGCAATGCTCACGGACATTGTGCAAAAAGACAAACAAACAAACAACCAAACAAACTATAAACACAATCATAAACACACACATATACCTTTACATAATAAATATTGGAAGGAAAAACGTTCAGTAAAGTTAGTCCCTGGTGAGATAGGAGTTTACAGTCTGAATGGCCTCTGGGAAGAAACTCCTTCTCAACCTCTCCGTTGAGCTGACCATAGCGTTTGCCTGACCGTAGCAGCTGGAACAGTCCATTGCATGGGTGGAAGGGGTCTCCCATGATTTTATTGGCTCTGGAGTTGCACCTCCTGATGTATAGTTCCTGCAGGGGGGCGAGTGAAGTTCCCATAGTGCGTTCGGCCGAACGCACTACTCTCTGCAGAGCCTTCTTGTCCTGGGCAGAGCAATTCCCAAACCAGATGGTAATGTTTCCGGACAAGATGCTTTCCACAGCCGCTGCGTAGAAGCACTGGAGGATCCTCGGAGACACTCTGAATTTCCTCAATTGCCTGAGGTGGTCAAGGCGCTGCCTTGCCTTACTCACGAGTGCTGAGGCGTGTGATGCCCATGTCATATCCTCAGAGATGTGGACTCCCAGATATTTAAAACAGCTTATTAAGGGGTTCAAGGTTACGGGGATAAGGCAGGAGAATGAATTTGAGAATAATAAATAGATTAGCCATAATCAAATGGTGCAGCAGTCTCGATGGGCTGAAAGGCCTAATTCTACACCTATGGCTTATGGTTTGCGGCTGAATGATTTTCAAATAATTTTAAGGTTTGGGGAGGTGAGGTAGTAATTTAATAGTTTTATGGAAGTGCTTTTATGGAGTTCCATATAATAAATAGTTTTATGGAGATAGTTTATGGTACTTAGACTTTCAATTAATGCTAATTTAATATTTAGCATTTTAATGCTAATTATTATTTTGACATTTTTATACTTTAATCCAATAATTTATGTACTGTTATATTCATGTCAGTAGTCATGGTACGTTAGAAAATTAGAATATAAGGATTAAGAGCAGAGGTAGGCCACATCCCCCTCAAACATTCTCTGCTATTCAGAGTCTCTGAGAAATAACATTCTGTTTCATTGCTTTCATTGTTTTAAATGGGGTGAAATTTTGTTCTGAAACTTTCTGTAGCTGAGATTCCAGCATCTCTAAAACTAGGTCTCAAGTTCTAAAGTCCCCTTGGAAAGGAAACATCCTGCCAAGCTACCTGAGAATATTGCATATTTCCACAAGATCATGCCGTGCTCTTCTGAACACCAACAAATATAGGCCCAACCCGCTTAGCCTTTAGAAGACAATCTCTTCATCCCAGGAATTACACACCACTCAGCTAATATTTCTTCTTTTTTTTAATTCTTTTAAAGTATTTATTAAATTTTAAAGTGTAATATTCTCCCAGTGCAATGTTCTTCCTAGGTGTGATAATGATAATGTATCTACTATTTTAAGCAGTTAAATAATGTATTGAATTATATTGAATGTGTTTTTACCTTGTTTGGACTTGTTTTGGTTGCACTGATCAGGAGTAGCTCTCCTAATGTTGTTGTATTTCTAAGTACAATGACAATAAAGGCTTATTATTATTATTATTATTATTATTATTATTATTATTATTATTATTATTATTATTATTATTATTATTATTATTATTATTATTATTAACCTAGAGAACTTTTTCTGAACTGCCTGCAATGCAAGTACCTTTCTACTTAATTAAGAAGATTAAAATTGTACACAACACTCTGAGTACAGGTTCTCTAATACCCTTTAAGGTTGTAGCCATCCATTCTCATCTGATCTGAGATATTCCATAGTTATAGAGTTGTACAGACTAGAAAAAAAGGCCCTTCATCCCACCTTGTCCATGCCAACCAAGTGGACTTTCTGAGCTAGGCCTATATCCTACCAAATCCTTCCTATCAGTATATCTGTCCAAATGGCTTTTGAAGTTGTGCTAATTTCTATAGCTTCTTCTGGCAGCTTATTCCAGATATGCACTACCCTCTAAGTAAAAGGGATGCCCCTGAGATCCCTCTTAACTCTCTCCCATCTCACCTTAATGGGGCCTGTCCCACTATACGAGTTTACCCAAGATCTCTCCCGAGTTTAAAAAAAAATCAAACTCGTGGTAAGTACGTAGAATGTACGTAGCGGGTACGTCGGAGCTCGGGACATCTATTAGCGGCTCATAACGCTAACGGCAGGTACTCGGGATACGCGGTAAGCTCATGAAGTTTTTTCAACATGTTGAAAAATGTCCACGAGAGCCCTGAGTACCTACGAGCGGCTATTACTGTTATTCTACGAGTTCGAATCATGGAAACTTGGGAGAACTCTTTGAATGAACTTGTACAGTGGGACAGGCCCTTAAGTCTATTCTCTCTAGTTTTAGATCTTCTCTGGGAAAAATACTGTGAGTGTTCGTTCACATGACCCTCATGATTTTGTATACTTCAGTAAGGTCGCTCCTCAGCCTCTTGTGCTTCAAACAAAAAAATAACCTATTAAGTCTATCTGTATAACTCAAGCCAACAAGTCCAGGTAACATCCTGGTGAATCTTTTCTGCACCCTTTCCAACTTAACAGCATCCTTGCTATAGCTGGATGACCAGAACTGCACACAGCATTCCAAGTGTGGTCTTACTATAATTGTAAAGCTGCATTATCATGTCCCAACCTTTATACTCAATGAACCCTATTGAAGGCAAGGCATGCAAAATACTTTCTTTACCACCCTGTGCACATCACATGCCACTTTCAGGGAACCATGCACCTGTACTTCAAGATCTCTGTGTCGCATCCTCTTTAGTTGGGCCCTCTATATATTGATTGAGGATGCTTTCTTAGACACATTTATCAAATGCTATCCCATTCAAGCCCTTTGCACTCAGCCCTGTTTCCTTTGTTCTATCTATCTCTCTCACACCTACTCTGCTGCTCAAAAATAATTATTGTCCAGTTCAAATGAAGGGGCCCAGACCTGAAATATTAACTGTGTCTTCTTCCACAGATGCTTCCTGACCTGCATTGGAAGACAAATAGGATGGAGAATTCATGTGACAGGTTACTGAAAGCTCAGGATCATTGTTGTATTTATTTTCCAATTGGTGGTGGATTGGTCTTGTCTAGTTAATTTGATGTGAAAAGTTTTGTCCAACATGTTGGTGAGGTCACACATGGAGTATTGTGTTCAGTTTTGGTCACTCTGATATAGGAAGGATTTCGTTAAGCTGGAAAGAGTGCAGAGCAGATTTACGAGGATGTTGCCAGGACTTGAGTGCCTGAGCTATATGGAGAGGTTGGGAAGGCTAGGACTCTTTCCCGGAGCGCAGGATGATGAGGGGTGATCTTATAGAGGGATATAAGATCATGAAGGAAATGGATAGGGTAGATACACAGAGACTTTTGTCCAGAGTTGGTGAATCAAGAACCAGAGGACAGGTTGAAGGTGAAATGGGACAGATTTAATAGGAACCTGAGGAGCAACCTTTTCCACATATAGGGAGGTGGGTATATGGAATGAGCTACCAGAGGAGGTAATTGAAGCAGGTGCTGCAACAATATTTAAAATACATTTAGCAGGTACATGGACAGGAAGGATTTAGAGGGATATGGGCAAATGTGGGCAGATGGGACTAGTATGGGTGGGGCATCTTGGTCAGCATGTGCAAATTGGGCTGAAGGGCCTGTATGACTCTATGACTGAGGTTACTCTCATGTAGATGAGGGAGTATCAATGAATATTGTCCATCTAGTAACATTCTAAATGGACAAACATTCATTATAGTTCTGCAGAACAGATTATTTTCTGGCGTTAATTGTGTTTCCAGAGAAATCCAATCGTGATTCATTTCTTACATTTTATTCCTATATTATAGACAAATATTTTATAAATTATTCCTATATTTGTGGTTTTCCCATGAAACATCCTTGGAATATTACCCTGCTCTAACAGTTCCATATGTTCCACTGCGGCTCTTGGGGTTATCAAAAATCAGAACATCGTGAAGCCCGCATCCTCTGGTGCGAAGAGACCGACTCGGGAGCTCCATGCCGCAGGGAGAGTTTCAACCGCCCCGACGCAGGAGTTTCAATCACCCCGACGGGGGCTTCGATCGTCGGCTGCGGGGGCTTTGATCACTCCGACAGCGGATGGTTTGACTGCCCCGACTGCGGGAGAACAAGAGGAAGAAGATTGAACTTTATTGACTTCCATCACAGTGAGGAATGGGGAATCCACTGTGGTGGATGTTTATGTTAGCGTTCATGTGGTTGTGTGTCTTGTTGCTTTTCACTTTGTATGGCTGTATGGTAACTCAAATGTCACGGTACCTTAACTGGTACAGGTGACAATAAACTGACCTTGAAACCTTGAACTCCACGATAATTAGCATCCTGTAGCCAAAGAACAGCGATTGCAGCAGACATTTAGCTTTGTCATCAACTTGATAGAATTCACAATAAAGTCTGAGAAATTAATATCCTATCAACCTTTTATTAGTATCATGAAGTTCCAGTCCTTGCCAATCGTATTTGGATTCAGACTCAGGAGAGAATTAGATATTTTCAAATTCACATTTTACAACAGTGAGAGCTCTTAAGATTCACACCATCAATTTAACTTCAGTTAGAACAAGGCTGATATTTAAAGCATGTTATAAGTGTCACACTATCCATAAATCATCACTGGTTGGAAAATAATATAATCTCTCCTGCAGAACTTTGTTTAATGCACTGGAGTATTGTCCGATTAGAATGTTTTTAAATGGACAACATTCATTGATGTTTCGAGTCGGGACTCTTCCTCAGACTAATTATAGGGGGGACGATAGCTGGACGTGAGGAGGGGCAGGACAAGCCCTGGCAGATAGTAGCTTGATCAGGGTGAGGGGGTTTGGCTGGACGAGAGGAGGGGCAGGACAAGCCCTGGCAGATAGTAGCTTGATCAGGGTGAGGGGGTTTGGCAGGCAGATGGTAGACAAAGGCCAGAGATGGAAAGACAGAAGGTGTGTGATAAAAGGATTGAAGCGTTTCGAATTGTGAAGCTACCTGAAGGAATGTAGGTAGAAAGTCAGGATGGCGGGGGGAGAGGGGGAGAGGGGGAGAGGGGGGGGGGGGGTGAAATAGGTGCAAGCCCAGGTGGGGCAGTAGAGGAGTGTTTGGGGGAAGAAGAGAGAGGGTGAGAGATTTTTAATTGGTGAATTCAATGATCATACTGTTCAGTTATTTGCTACCCAAGTGGAACATGAGGTGCTGTTCCTCCACGTTGTGTGTGTGGCCTCACTCTTGTAAGCATTCGCCACTGAGTCGATGCTTGGTCTTGCTGATGTACAGGAGATCACATAGGGAACATCAATGCAGTAGATGAGGTTAGAAGAGGTACATGTGAACCACTTTCTCACGCAGGGTGGCCTGCGTCCGGTGGGCATGAACATTGAATTCTCCCAATTTTGTTAGCCCTTGCTGTCTCCTCCCCTTCCTTAACCCTCGAGCTTAACTCCTCCCATCCCCCCGCCCTCGGGCTCCTCCTCCTCCCTTTTTCCTTCCTTCTCCCCCCCCCCCTATCAGTCTGAAGAAGGGTTTTGGCCCGAAACGTCACCTATTTCCTTCGCTCCATAGACAGTAGGACAGCTAGGGTCTCTGGATGAGGTTGAGGGAGGAGGTACGGGAACAGATGTTACACCTCTTGCGGTTGCAGGGGAAAGTACCTGGGGTGGGGAGAATCTGTGGAATTCATTGGCTATATTTAAGAGGGAGTTAGATGTGGCCCTTGTGGCTAAAGGGATCAGGGGGTATGGAGAGAATGCAGGGATGGGATACTGAGTTGGATGATCAGCCATGATCATATTGAATGGCGGTGCAGAGTCAAAGGGCCTACTCCTGCACCTATTTTCTATGTTTCTATGTTTCTATGTTTCTATGTTTCTAAGTCCACCTTAAGATTTGTGAAAATATAACTTCACTTCAAAAGCAGATTATTGAGAGTGACAGTAAAGATGTTATCTTAATGCTATTTGAATGACCTAGCTGAGTAAAACTTCGATGCTCTGATTTTTACTTATAGCCATATCTGCACTTCAGACCTAAATTGGTTGTGTTGTGATTTGTAATGTTCTTGGATTGTAACTTCAGTGTCTGCCCCACTGAGACAAATAGAACGTCATGATTTTGCTCTATCTGTGTGGAGGATACTAAGTAAAGTCACCACGAATAGTTAGGGTTAGTAATCACAATTGTAAGTGTACCTTTTAATGATCCAATGATTTGCTAATTACCTCCATTTATATCATTATCTCTATACTTATAAAACTCTGATCTTGAATGTGTGTTTATTTGTTTGTGTATAATCACATCTTCACGAGAAAACGACACGGTAACGGTAAAATCTTTACATATTCCAGTAGAGAATTTTCCCGTGGAATCCGAAATCGCCTTATCTGAAAATTTCATGCTTTATTTCTCGAGTTGTTAATGAAAATGTTCGAAAATCTGACAAAACGAAAAAAAGACTGTCTTTCGCTGATGACGTCACAATGGATCTGCGTGCCTGCCGTCTTGCTCGTGCTGTGAATGACGTCACCTCCCCCCCCCCCCCCCCCCCCCCCGACCACTCCTCCTCCCCCCCCCCCGTTATTCAAAAGACGATGGCAGATTTCCTTCCGTGAAAGATATTAGTGAACTATTTGCAATGATCATCAGGTCACTTCATGGTCACTGATGCTGAGACAAGTTACTTCTATTCCATGTTTAGGAAGGAACTGCAGGTGCTGGTTTACACCGAAGATAGACACAAAATGCTGGCGAATTCAGTCTGAGGAAGGGTCTCGACCCGAAACGTCACCCATTCCTTCTATCCACGGATCCACAACAGATCAACGGTGGATGCAATCTCGCTGGCCCTCCACTCCACTCTGGGCCGCTTGGACAACAAAAACTCATATGTCAGGCTGTTATTCATTGATTACAGCTCGGCATTTAATACTATAATCCCCTCCAAGCTGGTTACCAAACTCGCAGAACTGGGTCTCTGCGCATCCCTCTGCAATTGAATCCTCGACTTCCTCATCCACAGACCACAGTCTGTTCGTATTGGTGGAAATGTGTCAGACTCGATAACAATCAGCACGGGAGCACCTCAAGGCTGCGTGCTCAACCCCCTGCTGTACTCACTCTATACTCATGACTGCATAGCCGGTCATAGTGCGAACTCCATCATCAAGTTCGCTGACGACACCACTGTCTTGGTTCTTGGTTTCTTGGTCCTCCAAAACATTCCAAATGGAATTTAAACTGGAGGTGGACGTATCACTGATGGGGATGAGTCCGAGTATAGGAGAGAGATTGAGCAACTGTCCATATGGTGCCAGCACAATAACCTGGCCCTCAACACCAGCAAAACCAAGGAACTGATTGTGGACTTTGGAAGGAGTAGGATGGGGACCCACAGTCCCGTTTATATCAATGGGCCAATGGTTGAAAGGGTCAAGAGCTTGAAATTCCTGGGCGTGCACATCTCTGAAGATCTTTCCTGGTTCGAGAACACTGATGCAATTATCAAGAAAGCACATCAGCGCCTCTACTTCCTGAGAAGATTACGGAGAGTCGGTTTGTCAAGGAGGACTCTCTCTAACTTCTACAGGTGCACAGTAGAGAGCATGCTGACCGGTTGCATCGTGGCTTGGTTCGGCAACTTGAGCGCCCTGGAGAGGAAGAGACTACAAAAAGTAGTAAACACTGCCCAGTCCATCATCGGCTCTGACCTTCCTTCCATCGAGGGGATTTATTGAAGTCGCTGCCTCAAAAAGGCTGACAGTATCATCAAAGACCCACACCATCCTGGCCACACACGTCTGAAGAAGGGTTTCGGCCCGAAACGTCGCCTATTTCCTTCGCTCCATAGATGCTGCTGCACCCGCTGAGTTTCCCCAGCAATTTTGTGTACCTTTGGCCACACACTCATCTCCCTGCTACCTTCAGGTAGAAGGTACAGGAGCCTGAAGACTGCAACAACCAGGTTCAGGAATAGCTACTTCCCCACAGCCATCAGGCTATTAAACCTGGCTCGGACAAAACTCTGAACATTAATAACCCATTATTTGTTATTTGCACTTTATCAGTTTATTTATTCATGTGTTTTGTAGTCAATGCCTACTATGTTCTGTGTGCTGAAGCAAAGCAAGAATTTCATTGTCCTATCAGGGACATATGAGAATAAACTTGAACTTGAACTTGCTGCCTGTCCCGCTGAGTTACTCCAGCATTTTGTGTCTATCTACTTTTATTCCAGCTTTTATTTAAATATCTGAATGTAATTTTCTGAGCTACTAAGGTGGGATAGAACTCATATCGTTGATATTTTAACCATTAGGTTTCTGTACAGTTTTCATATGTACAATGGCACTCTGAGGCTTTTGAGCCGCGCACACCATATCAAGGGTCAGGGGAGTTAAGTGTATTTTATTATCACGTGTACTATAACAGAACAATGAAATTCTTACGCAGCAGATATAACCATATAACCATATAACCATATAACAATGGAAGCACGGAAACAGGCCATCTCAGCCCTTCTAGTCCGTGCCGAACACGTATTCTCCCCTAGTCCCATCTACCTGCACTCAGACCATAACCCTCCATTCCTTTCCCGTCCATATAACTATCCAATTTATTTTTAAATGATAAAATCGAACCTGCCTCCACCACTTCCACTGGAAGCTCATTCCACACAGCTACCACTCTCTGAGTAAAGAAGTTCCCCCTCATGTTACCCCTAAACTTCTGTCCCTTAATTCTCAAATCATTCTCAAATATGTAAACACTCTACTCTGTAAATACCATAAAACACAACAAAAAAGTTCAGTTTGTACATATAAAATAAAGCAGTAGGAATGTTGTATTAAGATGCAAAACAGAAATAGAGGCATACTTAGGAAATCAACTGTGTTTACCAGGGAGAAAGGTAATTACTTCTTAGAAGTTCACATTTAAAATATTTTTTAAAAGGGCAAAAGGTTATAAAATGTTGAAATATGATTTCATTTGTCAATTGTTTGTTACTCCAGATTCCTGCATCTGCAGTCTCTTTTGTCTTCATTAGACAATTTGAGACTTCCTGTGCTGAGTCGGGACTAAAGATTTCATGTTCAAGTATATGATTTCCTGAACATTAAACAAAGACTGAAAATGGACACAAAGACCCACAAAAAAAGTGGTGAGAAGCAAAGCTAGTTGCTGAGATGGCCTGTAAAGTTGTGAGGCAAAGGGAGTGCCATGACTCCAAATCAAAGTCCATTGCAGAAACTGATAAGCAATATTAAGATGTACAGTATGCTGTCTTTATAAAATCATAAATAAATGATATAGCAATCTTTATAAATCTTTTCAAATATGCATTCTAATCCATGGTAAAGTTTACCAAAGCCTATTAGTCTAAAATTAATGTTCTACGCCCGCAATTGTGTGCTGTGTAAATTGATTAACTAGTATAAAAGTTGATGTGTCATGCATAGTTCAAAGCATCTTAATGTGAGTTGTATTATACATCTTTGCAGTCGAGTTTGCAAAATCTAGTTCTAACTTGCTGTATAAGGCCTTAATTGTTTATGAGTAGGACAAGAATACATTTGATGAGTCTGTTGGGCGCTTGCCTGTTGGATAGTTGCCAAGTTTCAATAATATCATCTTTTTTTTTTCCTGGAAAAAAATACGGAACGAGACAAGTTTCAGTTATGCAGTTGGAAACAAAGTGACCTCACACCAATTTAATACAAAAACTATCTCCTGCTGGCATTAAACATCTATCTATCTTCTATCTATCTATCTATCTATCTATCTATCTATTTTATATATTAAAACTGTGTGCCTGTCGCCTGCCGTCCGTCCGGCTGCCTGTCTGCCTTTCGATTCGTTCCCATCGTGTGATGTCACAATGCCCAATGCTCGCAGATGTCCAATCGCAATGCCCGATGCTCGCAGATGTCCAATCGGAATGGATATATTTACATGTACGGCTTCAGGCTGCATTTCTTCCTTTGATTCCCTGCAACTCCGAAACCAGACGCAGAATCGCCGACATCTTTTCCATTTCGGTAGAGATTTCACTTTTCTTTCTAAGTATCCGCTCTTCATTATATTTCGTCGTGTTTAAGTACACGTTTTTAATCAAATCCTTCCCCCCCCCCCCCCCAATATTTCAAAAATAAACTGGCTTCGCACCCATAGCAGCAGCACCAGCCCCAGCCCCTGGTGAACGTTCCATCCTGTGATGTCACAATGCCCAATGCTCAAATACATTGTTGCCATAGAGGGAGTACAGAGAAGGTTCACCAGACTGATTCCTGGAATGTCAGGATTTTCCAATGAAGAAAGACTGGATAGACTCGCCTTGTACTCGCTAGATTTTAGAAGATTGAGGGGGTATCTTATAGAAACGTAAAACATTCTTAAGGGGTGGACAGGCTAGATGCAGGAAGATTGTTCCCGATGTTGGGGAAGTCCAGAACAAGGGGTCACACTTTAAGGATAAAGGGGAAATCTTTTAGGACTGAGATGAGAAAAACATTTTTTACACAGAGAGTGGTGAATCTCTGGAATTCTCTGCTACAGAAGGTACTTGAGGCCACAGTTCATTGGCTATATTTAAGAGGGAGTTAGATGTGGCCCTTGTGGCTAAAGGGATCAGGGGGTATGGAGAGAAGGCAGGTACAGGATACTGAGTTGGATGATCAGCCATGATCATATTGAATGGTGGTGCAGGCTAAAAGGGCCGAATGGCCTACTCCTGCACTTAATTTCTATGTTTCAATGTTCCCCCCTCCACACCCCTCTCCCTCTCCCTCTCCCACCCATCCCTCTCTCCCCCACCCCCCTTCCATCTCTACCCCACCCCCTTCCCTCTCTCCCACCGCCCCCTTCCCCTTCCCCTCTGTCCCTCTTCCACCAGTCCCTCTACCCCTCCCTCCCCACTCTGCCACTTCTCTCCCCTTACCCCACCCCTCTCCCACCCTCACCCCTCTCTCTTCCCCTCCCTGTCCCACCCCTTCCCCTACCCCTCTGTCCCTCTTCCACCACTCCCCCGTCCCTCTTCCACCACTCCTGCTACCCCTCTCCCCCTCCCTCCCTCCCCTCTCTACCACTTCTCTCTCCCCCCACCCCTCTCCCCCTCCAATTTCACTCTCCCCCTCCCTCCACACTCTTCCCCCTCTTCCTCCTCATTCCCTTACCGTGCTCAGTCTCTGTCTTTAAGAAGGAACTACAAATGCTGGAAAATCGAAGGTAGACATAAAAAAAGCTGGATAAACTCAGCGGGTGCAGCAGCATCTATGGAGCGAATTGAATGGTCAACGTTTTTGGCCGAAACCCGGAAGAAGGGTTTCGGCCAAAAACGTTGCCCTTTTCCTTCGGTCCATAGATGCTGCTGCACCCGCTGAGTTTATCCAGCTTTTTTGTTGTTGTACCAGCTTCTCTCTCTCTCTCTGCCCTTTTCTCTTCTCTCGACTCATGCACGCCCGCTCCAACAGCTCCCCCCCCCCTTCACCTCTCTCCCCCATCCTCTTCTTTCCCCCCCCCCCTCCCCCTCTCCCTCTCCATCTTGAATGGAGAGCGCGTGGCCGCCTCCACAAACAGTCACACCCTCCTCCTCCCCTTCCTCACAAAATATTTTTTGTGGGGGCGGGTCCTCAGTGTGTGTGACTGTTTGTGGAGGCGGCCACGCGCTCTCCATTCAAGAAGACGCTCATCTGTTTGTGGAGGCGCGTGCTTAGTATGTGACCAAAGATCTTATAGCGGAGATCTCCGCTACAAGATCTTTGTGTGTGACGATACACGCTCCCTCCCCCCCCCCCCCCCCCCTTTTGGTGCAGGAGGCGCGCGCAGCATCTGAACGCTCAGCGAATATTCGAATTCTTCACTAACCGTCATTCTGACTTTGCTTGTGAAGAGAAAAGTCCTGAATTGCATTTGTCTGATGCAGGAAGATTGTTCCCGATGTTGGGGAAGTCCAGGACAAGCGGGTCACAGTTTAAGGATAAAGGGGAAATCCTTTAGTACTGAGATGAGGAAAACATTTTTCACACAGAGAGTGGTGAGTCTCTGGAACTCTCTGCCACAGAAGGTAGTTGAGGCCAGTTCATTGGCTATATTTAAGAGGGAGTTAGATGAGGCCCTTGTGGCTAAAGGGATCAGGGGGTATGGAGAGAAGGCAGGTACATGATACTGAGTTGGATGATCAGCCATGATCATATTGAATGGTGGTGCAGGCTCGAAGGGCCGAATGGCCTACTCCTGCACCTAATTTCCATGCTTCTATGTTTCCTTCTCTGCACCCCTCTCCCTCTCCCACCCTTCCTCTCTCCCCCACCCCCCTTCCCTCTCTACCACCACCCCCTTCCCCCTACCCCTCTGTCCCTCTTTCACCACTCCCCCTACCCCTCCCTCCCCACTCTTCCACTTCTATCCCCTTACCCGACGCCTCTCCCTCCCCCACCCCTCTCTTCCGCTCCCTTCCCCTCTCTCCCCCACCCCTTCCCCTCTGTCCCTCTTCCAACCACTCCCCCGTCCCTCTTCTACCACTCCCGCTACCCCTCTACCCCTCCCTCCCTCCCTCCCCACTCTTCCACTTCTATCCCTCTTCTCTCCTCACCCCTCTCCCTCTCCCATCCCTCTCTACCCCACCCCTCTCCCCCCCACCCCCTTCCCCCTATCCCTCTGTCCCTCTTCCATCACTCCCCCTACCCCTCTCCTCCTCCCTCCCCACTCTTCCACTTCTCTCCCCTTCCCCTCCACTCTCCCTCCCCACTTTCCCCTCTCTCCCCCACCCCTCTCCCCCTCCCTCCCTCCTCCCCATCTTCCCCATCCCCCCTCCCCCACATCTCTCTCCCCATCTCTCACCCCCTACCCCGCTCTCCTTTCCCTCCCAAATCTATCCCGTTTCCTCCTCCTCCTCCTCTCCCATCCCTCCCCTCTTCTCACCCCCCCACCCCCCCACCCCCGCAAACGCCGTTAGGGAAACAGACCCAACGGGTCTGCACTTGGTCTAGTATACATTAAAACTCAACTGCTCAACTGCTGAAATGCTGGACTTTACAGTGGACTTTGGTTAAAGATAGTCAGTGTGACTTAACTCATTCAAAACTCCTTAAGACATAATGGTTCTGCTTATTTTGAGAATATCTGAAAATGTTTTCTTGCAGAAGGAGTTATGGGGCAAGCTTTACTAAAAGGTGAATCACTAAAGGAAGGCAGAGGAACAGATTTCACTAGCTGACAGCATCTAATATTTCTCAGATCAATTTTTGAGATATGCTGGTCAACATTCATTTGGATGTGTTTTATTACAGAAGCGATGAAGGGTCAATGCTTTCCTTCCTTATTAATATTTCCACTAGTACCATTAGGAAATGCATCAAGATACATGTACAGTACAATTAAAAAATCTATAAGAAACGTTCTCCAATGATTCACCAGCAATTAGTCCTCAACCAGCCACATCAATGCAATGGACAAGAAAACACACCAATATCTATACTTCCTTAGAAGATAGGAAGTTCAGCATGTCCCCAACAGCCATCATCAACTTCTGCAGATACACTGTAGAAAGCATTTTATTGAGTGGCATCACAGTATGGTTTGGGAACAGCTCAATCCAAGACCACAAGAATTTGCAGAGAATTGCAGACATAGCCCAGACCATCAAGCAAACCAACCTTCCTTCCATGGACTCCATCTACACCACGCTGTCTCAGCAAGACCACCAGCATAATTAAGGACCATTCTCAACCCAGCTCACTCCCTCTTCTCCCCTCTCCCATTAGGCAAGTGGTACAGAAGTTTGGAAACGCATGTCTCCAGATTCAGGGACAGTTTATTCCCAGCTGTTATCAGGCAACTGAACCATCCTCTCGCCAGCAGGAGTGTAGTTCTGATCTCCCATCTACTTCATTGGAGAGTTTGTAACTATCGTTAATCAGACTTTGTTGGACTTGGTCCTGCATTAAATGTTGATGACTTGATGATCATCAAGTTTTCTTTGACAGGATAGCATGCAACAAAAAGCTTTTCACTGTACCTCAGTGCACCTGACAATAATAAACAAGCTAAACTAAACTATACTAAAACTAGATTTAAATAATATTAGGCTCAAAGAAGAGGTTAATAATGTTGTTATCAAGGGGGGAGGGGTGTTAGGGCACTCTGGCGCGGCTGGTAGCATCAAAGACCGGGTTCAATCCTCACCTCGGGTGCTGCCTGTGTGGAGTTTGCAAATATGAATAAAGAAAATAAAAATAGAACACCAGAGTAGATAAACAAACAAAAACACCAAAGTTTCATCTAGTAAATAAAAACGATGAGAGTAGCAGAAGAAGTGTGGATCTCATAAGGCAGAATTAAGTGAAACTGTAATGAGAAATAAGCAAATGACTGAAATGTTTGACATCCATCTTTAGAATAAAAAGCACGATACATATATACTAGGGAGAATTGGAACAAAGAGTCGCTTGAGATTATGGAAATAATAGATATTGCCAAAGAAAATATATTGGCGATATTCATGTGCAAGAAAGCCAACTAATCTCAGAACCTTTTGGGAGAAAAGAATAAATATAGGTATAGAATGGGATCTGGATATTCTTGCTCATGGAAATCAAGAATATAACAATAGATCCAGCAAGTAATTAGAAAAACATTTTTTTCAAGTGGTTGAGACATGAAAGTTTAAAAAACAGTGTTGCAATTCTGGGCACCATGTTATAGGAAAGATGTTGTCAAGCTGGAAACGGAGCAGAGAAGAGTTAGGAGGATGTTGCCAGGACTCGAGGGCCTGAGCTGTAGGGTGAGGTTGAGCAGGCTGGGTCTCTTCTATTCCTGGGATGGCAGGACAGTGAGGGGTGCTATTATAGAGGTGTACAAAACTCATGAGCGGAATAGATCAGGTAGACGCACAGAGGCTCTTGCCCAGACTAGGGGAATTGAGAACCAGAGGACATAGGTTTAAGGTGAGGGGGGGAAAGATTTAATAGGAACCTGAGGGGTAACATTTTCACACAAAGGGTGATGGGTATATGGAACGAGCTGCCGGTGGAGTTAGATGAGTCAGGTATTATCGCAATGTTTCAGAAACATTTATACAGGTACATAAATAGGACAGGTTTGGAGAGATATGGGCCAAATGCAGATAGGTGGGACCAGTGTAGATGGGACATGTCGATTGGTGTGGGCAAGTTGGGCCGAGGGACCTGTTTCGATGCAATATAACTTTACAATTGTACAGACATAACATCAGGAACAGTTTGGCCTTCATGTGTAAATGATATACTTGACTTGGAGAAGGTTGTTTGGTAGATTATATTCATAATTAAGAGTTATTCTTTGGTGTTCTTTGAGAAGAGCTTGGCAGACTGACATTTAAAGAATATTGAAAGGGAATCGCATTGAAACATTATAGTTTCTAAGAGGGAATAATGGAATAGATGTTACCATGTCAAGTTAAGTCACAATTATTGTCAAATGCACAAATGAGGTAGAGACACAGTGAAAATCGTGCTTGCAGCAGTATCACAGACACATAGACTCAGACAACACAAACTATAAATTATACATGTTCTACTAGACAGTGAAATGAAAGGTACTGAGCAAAACAAAATACATTAGTGTAAAATACATAATTGGAAAACAAGTCTATGGTAGTGCAAGAGGTGGTCTGTGGTGTTCTGTTGCCGAGATAGGGATAGGGTTGTGCAGGTTGATTCAAGAACTTGATAGCTGTTCCTGAATCTGGAAGTTTGGGACTTCTGTGCCTCCTGCCCAACGGTAGCAGTGAGCAGAGGTCATGACCCAGATGATAGGAGTCCTTGATGATAGATGTTGTCTTCTTGAGGCAATGACTCATGTAGATACTTTTGATGGTGGGGAAGATTGTCCAATGATGGATCCACCAGTCTCTGCAGCTTCTTGTGTTCCTGTCCATCGGAATAGTCATACCAGGCCAGACCAGGCAACCAGTCAGGATACCTTCTACAGTGCATCTGTGGAAGCTTGTTAGAGTATTTGATGACATGCCCTGGACAATAGGAAGGAGATAGAGAGCATTATAACTCGATGTCAAGACAACAACAATCGCTCGCTTAATGTTAGCGTGGGTCAATAACCCTGCTTTAATGAAAAAGGGATCACACTGAATTGGAGTTAGGAATATCAATAGATGGCACCCTGAACTGTTATCAAACTATACCATGCAAAGACTCCTGCAAATATCATTCAGGATATGTTCAGATGTCACTGGAGGTTACATAGATAGGTTATGTGAGTTGGTCTAGTCAGACAAATAGAATTAAAAGTGAGAACATATGAAATTGTCCCTTTTGATATGAAAACTGAAAACTGAAAACATATGAAAATGGAAAGCATATTATATATGGTGAGAAACGCAGAAATCTGAACAGCAAACAGATCTGGGTGTTCAATTACATGATGTGTGATGGGATTGTCACATATATAGTAAGTATTTGGAAAGCTAATAAAATGCTATTGTATATTAATAGGAGAATTTAATACAAAGGCAGGCAAGTTATGCTTCACTTTACAGCCACTTCCCGACTTACGTAATAGGTGACTTAGGTAAACCCGCACCTACGTACGCAATTCTTTAAGCCCTCTGCTTTTTTTCTGAGTTGCACATCTCGGTAGTCTTGCTAGCAGTGAGCTATTTATTGTGCATGTGGCCATTTTCGCAAGCCGGTCAGTCATTGCGTGGAGGAGTCGAAGCTCCCTCGTGGTCTCCATGCTGGAGAATCCGCCTGGTCTCCGCATCGAGCTCCAACCTAGTCTCCAGGTCAGAGATCCCATCTGGTCTCCACATTGGAACTCCCATCTGGTCTCCACATTGGAGCTCCCATCTGGTCTCCGTGTCAGAGCTCCAACCTGATCTCCGTGCCAGAGCTCCAACCTGATCTCCGTGCCAGAGCTCCAACCTGATCTCCGTGTCAGAGCTCCCTTCAGGTCTCCATGTTGGAGCACCCACCTAGTCTCCGTGTCAAGCTCCCACGTGGTCTCTGCATCAAATAGCAAACTTATTAACCCTTATGTAAGCCAGTGAACATCTGTATAGGGCATTATTGAGATATTGTTCTCTTTTTAAGTATTAGTCTCTTTTTTTAAGAAAGATATTTTTGACTTAGAAACAGGTCATAGGCCAGAACATTAGAAGGCTTAGGAAGTTCAGCATGTCCCCAACAATTTTCACCAACTTCTACAAATGCGCCATAGATAGCATTTTATCGGGATGCATCACACCATGGTTTGGGATCACCTCCATTCAAGACTGCAAAACATTACAGAGAATTGTGGACGCAGCCCAGATCATCACACAAACCAATATCCCTTCCATTGACTCCATTTGCACCTCACAATGCCTTAGCAAAGCTACCAGCATAATCAAGGATGAGTTGTATATCCTCTTCTCCCCACTCCCATCAGGCAAGAGGTATAGAAGTATGAAAACGCACACCTCCAGGCTCAAGGGCACTTTCTTCCCAGTTGTTATAGGCAACTGAACCATCCTACCAAAAACCAGAGAGCAGTCCTGAACTACGATCTACCTCATTGGAGACTAGGCATGTGAGTAATTAGTCAAGGTAGACAGTGGCTTTTGAAAATCTTGAAAACCGCGCATGCGCAGATTATTCTCTCCCCGGCGAGCTGTCAGACAGCTTTTTTTTTAAATCGTGGAAACTGCACATGCGCAGGTTGTTCTCTCGACTTTTATCAAGTAATTTGTCTTCAATAGGTTCTATCTCTTAATAAAGTATTTAAAAACATATAGCTCAAATAAATGTACTTACCATATTATTTGTACACAAAATCCATTCTTCTCTCTTTTTTGCAGCAAAAATATCCATAACTTTCTCATGGATATTAGCAGTGGGACTTTGCTCCATCTGAGTAAATCTTTCCTTTTCGATAGAAATTAAAGCAAGTGACGAAAGCCTTTCATTGGACATTCTATTCCTGGTGAAGCTTTTAATTCTTTTCAATGATCTGTCAACAGAAACTGTTGTAGCAGGAATTGTTAAAATTAATGGTAGCAGCTTCACGATTGTTCCAGACCATTTTGAAATATAAAAAATAAGTAAATCTTTAAATGATTTATCCCGAAACACGTGTGCATTGTAAATTCAAGTTAGATCTGCTTTCAGTCTTATGACATCAAAGAAGTTACTGTAGTTTCTTTCTAAACTTTCTATTGCCTCCTGATCAATTTGACAAGCACCTTTTTGAAACTTGTTTCCATCAACTTAGGAAATGAATTGTAAATTTTTGAAGTTGCTGTATCTTGCTTCCATGTGCTTCAATATATCAACCAATATCAGATCAAATATTCCTGCTCTCTCTTCTTTAATTGGACGGTTTGAACGAGATTTTGATTCAGTCAGGTCATTTTCTTTGCATTCTTCAAACTTTTCACGAATGTCATCAAATTATTGGCGCAGATCCTCAAGCGAATGTATTGTTTCATTGATTCTTTCATAGAAACATAGAAACATAGAAATTAGGTGCAGGAGTAGGCCATTCGGCCCTTCGAGCCTGCACCGCCATTCAATATGATCATGGCTGATCATCCAACTCAGTATCCTGTACCTGCCTTCTCTCCATACCCCCTAATCCCTTTAGCCACAAGGGCCACATCTAACTCCCTCTTAAATATAGCCAATGAACTGGCCTCAACTACCTTCTGTGGCAGAGAATTCCACAGATTCACCACTCTCTGTGTGAAAAATGTTTTCCTCATCTCGGTCCTAAAAGATTTCCCCCTTATCCTTAAACCGTGACCCCTTGTTCTGGACTTCCCCAACAACGGGAACAATCTTCCTGCATCCAGCCTGTCCAACCCCTTTCAATGCAATAAGGAATATCTATCATTTTAGTTTGCAAAATGTTGTAGAGAGTGTCAGTTTTAATGAAAATTTCATTATAAACCATGAGAAGAATGTATGTAGAATATTTTGTTAGCTCAGCATAAAACCCATTGCTCCTCACCAAAGTATCAGGATCACACAATAAAGGATTGCTGTTAATGCTGTCAAAAAGTTTACAGAGGTCTCCATGATATTGTAAAATAATTTGGATTTGCTTTGAGTTTGATGTCCATCTGGTTGGTGCTGCCTTTGCAATGCGTTTCTGCACTATTTCATCAAGAAATTGTGTTCATTTTGTAGAATGATTAAAAAATGAGGCAAGAGCATCAATGGTCTTGAGAATGCCTGTACATTCAGGTGTGAATTTAGCTGACTGAGACAGAACAAGATTCAACATGAGCATAGCAGTGGGTAAATAAAGCTGATGGTGCCTTTTCTCTTACTTTAGCTTGAACACCATTTAAGTTTGATGCCATTACCATTGCTACATCGTATGTCTGTGCTACAAGTTTCTCAGCACAAGTATATTTGTGTAAGTTATTGAATATGCATTCTGTTACACTAGTAGCAGTTCTGTCCTTAAGTTTGTCAAAGCCTATAAATGCTTCTTTAATTTCAGAGTCCAATATATACCGTAATACTGTCGAGCACTGAGCTGTATTTGAAATATCAGTGGATTCATCCACTACTATGGCAATGAATGGGGCTTTTGCGATCTCTTCTTTAATATTATTTTCTACAACTGTGCCTACTGCTTCAATCAAGTCATTTTGTATCTTGTTAGAAATGCCAGAAAAAACGGACGATCTCTGTAAATGATGTACCAATTTTTCATCAAATTTTGCTGTATATATCAGTAACTCAATATAGTTTCCATGATTTAGCGATTCTTTGTTTTCATTATCACCGCATAAAGCAAGTTCTTGTCTGATCAAAAAGCAAGTAGCACATATTAACTTTTTTAGTTCTGTAATTTTTTCATTGTGAATATCGATGCTAAGTTGCTGGTGCTTATCTATGAGCAAGTCGATCCGTGTAGACCCAAATGTCTTCAATGCTATTTGGTTGTCATAATGCGCAGCAAATCTCTTGTGCTTGTTTAAAGCATTAGTCAAATTATTTAAATCACTGTATCCACCTGCTACCCACACAGTTCCACTAGATACAGAAAATAACAGGCACGGGAAACAAAACAATCTATTTGTTGAAATACAACCGCATAGCTACTCTTTCCTGTTGTACCAAGCTGTTTTAAATGTTCTCATTATTTTTGTTCCTTTGCGCTGTTGAAGTTCTTTAAGGTCTTGCGTTGGTCTGCCATTTTTAATTATTTTGGTCTTTTCCTCGTAAGTTTGCTTCGAGAAACTCTTCAGGTAATCACTATCCATCTTTGAAAAACCCGCCAAGAAACCTGCGCAGTAGGCCGGTGTGCATGTGCAGTAGGCCGGTGTGTATGTGCAGTGGGCTGGTGTGTATGTGCAGTAGGCTGGTGTGTATGTGCAGTAGGCTGGTGTGTATGTGCAGTAGGCCGGTGTGCATGTGCAGTAGGCCGGTGTGCATGTGCAGTAGGCTGGTGTACATGTGCAGTAGGCTGGTGTACATGTGCAGTAGGCTGGTGTGTATGTGCAGTAGGCTGGTGTGCATGTGCAGTAGGCTGGTGTACATGTGCAGTAGGCAGGTGTGCATGTGCAGTAGGCTGGTGTGCATGTGCAGTAGGCTGGTGTACATGTGCAGTAGGCTGGTGCACATGTGCAGTAGGCTGGTGTGTATGTGCAGTAGGCCGGTGTGCATGTGCAGTAGGCTGGTGTACATGTGCAGTAGGCCGGTGTGCATGCGCAGTAGGCTGGTGTACATGTGCAGTAGGCTGGTGTGTATGTGCAGTAGGCTGGTGTACATGTGCAGTAGGCAGGTGTGTATGTGCAGTAGGCTGGTGTGCATGTGCAGTAGGCCGGTGTGCATGCGCAGTAGGCTGGTGTACATGTGCAGTAGGCTGGTGTGTATGTGCAGTAGGCTGGTATACATGTGCAGTAGGCTGGTATACATGTGCAGTAGGCTGGTGTACATGTGCAGTAGGCTGGTATACATGTGCAGTAGGCTGGTGTACATGTGCAGTAGGCTGGTGTACATGTGCAGTAGGCTGGTGTACATGTGCAGTAGGCTGGTGTGTATGTGCAGTAGGCTGGTGTGTATGTGCAGTAGGCTGGTGTGCATGTGCAGTAGGCTGGTGTGTATGTGCAGTAGGCTGGTGTGTATGTGCAGTAGGCCGGTGTGCATGTGCAGTAGGCTGGTGCACATGCGCAGTGCGCAGCGCAGCACATGCACGCAGTCCACGGTGTAAATGCAGAATTTCAGCTGCCTTTACGGACCGTTCCCACTGATGGCTTGAAGCAGCGTCGACGGCACGCGAGTAGCACATACTTTCGCGTTTTAAACGTACTGCGGATGAAAGGCACGGGAGAATTATGCCTCCCTAAGAAATCGATCTCTTAGGGAAGCGTAATTCTCCCATGCCTTTACTATTTATGACCATTTTATATATGTTTTATATATATTTTATATATATTAAATAATGACCATTTTATAATTTTAGTCAGGGGAGGCACTGCCTACCTTGCCTACCCTGATGGCACGTGCCTGTTGGAGACCCTCAGAATATCTTTGATCAGACTTTACTGGGCTTTATCTTGCACTTAACATTATTCACGTTATTCCCTTTGCAATTGTAATGGCGAGTTCTCACGGTGCGACCTGAAGCAAGATGTCACCCGAGTGAAGTGGTCGTGGTCCAGCACGAGTTCCGCACGATAAAGTGTTCCCACGATAAAGAGTTCCCACGGTACTCGGCAATTCTGTCATTTGTGCGACTGACTTGTCCGTCTCCCGATCTTTCCCGTTAATCGTGAATGAACATTGTGGACTGTAGTGTAGTTAATCACGTGGCACAAATGATGTCACTTTTTTTTCACACGCTATATAAATATCCTCCGTTCGTAGAATTGTCTCATTTGCAGACATGCCTATACAAAGTTGGTTCGAGTACAGGCTGGTTGTTATTTTCATTGACGTGCTGTATGCATTAGCGCAACATGTGCATCGAAAACGCTTGCGTGAAGGCAGAAGGGTGAGATTAATTAAAAAGATAATTAAGAGGAAGTCTCACTGGGTTAAGCCCATGTTTCAACGGAGGCCTCAATTAGGACAATATGAGCAACTGCTTAATGTGCTGTGCGAAGAGGATAAAAGTGCATTCAAAAACTTTGTCAGAATTTCACCCGAGCTCTTTAATGAGTTAAAGAATAATTTGGGACCTCATGCATAATTTATTTTATGGCTCTGAAAGAGACATGATTCCCACTTCAAACGAAGAGGGTGTAAAAGCTGTCTGCCACTACTTTTACATTGCAGCTGCAGGGAACAGACAGACTTATAAGATAAATTAAAGGTGACTGCAAAAACAGCTCTTTTACATCTGTAGCATTGTATGTTTTAAAATCATGGATAACATTAAATTGTTCTCCTGTACATAAACTAATATATTGTTATAGTTACTCACATGAGCACCGGGGATACTCAGCAGCCTTCGTCTCCAGCAGGTTGCGCTTTCTCTCCCTATTTCTATAATCCTCTCTGGATTTGTCATAGAGAATCTCATTGAATTGGTACCACTCCACCAGTTCACCCTCTTGTTCCCTGTTGAAGTGATATGGCTTTACCTTCTGCCATCTAACCTTTATGTTCTCGTCTGCTGAGAATATTGTGGAGGCAACAGCTACTGGGGAGGCAATCTCAAATCCACCTTGATCACCCTCTCCCTGCTCCAAGGAGCCCACAGGCAGTGGTATCTCTGGCATCTCCTCTTGCCTCTCCACCTGTCTCTCTTGCTGAGTTTCCTCCTCATTTACCTGCATGGCTAAAAACTTTCCGACTTTCTTTGACCCCTTTCTTTGCGATTTTCTGAGAGGCATCTCTACAAGTCTTACTGTGAAAAAGATTCTCAAACAATGACAATTAGGTGGGACGTCCTCGATGGACACATGGTCCATTGGCGATATTGAGACCACCTCTTTTACTCACCTTATGTCCCTTCTGTCCAGCTTCCGGGTTTACCGTTCGCAGGAGTTCCCACGGTATTCGCAAGTGTCATTACGGATATCGCACGGATATCGCACTGGCATCTGCGACCATACAATGTTGCAACGCTGCTCAAGACACTCTTGGAGAAATTCCAAAATGTTTGAATTTTCTCCCGACCTTACCAAGTCACACGACTACCTGCCGTTAGCGCCACGGAGGTCCTCGGTGGTCCACGAATGCCGTACTGCTATCGCAGAAGGTTCCCACGATGTTAAATCTTGTTAGGTCTTGCTTCAGGTCGCACAATGAGAAAGCCCTTTAATCATGTATTGTGTTTCCCGCTGGCTGCTTGGCACGCTACAAAAAATGTTCACTCTACCTTGCTACCCGTGACAATAAACTAAACTAAACTAAACCTGGAAGGTGACTTGTCTTGCCAGGATTGATGGGACAGGCTAATTTAGAAGAGGGGATTTGATTGAAAGAAATATGACTCAATTTTTTTTTAATTGACAGGGTGGATGTGGAGAGAATGTAATTACAGAAACTGGAAAAATTACTGGAAATTACTGGAAATGTGAAATAATAAAAGAAAATTCTGGAAAAATCCAGCCAGTCAGGAAAGAGAATGTTAATGTTTCACGTTGGGATTCTGATGGAGAGTCTTCTACCTGTGAGTTATTCCAGCATTTTCTGTTATCATTTTACATTAATGAAGAGGATATTTCCATTTGGAGGAGAAACAATTTAAGACAAGGACTAACCACTTTTTTTCTCCTCCCAGATGGTCGTTAGTCTGGGGAACTCTCTTTTTCACAGGGTGGTGAGTGTAGAGGTCAAGACGCTGAGAGTCCCATGTCTGTTCTCAGTCTGTATGTTCATGTGATCTATTAGGATTTAGTCGTTTCCAGGCTGGGCTGTAACACAGGCCCTAACAGGGATCTTAAGAGGGGAAGTAAATAGTAATATATACATTTTTGTTATATCTTATTCTATTGTCCATCGCTGTGTTTTCAGATGAGGAGTGTGTGCTGGATTAAAACAGAAGCAGAATGGTATATATTGCCAGAAATACAATTAAACTTCTTTCAGGCATTGTATAAGCTGACATCACCAGGCAGAAGTCTAGCAAATTGCATGTGCACTCCAGAGTCAGATCTGTGTTGTCGGGGTATGATTGCGTTGCAAATGCTGCTTTCTCATCAGCAGCAGTCGTAGGACACTTTTAAGAACATGCCATCATTTGATGTTCTGAATTTGCTGCTTCCTCATAGGTTGCCATTGAAGGAGGACTACAAATGGTGCCAACAGGTCACTGAAGTCTTGCAATTGGCTTCATTTCTGGGGCAGTTCAAGTCCAGGACCGACAAACTTGAAGCTAGATGAAATATGTAGGAAGGAACTGCAGATGCTGGTTTAAACCAAAGATAGACACAAAATGCTGGAGTAACTCAGCGGGACAGGCAGCATCTCTGGAGAGAAGGAATGGGTGATGTTTCAGACTGATCAGTCTGAAAAAGGGTCTCGACCCAAAACGTTACCAATTCCTTCTCTCCAGAGACGCTGCCTGTCCCGCTGAGTTACTCCAGCATTTTGTGTCTATCTTTGACTTGAAGCTAGTGTTGCCTTCACTGTACTTAGTGGCATTGTGTGGCTCCTGGAATTCCAACAGCCTCCAGGCTCAGCTTAAATATGAGGCCTGTGTAATTATATTGTCTACGGGACAGTGTGGAGAGAGGAAGCTATTGTCCAGAGTAGCACCTCGAATCCAGAAACCGCATTGATAAAGATGTTGGAAATGTGACAATATATAAAATAATTAACAGCTTAATCAAGAAATATGACACACCAGCAAATTAGCCAATTGCATAGGTAATTTTCAGACTGTTGAACGTTCAACTTACTGTAGATTTGAAGCAATTTTTCACCTTTCAGAGGTCAGAATTTAGAAGGGTGAAGAATAACACGTGCAGATAATGTTAGAGGGGTGAAGAGTAACAGAAAAGCTACGAAGGTCAAGTCTCTGTCACAAGGGCGGTTTGTAGCGTTAAGGCTCCTGCCATACAAGTCAGCACAGGGCAGTGTCAGACATGTTCTATAGAAATCAAATACTCAGATCACTTATCAGGGTGAATGGGACTGCTGAATCTGAAAAGATATCTCCTGCAGATTCAAATTTAAAATAGTTACCAAGATATTCAGTTCTATGCGGTTCTCAGCATGAATCTGTAATAGGTGTGATGATATGGGCATGTGGTGAGCAATTATATACCATCGAGTGTCTTATTGGAGTGAAAACATCTAAGAATGTGATTGAATAAGCGCTTGTAGGGATTTAATAGGCACCATACTATTTCATTGTCATTGATGATAAATGATTCAAATACTTTACCAGTGTGTAGAGGAGTGGCCATTTGCTTCAAACAGTGCCTTCATCAAGGATGTAGCAGGTTGCTCATCTACTGCTTGAGCTGTGAAAATGATTAAACTTTTAATGAGTGGTTATGGACCAGGTGCTTCAGTTCGCACTCATAGTCTGACCACGTCCACCTCCCAGTGCCCTTAAGTGGAGCTTGTTAAGGAGCTGAAAAGCTTCAGTGCAGGAAGGAACTGCAGATGCTGGTTTAAACCGAAGATAGACACAAAAAGCTGGAGTAACTCAGCGGGTCAGACAGCATCTCTGGAGAAAATGAATAGGTGATGTTTTGAGTCTAGACTCTTCAGAAGAAGAGGGTTCTTGACCCGAAACATCACCTATTCCTTTTCTCCAGAGATGCTGTCTGACACACTGAGTTACTCCAGCTTTTTGTGTCTATCTAAGCTTAATGTATTGGAGTTCTCCTCTTTTATGACCTGCGAAGAAACTTTCACAGCTGAATCTGAGCGAGCGATGGAATTATTTCCCAAAGCTAACCTTGTAGACATATTTTTCAAAACATTTTCATCGAATGCAGCAAAAATTAATATGAAGTTATCAGGCCTTTCATCACCAAAGGCCTGCAAGATTCCTGCAAAACCACAGAGGAAATCGACACATTTATACAACACAACCTCAGACTCTCAGTGATTTACTATTAATAGAGATCAGGATGGCACAGTGGCGCAGTTGGTAGAGCCACGACCTCCCTGCTCCAGGGACCCAGGTTTGATCCTGACCTCAAGTGCTGCCTGTGTGGAGTTTGCACATTCATCCTGGGTTTCCTCCAGGTGCTCCTGTTTCCTCCCACATCCCAAAGACCTGCAGGTTTGCAGGTTAATTGGCCTTTGTAAAATTGCCCTTAATGTGTTGGAGTTTGGATAACACAACATTGGTGTGACAAGGTGATCGAAGGTCAGCGTGGACTCGGTGTGCCAGGGGACTTGTTTCCATTCTGTGGAACTAATTTTTGATGCATTATCACTGTTGTAAGAATAAGGTGTTTTGCTTGCTGTGAGGCCCTAGAAATAGCACCAAGATACAAGATAGATTTATTCATCCAGATGGCACAGTGAAATGAAATTCCCATACAGCCGTACAATAAAAAAAAGGGACACTATATGGTTTGACATAAAACATCCCCACACAGCAGAATCAGAGTTTCCCACTGTGTGGGAAGGCACCAAAGTCAGTCTCTTCCTCCACTGTTCCCCGTGGTCAGGGCCTCCCCGTGTCTTCCGCAGTTGCCGCTACAGGCGGCCCGATGTCCAGGACCGCTCGCCGGGGTGTTGTAAGTCCGACGTCGGGGCTGCGGGACGTCCTCAGCGGCGTGGACACCAGAGTCGGCCACCTCCTACCGGAGTCGGCGGCTCCCAACGTCCGCAGGCCGTGCCGGGCGGAGACTGCTGCTGCAGACCCTCTGCAAGGCGCCCCAGGACTCCACGATGTTGTTCCGCGCCGCCCGCGTTGGAAGCTCTCCGCACTAGAGCTCCACGAAGTTGGAGCAATGGCCCAACGCTCCAGAGCTCCAAACGGCGACCCAGGTAGGCATCGCCCGCTCCGCGGTGACTCCAGCGGAGTCAAGGTATTGCCAAGGTAATGACATTTTGTGGTGATGTTCCTTGCAGGATAAGTATTGGCGGAGAGAACTCACCTTCTCTTCTCCAAATCAGTGCTAAATGATCACAGGCTATCTTCGGAGATTGGTAAAGGTCTTCCGTCAATATTCCACCCAAAGGACTGCATCTCCTAACGTGTTTACTGGGGCACTGGTCCACATATTGAGTTCATAATTCTGGTACTGATAAATGGACACACTTTCCACATTTGGAATATACCTGCCATGTTTAATGAAGATGAATGAAGATGAATAGAAATTATAATGGTCATTGAAAAATCCTTGATATCCTTGTGGGACTTTGTTAGGGAAGTCCCATACGCTATAACATTTAGAGCTGATTGATCAATAACCTTCCTTCATCATAACATCAGAATGACTACAGATAATTACACTTACAAATCTTCCAAGAATGAACCAGGCGGCAAGAGAAAGATCACATTCTAACCTCTGATCTGATTTCAAAGTCGCACTATTAATGTGTCTGATCCAGTTGAGTTCCAAGTGAACCTCAGGATTTCATGGTGGAGGATAGAGATGATGACGTGGCAGGTAACAGTCACAACATTAAAGCACCAGGCAATGACATTGTCATCACAATGCACCCAGAGTCACCACTGACTAGAAGTTCAGCTGGACCTACCACTTTGCTTCAAGAGCAGGTTAAATATCAGTCACCTCCTGGCATACCAAATCCTTCCCCATATCTACAAGTCAGATGCATGGTGAAATAAGATCCACCGGTCTGGATGAATGCAGCTTCAAAACGCTCAGCTCACCTGCATCTATAGTAAAACAGCCACCATCCACATTAATACCTCATCTACCACCTTAGGGTCCATTGCATCCATTGGAATGAATGATTAGGGTGGTAGGATGTAGCGGACACGAAATGCACTGCGCAGCACTTCCCAAAGCGGCAGTCTCTACCATGAAGATGGAACAAGAGTACGAGTCCATGGGAACACTACCACCTGTAAGCTTCCTCCATATACCCTGTTTGATTGTTTGGAAGCTTTGTATGGAAGCAGGTCCTATGGCCCACCGAATCCAGGCCGACCAATGATTACCCAGTCATACTGGTTCTGTGTGATTCCACTTTTGCACCCACGCCCTATACACTGGAGGGAATTTATAAATCATCTCACAAACTGACGTGTCTTTGGGAAGTGGGAGGATACCGGTGCACCCCGAGGAAACCCACGTGGTCACAGGGAGCATGTGTAAACGCCACACAGACAGCACCCAAAGTCAGGATCAAACCTTCTGGTGCTGTGAGGCAGCAGATCTACCAGCTGTGCCACTGTGCCAGGGAATGCATCTCTGCTCCTCCAGGGTAACTGATTTAAATCCTGACCACAGCCTCTAGGAGGAGCCTCGGTGAAGGACTGCGGTGGATGAAGAACATGGATCACCAGCACTTTCTCAAAGGTTGTTATGCAGGCTGGCTTTGCCAGTTACGCCTTAATCCCAACACATTAATACATTTAAAAATCATCATCTAGTTGCATGAACTAAATACATGATTCTCATTGTAACCTTGCTTCAAAATTAAATCGCCTCTTACCTGAGCAATTATTGACAATAACATTGATTTAGCATACAATTGAAATCTGTCTACAACAGGCTGATAAATAAATATCTCCTATTATCTAATGGTCAGTCAATAAATGTACTACTTGCATTGCCTTTATGTGGTGTGACATCTGAGAGCATAAAAAGATCCACAAAATTGTACCTCATAGTACTGGCTATTTACTGCTTAGATTTATGCAAATGTTTTTATTGCAACTCCTGATCGTCAATAAATTGTGCCTGGATGCCAGGAGGATGCAAAGTATTCATTTGGCGAGTTCTCATACAATGGAGATCTAATGCATGCCCTGCCAGTTGGGCCACACCTCTTCATCTTACATTGCGATGATTACATTTTTCTTACTTTTGTTTTAATTTGTATGCACCTAGTACGGACATTACCTGCCACCTAAAAATGCAGGTCCTAAAGTCCCACCTGTTCATAAGGACCTTCGTTGGATATGAGCACTGTGTACATTTTCTGCACTGAGGCCCAGAAATTCAATTGCATAGTGCATAATGCTACTTTGAAAGTTGTGCATGGGTAATGTCAAACATGTGCAATACAATATAGTTGTTTTCGGTGAACCCGAGTCGTGTATATAATAATAATAATAATAATAAATTTTATTTATGGGTGCCTTTCAAGAGTCTCAAGGACACCTTACAAAATTTAGCAAACAGAGTAAAAACATGTAAGCGGAATGAAATAAATAGTAAAGACATCACCAATACACAAATTAAAGACAGAATTCAATCCAAAGACAAAAATCAAAAGCACAATATGAAGAGAGAGCAGCGGCAGCTAAAGCGCGCCAGCGTACACTCTCCCTTCCGACAGCCACCTTGGACACACAATAAAATAATCATTTACACACAAAAAAACATCCCCCACAATGGATACCACTGTGGGGGAAGGCACAATGTCCAGTCCCCATCCCCAGTTCTCCCTTAGTCAGGCCTATTGAGGCCTCTGCAGTTGCCTCTACGGAGGCCCGATGTTCCTGGCCGTTATCGCCGGGTGGTGTTGCTCCGGCGTCGGGAGAGTCCTCACAGCGGCTGGGACGGCTGGAACGGTCGATTCCCTACCGGAGTCCGTGGCTTCCGAAGCCGACAGGGCCGCGTCGGTTGGTGCTCCGAGGCCCCCGATGTTAAAGTCGGCGCCGCCGCCCGCGGCTGGCCGCTCCACAGTCCCGCAGCTCGACGGTGTTGATCACGGCGGTCTCAGCTCACTGGAGCTCCAGCGCGGCGACCCAGGCAAGGCATCGCCCGCTCTGCTCCGCGATAGCGCTCCAGCGCTGTGCCGTCACCGAAGCTGAAGGTGCTGGGCGGTCCCCGCCAGGAAAACGCCGCTCCACTCCCGCTGGTAGGCCGCAAGGACGGGTCGACGGTGCAGCCCGGGGAAAAGCTGCCTCACCGACCAGGTAGGGACCTAGAAAATAGTTTCCCCCTTCCCCCCCACATAAAAAAGTCAAATACCCCAACAAACATGGAACAAAATTCACTAAAAACTAATAAAAAAAGTGAATTGAACGGACAGCTGCTGGTTAGCAGCCATTCCCCAAGATGGCTCCTCCCCATATATGGGGAGTAGATGCAATGAGCGTTCAGCTGGAACATAAACGGTAAATTTACCTCAACTGGACAATGGGATAAATGGAGACAGGATACCCATCAGCCACAAGTTCATTGAACGGCAGATTGGAATTGACTAATTTTCTAGAATATGGAGATTATTTGCTAGGTCAGCATTCGTTGCCCACTCTTAGTTGCTCCTGCACAGTCTAGCTTACGACCATTTACATTTAAGTACATTTAAGAGTCGACCACAACATTGTGGGTTTAGAGTGACATTTACACCTGACCTGGCAAGGATGATAGTATTCTTCCCCAAAAGGAACATTTCACCCTTCCCGCCCCTTAAGGGACTGAATGCTGCAAAGAAGGTATGAATAACGTCATGTGCAGGAAGGAACTACAGATGCTGGTTTAAACCAATGATAGACACAAAAAGCTGGAGTAACTCAGCAGGACAGGCAGCATCTCTGGAGAGAAGGAATGGGTGAATTATCGGGTCAAGACCCTTCTTCAGACCCGTTTCTTCTCTCCTTAGGATGGCATTTCCAACACAGCAGAGTCCAAGTGGCTGCGGAGAGCACTGTTTTTCCCACGATCGATAGCACCATCATGAGACGTTGCCCCCGGCAGGTGACAACTATCATCAAGGATCCCTCTCCCCCTCCCCCCCACCATCAGGATAGGGCCCTTTTCTTGATATTATAATTGGCCTGAGTTACCAACAAATTCAGAAGAAGTTACTTTCCTACAACTTGAACTGACCTCGGCAACACTGCAGCCCACCGGGGGTCAGGCAGCATCTATGGGGAGAAGGAATGGGTGACATTTCGGGTTGGCACATAGACACATAGAAAATAGGTGCAGGAGTAGGGCATTCTGCCCTTCGAGCCTGCACCGCCATTCAATATGATCATGGCTGATCATCCAACTCAGTATCCTGTACCTGCCTTCTCTCCATACCCCCTGATCCCTTTAGCCACAAGGGCCACATCTAACTCCCTCTTAAATATAGCCAATGAACTGGCCTCAATTGAACCTATTCTGGCCTCAATTGAACCTATTACCAGCTACAATTAAACCTCAATTGTACCTATTGAAGGCAGTGAAGGCTTGTATGTACTTACCAAGTGAAAACATGAAGGGGTAAATCAAATCCATGAGCTTCTGAGAGGTATAAACCATAGTCTCTATATAGACTAATGGAAGAGAGACAGAGACAGAGACAGAGACAGAGACAGAGACAGAGACAGAGACAGAGACAGAGACAGAGACAGAGACAGAGACAGAGACAGAGAGACAATGCTGATAAAGACGGGAGCTGTGGGGTTATCTGAACACAATTAGCTTCTTCCCCACTAAACCCAAACACGTCCACTCTCTCCAGCACATCCTGACTATTCCCAGCGTACAATTGTCCGTTTAATAACCCGATGCTCCCCTCCTCTGAATAGATCCACCTTTCTGAATCTGACAAAGGGTCTTAACCTGAAACATCACCCATTCCTTCTCTCCAGAGATGTTGCCTGTCCCGCTGAGTTACATTTTGTGAATATATTCGGTTTAAACCAGCATCTGCAGCTCCTTTCTATGCACTACTGTCCACCCCCTGTACTAGCACGGACTTCTTATTTTATTTGTGTTTTGCAGCAATGTTTGTTCCTGCACAGCATTTTTTTTCACTGTTTTCCAGAATCTATGTATGATTTCTGTATAATTAATGTATTTGTATGTTGTCTATATCAATGTGCCTGAGATGCTGCTACAATCAAGATTTTCATTGTACCTGTACCTCATAGTAATTGTGCATATGACAATTAATTTGACTTGATTTACATGGAGATAATGCAATTCACAGTCCAGCATCAGAAAGTTTTGTCTTCCTGATTTGTCATGGTGTTTATTTATTAAGAAATTACCTCCACTCAATGTATGCAAAATATGTAACATTGTCACAATACATTTATGGATTTTAAATGCTGTGGATAACTAATATTAAAAAATATCCTTCCAAAATAATTTCATTATCTCCTTCCTCAAAAAACTTGTGAATCTCGTTCCTGGAGCGAGGAATTTTTTTTCCCAGAGTGAGATGTGATCATGATGATTTCTGCCTCATTTTACATTAGTGTGGCCATTCAACTGGACATTCCCTGCGTGAATCATGCAGTAGAATATACTACTATGATTCAATGTCCACAATATGGCATGAGTGGAAAGGATTCAGCAAAGATCCCATTGGAAATTGAAGCTTGTGGTGCAGACAACAGATATTATCGGGCACTCCTGGAACATGCAGAACCTCAAAGCATTACACTGGACTTGGATCTCGGGCAGTTAAAACCCCATTTAGCTCACATTGACTCCACCCTCCAGTGCAGTTCATCCCACCAACTGAAGTAGATGCAACCAACATCCTACCAATCCCCCATCACTTACAACCTTCCAGGCCCACGGCCAAGCCATCTGTCATCCTTCTCTATATTAACTTCTCCATCATCCACCCCTCCACTGAACCCCCTGACAGCCAGATCTGCGATGCAGCTATGAGTCCAACCCCATCCCCTCCCCCACCACAGCCCAGAGCTCCAGTCCTACTCACCCTCTCCCCATCCACCATAGCCTTGTGTCCCAATCCCTCCGTTCACCCTCTCCTCTTCCGATGGCACAGTGCAGAGTGCTCCAGTCTCTCTTCAATCCCCTTGTCCCCAACCCCACCGCTCAGTCCTGTGGTCACAAGACATAAAATCCATAGATTTGAGATTTTCCAACTTCTGACACTTGACTCTGGGCCCTGCACACAGAGCCAGCAGAATGAACCAACCTGCAATCCTGGCTCATTTGATCCTTGGATGCTCCATTGCAAAGCCCACTTAGAAGATGCCATTGGGAAAACCCTGACTTCTAAGTCACAGTTCTGTATAATTTTGGTTATCTTGACCTTTTATTCCATTTAATCTGTTCATACCACTTTGTATTCCACTTAGATGGCTTACAATCCAACGGTATGAACATTGACATGTTCATGAACATGAACCTGTCCTGCTGAGTTACTCCAGCATTTTGTGTCTATCTTCATTATGAACATTGATACCCTGCTCCCCCACCGACTTCCACCCATTTCTCCACCCATATCCCATTCCCATAGTCACCCTTCTCCTTTCTCCTCCACCATACATTCATCTTCCATCCCCGAGTTCCCCATTATCTTTTTCCCTATTAGCCCTTTCCCTCTCCCCTCCCTGTTCCCTTCCACCCACATCCCTCCCGCTGGCTTTACACTTCACTACTCCACTTCTTGTCCGAAACTCATTTGTTTCTTTTACATCTCCAGGCTTTGTTACTTATTCCATCTGTGTCTGCGGCTCGCCATAGCCTATCTGACTGTCCCTCTTCCTTCTCCGTCTTATCGTTAATGTTAGATGTATGTAATTGTCTAGTTTTAGTTGTGTATTATGTAGAGGGGTGAGGGGGAGGAAAACTTTTAAAATATCTTTCTTCAACAGAGATGCTACTTTTTTCCATGTCATATCTCCGTTGGCCCTGCGGCCTAACATCGAGGAGCTGGCTGCCTCCAGCTGGGTTCGACCTTGAGGGCTCCGGTCGCAGAGCCCTTGTGATTGAGGCAGTGCAGCGTAGGTTCACGAGATTGATCCCTGGGATGGCGGGACTGTCATATGAGGAAAGATTGAAAAGACTAGGCTTGTATTCACTGGAGTTTAGAAGGATGAGGGGATATCTTATAGAAACATAAAAAATTATAAAAGGACTGGACAAGCTAGATGCAGGAAAAATGTTCCCAATGTTGGGCGAGTCCAGAACCAGGGGCCACAGTCTTAGAATAAAGGGGAGGTCATTTAAGACTGAGGTGAGAAAAAACGTTTTCATCCAGAGAGTTGTGAATTTATGGAATTCCGTGCCACAGAGGGCAGTGGAGACCAAGTCACTTGATGGATTTAAGAGAGAGTTAGATAGAGCTCTACGGGCTAGTGGAGTCAAGGGATATGGGGAGAAGGCAGGCACGGGTTATTGATAGGGGATGATCAGCCATGATCACATTGAATGGCGGTGATGGCTCGAAGGGCCGAATGGCCTCCTCCTGCACCTATTTTCTATGTTTCTATGTTTCTAGAGCCTGTGGACTCACGGAGCTGGCTGACTTTCGGAGGCTGTGGTGGCTTTGGCCATGGGCCCTGTGGTCTGTAACATCGAGAACTCACAGGTCCCTGGTTGGCGACAGCAGCTTTGTCTGCCCTGAATCGCAAGGCTTGAATCGGCCCGATCGCAGGTCTGTTCATCGCTGATGGGGCTCGGACACCGGACGCCCGGCGGTGGCTTCAATATCGGGAGCCTCGATCGCCTCGATCGCCTCGACGCAGCAGTTTGACTGCCTGACCGCGGGAGAAGAAGCAAGGAAAATGGCTTTTTACCTTCCATCACAGTGAGGAGGTGCCTGGAGGAGAGTCATGGGCCTGTTTATCGCCACTTGTTCACCGGTGGTCACCGGGAGTAATCTCCTAAGTCACGCAAAAAGTCGTAGCGTCTTTCTGATCAGCGCTAAATTTTCAACATGTTGAAATATTTTCGGCGACAGTGGGTTTGACGCCAATGAGCGTAGCTTGACGTCTCCGGACGTGGATGCTGACGTAGATTATCGCCAGGATGATGTAGATTGTCGCCGGTTTTTTGGCGACCTGCTACGACTATGAGTCACCGGCAGTTGCTTAAAAATCTCCATGTGGGACAGGCCCATAACTGTGATGGATGTTTATGTTAAATTTATATAATTGTGCGTTTTGTTTGCATTTCATTCTTATGACTGTATGGTAACGACATTTCATTCAAATTAGTTTTGAATGACAAATAAATTCAATTCAATTAAATTAATTAAATTAATTCAATTCTATTATTCCACACATTTACTAATTAAACCCCCCCTTACCTGTATCTACCTATCATTTGCCAGGCTTTCATCCACCCCCCCCCCCCCCACCACCGCCCCAATCAGTCAGAAGAAGGGTCCCCATCCGTAATGTTATCTGTCTATTCCCTCCACAGATGCTGCCTGACCTGCTGAGTTTGTTCAGGCAGCTTGTTTTTTGCTGAAGATTCCAGCATATGCAGTATCTTCTGTCTCCTTGTACCATCGATTACTTTCTTTTAACGTGTTCATATAGTTTGTTTTTTTAGCCTCGTGCTCACCATGTTCAAGGGCGAGTCATCAGACACGTCAAACAAACATACAGTTACTGTGAAGATTACTGACCAAGGATGTGGTTGGTGGGTGTTGGTGATTGATGGTGTAATGGTGTGTGATGGTGTGATGGTGTGTGTTGGTGTGTGTTGGTGTGTGTTGGTGTGTGTTGGTGTGTGATGGTGTGTGTTGGTGTGTGATGGTGTGATGGTGTGATGGTGTGTGTTGGTGTGTGTTGGTGTGTGTTGGTGTGTGATGGTGTGTGTTGGTGTGTGTTGGTGTGTGTTGGTGTGTGTTGGTGTGTGTTGGTGTGTGTTGGTGTGTGATGGTGTGTGTTGGTGTGTGTTGGTGTGTGGTGGTGTGGTGGTGTGTGTGGGTGTGTGGTGTGTGTTGGTGTTGTGTTGGTGTGTGTGTTGGTGTGTGATGGTGTGTGGTGTGTGTTGTGTGTGTGGTGGTGTGTGTTGTGTGTGGTGGTGTGTGTTGTTGGTGGCTGGTGTGTGTTGTGTGTGATGGTGTGTGTGATGGTGTGTGTTGGTGTGTGTTGGTGTGTGTTGGTGTGTGTTGGGTGGGTGTTGGTGTGTGGTGTGGTTGGTGTGTGGGGGTGTGTGTGTGGTGTGGTGTGGGTGGTGGCGTGTGTGGTGGTGTGTGTGTGGTGTGTGGTGGTGTGTGTGGTGTGTGCTGGGGTGTGTGGGTGGGTGGTGTGTGGGTGTGGTGTGTGGGGGTGGGGGTGTGTGGTGTGTGTGGGTGGGTGTGTGTTGGTGTGTAATGGTGTGTGATGGTGTGTGTTGGTGTGTGATGGTGTGTGTTGGTGTGTGATGGTGTGTGTTGGTGTGTAATGGTGTGTGTTGGTGTGTAATGGTGTGTGATGGTGTGTGTTGGTGTGTGTTGGTGTGTGATGGTGTGTAATGGTGTGTGTTGGTGTGTAATGGTGTGTGTGGTGTGTGTTGGTGTGTGTTAGTGTATGATGGTGTGTGTTGGTGTGTAATGGTGTGTGATGGTGTGTGTTGGTGTGTGTTGGTGTGTTGGTGTGTAATGGTGTGTGATGGTGTGTGTTGGTGTGTAATGGTGTGTGTTGCTGTGTGTTGGTGTGTAATGGTGTGTGTTGGTGTGTAATGGTGTGTGTTGGTGTGTAATGGTGTGTGTTGGTGTGTGTTGGTGTGTAATGGTGTGTGTTGGTGTGTGGTGGTGTGTGATGGTGTGTGATGGTGTGTGTTGGTGTGTAATGGTGTGTGATGGTGTGTGTTGGTGTGTGTTGGTGTGTAATGGTGTGTGTTGGTGTGTAATGGTGTGTGATGGTGTGTGTGGTGTGTGTTGGTGTGTGTTAGTGTATGATGGTGTGTGTTGGTGTGTGATGGTGCGTGATGGTGTGTGATGCTGTGTGTTGGTGTGTTGGTGTGTGATGGTGTGTGTTGGTGTGTGATGGTGTGTGATGGTGTGTGTTGGTGTGTGTTGGTGTGTGTTGGTGTGTGTTGGTGTGTGATGGTGTGTGTTGGTGTGTTGGTGTGTGATGGTGTGTGTTGGTGTGGGTTGGTGTGTTGGTGTGTGTTGGTGTGTTGGTGTGTGTTGGTGTGTTGGTGTGTAATGGTGTGTGTTGGTGTGTTGGTGTGTGTTGGTGTGTGTTGGTGTGTGATGGTGAGCATGATACACATGTGGGGATACAAGTTTCTCTTTGATGGGACTGATTCGACAAAAGGCAGTTTGTCCAATTTCATCACATTTGCACGGACTGATTTTCTGAAACCTATAATATTCTTTGCAATATCTAATGGAACATTTGGGGTTAATGTTAAAGTGAGAAAGCAAGGAGCTGAGACCAGTTGCCAAGGAAATCTGGAATATTAATGAGGTAAACAAAGGCTGGACATTCTGCACCATCCCAGGCATTTCATGCCATGTTGATACCATGTTTCCCTGGAGAGACCTGAGCTTCTGGCATTTAAACTGCAACTTCATATAGTTTGATGTAATGTAAAAGCACCGGGTTATGTTTCTCAAACAACATTGATAGTTTCACAAAGATAGACACCAGTCTAAAGAAGGGTCTCGACCCGAAACAGTTTAAGGATAAGGGGAAATCTTTTAGGACCGAGATGAGGAAAACTTTTTTCACACAGAGAGTGGTGAATCTCTGGAATTCTCTGCCGCAGAAGGTAGTTGAGGCCAGTTCATTGGCTATATTTAAGAGGGAGTTAGATGTGGCCCTTGTGGCTAAAGGGATCAGGGGGTATGGAGAGAAGGCAGGTACAGGATACTGAGTTGGATGATCAGCCATGATCATATCGAATGGCGGTGCAGGCTCGAAGGGCCGAATGGCCTCCACTCCTGCACCTATTTTCTATGTTTCTATGTTTCTATGAAACGTCACCCATTCCTTCTCTCCACAGATGCTGCCCGTCCCGCTGAGTTACTCCAGCATTTTGTGTCTATCTTCGTTTTAAACCAGCATCTACAGTTCCTTCCTACACATTTTGATAGTTTCTCATCCTGGCTTAATTGAAGAGTGAAAGGTGCAAGGTTTTCCAAAAGATGTCTCAATTTGAAGCAGTGGGATGAAACCGGAGCATCCAGGGCAAACCCCACACAGTCACAGGGAGAACGTACAAACTCCACACACACAGCACCCATAGAAAGGATGTGGCACTGTGAGGCAGCAACTCTACCACTGTGCCACCAAAGCACTGGAATATTCAGCCGCTCCAGATAGCTTGTGTTAAGTTCAAGACAGATGTTGCCTGGCAAATGCTTGTACATCTGCCACTTGGCTATATTACTGGGTTCTACATGGGGCTTGATGGTGGGAAAGCTTTTCACTGTACCTCGGTACACATGGCAATAAACTGAACTGAACCAATAATAATAATAATAATAAATTTTATTTAATGGGCGCCTTTCAGACATCTCAAGGACACCTTACATAGTAATCGGAATAACATATAATCGGAATATAACAAGTAATAAAGACATCACAGAGACACAAATTAAAAACAGAATTCAATCCAAAAACAGAAAATCAAAAACACAGTGTGAAGAGGGAGCAGCGGCAGCCAAAGCGCGCCAGCGTCCACTCTCTCTTCACGGCAGCCATCTTGGACACAGACCGACGGGATTCCTCAGCACAATACTGGCAAATCACTCTCTTCCCATCGTACATCAATCAGATCTGCCATGGACTTGGAGACCCCATTTATCTCAATATGAATTTCCCAGCATGATATTTTTTAAATTTCATTTAATGAAATGCTTAATGCTTTTATTTATGCTTTGTATGTTAATGCTTTTATTTGTAGTATTTTAATATGTTCCATTTCACGTTTAAGATGTTTTGCTCGGCAACTCCAACGCCCAGGAACAAAGAAAACGACAAAAAATGATGGACATTGCACGGTCCGTCATGGGTACTTGACCTCACTACTGGCAAAGGGATTTAGAGGAGACAAAGGCAGCCAGCGTTACCATGGAGCCACCACCCTGGCAACACTCTCATTTCACGCCTGTCATCGGGAAAGAAGTTGAAACACTGTGACCTCCAAGTTCACGAACAGCTTCTTTCCAACAACTTGAACACTGTGACTAAACATGGGCAGGTCGGACTAGTGTAGACATTGCTGCTGGGTCAACATGGGCAACATGGGCAACATGGGTGGAAGCAGTCTGAATCTGTGATGTGTGGCTCTTTGAATCCATGACTACAAATATTAGCTAAGCTATAAATTATCAATTGTCATAGTTGTGCTAAGGACTGGACTTTTTGCACTAATATTCGGGGGATTTAATGTATTGATTATTTTTGTTTATTATATTATCTACGAGGTTTACAGACCTGTTACACTACTGCTGGTGGGAATTTCATTGTTCTGCTCTTGGTACATACGACAATTAAACACTCTTGATCTCCGGCACATTAACGTTTCATCTGAAGCAGTCCTTGATTGTTTACAAACCAGATCTTTGCACTTTACCCCCAATGTCCTTGAGATCATCAGATTGATATGAAATTACGATATGATATACAATGATAGAGGTTTCCATTGTCTGTCGTGGTGCTTACTAGAAGTTAGAAACAAAATAAAACCAAAATAAATGAATAATGAGTTTGGAAATAAACTATTTATGGAAAGGATAGGGGAAATATGCAAAATTCTGAAGCACAAATTATGCTGGAAACGGGCATTATTGGTGTTCTAAAAAGGAACGATCAGATTGATGAAGTGGATTTTCCAGCACATAGGAAATGAGAAGAATACCATCAGATCACAGCCTGGAAAGGCAGCTCAAACCAGGAATGAAGAAGGTTGCAAACACTGGTGAACACTGTGCAGCCCATAACTGGTGCTGACCTCCCCACCATCGACAGTCACAATAGACAACTACAACAGTCTCTGCCTCAAAAAGCATCATCAGAGACCCACGCCACCCTGGTCACGATCTCATATCACTCCTGCCATCGGGAAGAAGGTATAGAAGCCTGAAAACTGCAACGTCCAGGAGCAGTTTCTTCTCTGCATCCATCAGGCTATTAAAAACTACAATCTACAAATAGGCTGCAAACTATAATGACTTGCGGGCATTATTTTCTAATATATACTGAACTTGTTTTGTTGTTCTTTATTATGGGTTTTATAGATTGATATGTTTACATGTCTGTTGTGCTGTTGCAAGTAAGAATTTCATTGTTCGGTTTCAGGGCGTATGACAATAAAACACTTGACGGGAGATTAAAAGAGTGTGAGATACTAGCTGGGCTCGAGTTTCTGTTGTGAAATTTATAATTCCACAGGTAAGCCATGGAGGGGGAGGAATTAACAAAAGTATTTAAAATGAAAGTTATGATTACAACTGTAAGGATAACACAATTCCGATTTCAGTAAATATCTGCATCCAGCAAGATGTGTGTGAACAGTTCATTAAAAATTGCATCCATAACTTCATTTCATGGTCTTGCATCGAGGTGTAGGAAAATGTAGGAAAATCCAAAGAAGGTACTATTGAGAGCAACAACTTTTTTAAAGTCTTAAAGGAAAATACACATTTCCCATGAGTTTTGAAGCAGATTTGGATTAGGAAGACCAGTCCATGGCTGATCATTGTTTACAATAATACACAAAGCACTGGAGAAATTGGTGTGTCAGGCAGGGCATGGACAGGCAACATGTTGTCTTGGGTCCCTTCTTCAATCTGATTGTAGTAGGGGAGAGAAAGCTGGAAAATTAGGTGGTGAATGGATAAAGTCTGGCATGTGACAGGTGGTGCAGGTGGGGGTTGGATTAGCAGATGGATAACAGAGGAGACAAGGAGGTGTCAGATAAGGAGAGGAGGAATGGAATATTGCCAGAGGGAGGACTATATGGTGAGTATTATATGAAATTGGAGAATTCAATGTTGTTATAATGTTCAATGTTCTGAGGAAGGGACTCAACCCAAAGCACCACCTACTCCTTTTCTCCAGAGATGCTGTCTGACCCACTGAGTTATTCCAGCTTTATTTTGTCTATTATTGTTTTAACCGTGGGGTTGTTAGCTACCCAAGCGGGATGAGGCGGTGCTGTTCCTCCAGTGTGTGTGTAGTTTCACTTTGTCATTGGAGGAGGCCAAGGATGAAAAGGTCAGTATGGGAATGGGCAGGGTAGTTAAAGTGGTTAACAACCATTTTACCATCAACAAGCTGCCAGCACCTGCAGTTCCCTGCATCTTCATCATTTGCAATATTTAGGAGAGTGACAACAAATCTTTCGTTGCAGTTCAGTCAATTTCTCTGCGACACATATGTGGCAGCTCCAGATTAGTGAAAATTTATGCCAACAATTGATTTTGAAAGTGGCTGTCAAATCTGGTTCAGACACTGTTTAACATTGTTTGTGGCAAGTCGTGTGAATGTTGCCTTTTTGCTCAAAAAGGTAAACAAGTAAATAATAACTTGTCAAAAATCTGTCCAGTGCATAAAAATAACAAATGATATATGCTTCCAGTTTGACGGCTCAATGGAGAGAGACAAGCATGTACAAAGGGTAGAATGAAAATTCCTCATAGAAAACATAGAAAACATAGAAACATAGAAATTAGGTGCAGGAAGAGGCCATTCGGCCCTTCGAGCCTGCACCGCCATTCAATATGATCATGGCTGATCATCCAACTCAGTATCCTGTACCTGCCTTCTCGCCATACCCCCTGATCCCTTTAGCCACAAGGGCCACATCTAACTCCCTCTTAAATATAGCCAATGAACTGGCCTCAATTACCTTCTGTGGCAGAGAATTCCACAGATTCACCACACTCTGTGTAAAAAATGTTTTTCTCATCTCGGTCCTAAATTACTTCCCTCTTATCCTTAAACTGTGACCCCTTGTTCTGGACTTCCCCAACGTCGGGAATAATCTTCCTGCATCTAGCCTGTCCAACCCCTTAAGAATTTTGTACGTTTCTATAAGATCCCCCCTCAATCTTCTAAATTCTAGCGAGTACAAGCCGAGTCTATCCAGTCTTTCTTCGTATGAAAGTCCTGCCATCCTGCCATCATGACATAACCGAGCTACCACACTGCTACACTTGGGGGCAAGGGCAGACTTGTGCAACCCTCTGCTGTGTGTGCAGTATTTCCCTTTGGTTCCAGTCGTTCACAGTGGCTTTCCTACTGAGGATTCCTCTCTGTCTTTGTTTCCTGGGAGGAACAAGGACGGGGAAGCTGGGCTGGTAGTTGGCAGCTACCCACAGATCTCCCTAAAGAAGAGACTCGACCTGAAATGTCACCTGCTCCTACTCTCCAGAGATGCTGCCTGTCCCGCTGAGTTTCTCCAGCATTTTGTGCATATCTTTATGCACTTCAAACATATTGGCAGAGATGTTCCTATTTGCATTTGAACATGCAAGTACTGTACTTTTTGGTTCATAAGTTATAGGAGTAGTATTAGACCATTCAACACATCAAGTCTACCCCACCATTCAATCAAGGCTGAACTCTCTTTCACTCTCAACCCCATTCGTCTCCCTTCTCCCCATAACCCCTGACATCTGTACTAATCAGGAAGCTGTCAAACTCCACCTTAAAATATCCACTGATGGCCTCCACAGCCTATTGTGGGATTGAATTCCACAGATTCATCACCCTCTGGTTGAAGAAATTCCTCCTCATCTCCTTTCTAAAGGTATTTCCTTTTATTCTGAGGCTATGGCCTCTGGTCCTAGACTCTCCCACTAGTGGAAACATCCTCTCCACATCCACTCTATCCAAGCCTTTCACTATTCGGTAACTTTCAATGAGGTCCCCCTCATCCTTCTAAACTCCAGCAAGTACAGGCCCAGTGATGTCAAACGCTCATCGTATGTTAACCCAATCATTCCTGGCATCATTCTTGTAAACCTCCTCTGGACCCTCTCCAACACCAGCGTATCATTCCTGAGATATGGGGCCCAAAGCTACTCACAATGCTCCAAAAGAGGTCTGACCGGCGCCTCATAAAACCTCAGCACTACCTACCTGGTTTTATATTCTAGTCCTCTAAATTAATGATAGCATTGCATTTGCCTTCCTACTGCCAATGTTGGTCGATGGTTGGTTCAAGTCAAGTCAAAAGAGTTTATTGTCATGTGTACCTGACAGGACAATGAAATTCTTGCTTTGCTTCAGCACAACAGAACAGTTGCTGGTGTAATGCCACGAGCTACAGCTCCCTTTCACTAAGCACACCACATTGCCTGTGATTATTAAAGTCACGATTGCCCTTAGCACGTGTGGCAGTTTCTCATTTCCAGCTCTCACTGGGAACATCAGCTAATAAGCCAAATGGAAACACAGATGAAGAATGCATTGTTTTCTATAGCTGGCAGTTTCATTATGTTGCTGTTCACAATCGGTGCCAATATGATAGAGTATTTCAATATTAGCAAATGGCAAGGACCTCCACAATATAATAAATGGCACATACAGGCCCTGATATTCTCCTTTCACTGGATATATCACAAAGGCAAAGGATGCTCTTCTTTCATTGTGCAGTTTGCTGGTGACAGTAACTAGCTATCCTGCAATTGATTGTCTACTTGTCAGCTGCGAAGATGTTTTTATTTGAAGAGTTTCCAAGGAGCAGGCACTCCAGCTCAGAAAGGTAGATCTCTGTGTGGATCTTCAAAGGTTACAATTCCATCTTCAACTACAAGTCTTACAACTTCATCCTGCCTCATTCGCTGCTTCCCAGAATGGCAGTTGTGCAGTACTTTCAGAAGGCCCATTCATCTACTGCAGTTAATATTGAAGCACATTCAACATGCTCAAAGTGTTGCCCTACATTCCTGCATTCAACTGGTCTTAGAGATCATGGCTATGTTTTTAATGGTGCACAACTTCATCTCATAAAAAGCCAAACAAAGAGGCTCCTACCTATTAGGAGAAATTACATTCACAAATGGAGCAACGATATGAGTCCAAGATGTTTAATTGCCATATGAGTTGGCAATGGAACAATTAAATTCTTACTTGCTGCAGCTTAGCAGACCCAATAACATGCAGATAAATATATCATAATCAACAATAAATATATAATAATAATATATATTAATACAATTAATAACTGTAATATGAGGTAACCCTCATAGCACAAAAACTGATGTCCATGGTGCAACCAAAGATACAGTCCATTTAGGATCATAGTTGCTGAGGTGGTGGATAGTATTGTGTAGTATTAGCCAAGAGATTGATGGTTGATGGGCACAAAATTAGAATGCCTTAGGCTCCCCATTCAGGTACCCACTTACATAGAAAATAGGTGCAGGAGGAGGCCATTCGGCCCTTCGAGCCAGCACCGCCATTCATCGTGATCATGGCTGATCGTCCCCTATCAATAACCCGTGCCTGCCTTCTCCCCATATCCCTTGACTCCACTAGCCTCTAGAGCTCTATCTAACTCTCTCTTAAATCCATCCAGTGACTTGGCCTCCACTGCCCTCTGTGGCAGGGAATTCCATAAATTCACAACTCTCTGGGTGAAAAAGTTTTTTCTCACCTCAGTTTTAAATGACCTCCCCTTTATTCTAAGTTGTGCTGTTGGATGCGCCTCCTTTGGGAACACATCCTTATATTAATTTTAAGTTAAACCAATTGGGTGCATCTTGGTATGAGAAAGCATCATCTTCTTGTGGCATGGGGAGGTAGAAGGAGATGAGAAATGTGAAGATGCAGTACCATAAGAGTTTCAGACCTGATTTTGCAGAAAAACAGAAATTCATCTGGCAGTCCAGATCGTAACGAAACACTGGCAACCCCACCGCTAGCATTTGTAACCCCACTGTTCAATAGCAGGATTAACCTGAAATTCACTCCCCTCTTCTGCCTCTTGCCTTGTGGATGTGGATTTTAAACAGTTTTCCACAAGCTACATTTTCATTTTCAATTAAAGAGGGAATGGAAAGATGAATGGAAAGTAAAACAAAGGAACGGGTCCTTTGGTTCACAATATCTGTGCTGAACCCAATTCCAAGTTAATCTCCTCTGCCTGCATATGATCCATATCCCTCCGCCTCCTGCATATCTATATGTCTATCTAAAAACCTCTTAAATGTCATTATCATGTCTGCTTCCACCACACCTGTGGTAACATGTTCCAGGCATCCACTATTCTCTGTAAAAAAATTGCCCCATGCAGCTCTCACCATAAATCTATGTTCACTGGTTCTTGATTCCCCTCCTCTGGGTAAAAAACGGTGCATTCACCCTAATTATTTCCCTCATGGTCTTATACCCCTCTGTAAGATCACCCCTCATCCTTCTGCACCACAAGGAATAAAGTTCTAGTCTGCTCAGCCTCTCCCTACAGCTCATGTCCTCAAGGGGGTCAACATCTCCGATGACCTCTCTTGGACCCACAATACCTCAACTCTGATCAAGAAGGCTCACCAGCGTCTCTTCTTCCTGAGGAGACTGAAGAAGGTCCATCTGTCTCCTCAGATCCTGGTGAACTTCTACCGCTGCACCATCGAGAGCATCCTTACCAACTGTATCACAGTATGGTATGGCAACTGCTCTGTCTCCGACCGGAAAGCACTGCAGAGGGTGGTGAAAATTGCCCAACGCATCACCGGTTCCTCGCTCCCCTCCATTGAGTCTGTCCAAAGCAAGCGTTGTCTGCGAAGGGCGCTCAGCATCGCCAAGGACTGCTCTCACCCCAACCATGGACTGTTTACCCTCCTACCATCCGGGAGGCGCTACAGGTCTCTCCGTTGCTGGACCAGCAGGTCCAGGAACAGCTTCTTCCCTGTGGCTGTTACATTATTTAACTCTACACCTTGGTGACTGCCAGTCACCCCCCCCCCCCCCCCCGGGCACTCCTTCCCCCAGAAAAAATGCACTACTACTACTGTATGTACGTATATATATTTATTGCTCATTATTCTATGTTCGCTCTTTTGGGTGAGATGCTAACTGCATTTCGTTGTCTCTGTACTGTACACTGCACAATGACAATAAAGATTGAATCTGAATCTGAAGTCCTGGTGACATATATTCATCAATCTTTTTAACACTCTTTCCAGCTGAACAGCATCCTTTCCATGGCAGGGTGACCACAACTGAACACAGTATTCTAAATGTGGCCTTGTACAACTGTGACACAAGATCCTTCTATACTCAATACTGTAAATGATGAAGTCCAATTTATCAAAAGCATTTTTGACCACTCTATCTACCTGTGACGCCACTTTCAAGGAACTATGTACCTGCATTCTAAGATCCCTCTGCTCTACCACACTTGCTTTTGTGATCACCTCTTGTAATAATGAAACTCTCGATCACTGTGAGTAATATCGCTAGAACAATGTGCAAGGATGCTAAAGTTGTATCTATAAACTAAATGTGAAAGAGGTTTCTAATGCATTTAGAAAGTGGAATTGTAAGATCTCACTTCTGTCTCAAAGCCATTGCTTATTGAAAGGATAACCTTCATCACACAAGGCATCTTGGACATTTGCAAATAAGATATTTATTGCATTAACACTTTTAAATTGGGTTGAGATGTGATCGTGGGGCTCCTGCTGTGAAGGAAAGTATTTTATCGAATAAATGAGAAGGTGAAAATGACCTGATTGCATTAAAGGATTAGCGTGTCAGATTAAATCTTGAAGAGCATTGTATCCTAATGTTCAACACCTTCTCATTGACATTTTCTGTGAATGATTGTAAGTGCTCAATTGTGTACATTGTAGAACCTGCAAAAGATGTAGTGACAGACAAAAAGCAAATGAGACATGAATCACTTGGCACAAATACCATGAAGAATGATGCGCAGGGTACACTCACAGTGTTGAAAGATGAGTCAGTCAGTATACTTGTTTATTCATTTAAAGAAAAAGCAACCAGTGAATTTTATCACCAACGTAGCGTAAATTATGTAGAAACAAAGAACTGCAGATTCTGGTTCATACTAAAGATAGAGAAAAAGTGCTGTAGTAACTCAGCAGATCAGGTAGCATCTCTGGAGGAAAAATATATCAATTTCTTCAGTCTGAAGAAGGGTTTCGACCCGAAACATTGCCTATTTCCTTCGCTCCATAGATGCTGCTGCACCCGCTGAGTTTCCCCAGCAATTTTGTGTACCTGCCACCTATTCATGTTTTCCTGAATTGCTGCCTGACCCACTGAGTTACACCAGCACTCTGTGTCTTTATTTGTGAACGAGCACCCTCAGTTCCTTGTGTCAATTATGAAATAGACAATAGGTGCAGGAGCAGGCCATTCGGCCCTTCGAGCCAGCACCGCCATTCAATGTGATCATGGCTGATCATCCACAATCAGTATCCCGTTCTTGCCTTCGCCCCATATTCCCTGACTCCACTATTTTTAAGAACCCTATCTAGCTCTCTCTTGAAAGTATCCAGAGAACCTGCCTCCACCGCTCTCTGAGGCAGAGAATTCCACAGACTCACAACTCTCTGTGTGAAAAAGTGTTTCCTCATCTCCGTTCTAAATGGCTTACCTCTTATTCTTAAACAATGGCCCCTGGTTCTGGACTCCCCCAACATCGGGAACATCTTTCCTGCCTCTAGCGTCCAAACCCTTAATAATCTTATATATTTCAACAAGATCCCCTTTTATCCTTTTAAATTCTAGAATATACACGCCCAGCCTCTCCATTCTCTCAGCATATGACAGTCCCGCCATCCCGGGAATTAACCTGGTGAACCTATGCTGCACTCCTCAATAGCAAGAATGTCCTTCCTCAAAATTGGAGACCAAAACTGCACACAATACTCCAGGTGTGGTCTCACTAGGGCTCTGTACAACTGCAGAAGAACCTCTTTGCTCCGATACTCAACTCCCCTTGTTATAAAGGCCAGCATGCCATTCACTTTCTTCACTGCCTGCTGTACCTGCATTTTTACTTTCATTGACTGATGAACAAGGACCCCCAGATCCCGTTGTACTTCCCCTTTTCCCAACTTGACACCATTTAGATAGTAATCTGCCTTCCTGTTTTTGCTACCAGTGAATAACCTCACATTTACCCACATTAAACTTCATCTGCCATGCATCTGCCCACTCCCTCAACCTGTCCAAGTCACCCTGCATTCTCATAGCATCCTCCTCACAGTTCACACTGCCACCCAGCTTTGTGTCATCTGCAAATTTGCTCATGTTACTTGTAATCCCTTCATCTAAATCATTGATGTATATTGTAAATAGCTGCTATCCCAGCACCGAGCCTTGCGGTACCCCACTAGTCACTGCCTGCCATTCTGAAAGGGACCCGTTAATCCCTACTCTTTGTTTCCTGCCTGCCAACCAATTTTCTATCCATGTCAGCACTCTACCCCCAATACCATGTGCCCTAATTTTGCCCACTAATCTCCTATGTGGGAGCTTATCAAAAGCTTTCTGAAAGTCCAGGTACACTACATCCACTGGCTCTCCCTTGTCCATTCCAGACAGACAGCATCTCTGGAGAGATGAAATGGAATGATAATGTTCTCTACAATCAACAACCTTGCTTTGCACGAATCCACCAACTGAGTGTGTAGGAAGGAACTGCAGATGCTGGTTTACACCGAAGAAAGACACAAAATGCTGGAGTAACTCAGCGGGTCAGACGGCATCTCTGGAGAGAAGGAATGGGTGACGGTTCAGACTGCAATCTGAAGAAGGGTTCCGACCCGAAACGTCACCTATTCCTTTTCTCCAGAGATGCCGTCTGACCCGCTGAGTTGCTCCAGCATTTTGTGTCTATTTTCACCAACTGTGCATGGGACTGGTCATGCTGTTGGCAGCGTGAGACACCTGATTGCCTTTAAAGGGGATTATTTTGAAGGAGATTAAAAAACTTTTGAGTAAGTCAGCGAACTATGATACGGTACTTGTCTTGTGCACTGGTGCACGTCCCTGCCGAACTAAATAAATCACTTGACTCTCCTCTCAATGATCATGACCAGACCTGTACATGGTATTCCAGACACAGTCAGTGCACCCACTGCATTAATGCAATGAATCAGCCATGATCATATTGAATGGCGGTGCTGGCTCGAAGGGCCGAATGGCCTACTCCTGCACCTATTGTCTATTGTCTATTGTCTATTTTCCGGTGTTGCCTTCTTCTGAGCATGCACCTTAAGATATTAGCGTTACTTCTTACTGCCAAATATTATAATAGTCTCCCCAGTAGTAATTCTCTGTCTAACACCACTCCAATCCGTCTCCTGTGCTGTGTCTTGGAGAATAATATACCTTAGGTTGTGTTGTCACTGTTCATTATGCTTTTTGAATCTCATAATTTTACTGCTGTCAACATTAAATTACAAATGTCACTCATCTGCCAAGCACACCAATCTATGACTCTCATTCTGAATTGAGTCGACCAATTCCCTATTTATTACCATGTCTCCCACTTTGACGTTATCTGCAGAGTTCCTTTTCGCCCAGTGTCCAAGTCATTAACGTATGTTGTTACGCGCAACACCTCAACATCCCGAGGCACCTTACTGCCTCCATCTATGGTTGTTTGGTTCCACATACGGCCGCTCATTGTAATGTTCTGCTTAATTTATGATTTTATTTTGATGCCCTCTCTCCGATGTCTCCCAATTCTGTGGACTCTGTACCAATTTCCCCTGGCACAGTATCAAAAGCTTAGCAGGAATTTAAATAAACAACATCCACTGAGTTCCCCTTGTCACCACAGCTTGTTATAAGCACAAATTCAAAGAGCTCAGAGAGATTTGTCAGGCATGATCTTCATCCCATAAGGCCAGGCTAGCTCCTTATTAATGACCTGCTTGTCACCTGATGATTATCCATTCATTCTTTCAGCATGCCCTCCAGCAATGGAAGACAGCCTGCCTTCCCCACTGCCTTGTTTTGCTGTGCATATATTTAATCTGAAAATCTCTTCAGATTATTGTGTATATTCTTATTTCTGCCTTGATATTGACTCACCACATCTCCTCACTAGCTTCGTACAATCCCTGATCTTGCCTTGGCATCTCTCCACACCCTTTTACATCTGGCTGTTATCTTTGTTCTTGTCCCATTTAGTATCTAGTTCTATCTAGCACACATTGCAATATTCTGTCATAGAGCAGCTGCTGCCTTAACCTTTAAGAGAAAAGTAGGGAGATCTAATATCCAATTTATACCTTATATGTATTTAATGAAACATTTACTAGCAAACTAGCAGCACGATGGCACAGCGGTAGAGTTGCTGCCTTACAGCACTTGCAGCCCCAGAGACCCGGGTTCGATCCCGACTACAGGTGCTGTCTGTACGGAGCTTGTACGTTAAATTGTACAGGGTATTGGTGAGACCACACCTGGAGTATTGTGTACAGTTTTGGTCTCCAAATCTGAGGAAAGACATTCTTGCCATAGAGGGAGTACAGAGAAGGTTCACCAGACTGATTCCTGGGATGTCAAGACTTTCATATGAAGACAGACTGGATAGACTCGGCTTGTACTCGCTAGAATTTAGAAGATTGAGGGGGGATCTTATAGAAACGTACAAAATTATTAAGGAGTTGGACAGGCTAGATGCAGGAAGATTGTTCCCGATGTTGGGGAAGTCCAGGACAAGGGATCAAAGTTTAAGGATAAGGGGGAAGTCCTTTAGGACCGAGATGAGAAAAACATTTTTCACACAGAGAGTGGTGAATCTGCGGAATTCTCTGCCACAGAAGGTAGTTGAGGCCAGTTCATTGGCTATATTTAAGAGGGAGTTAGATGTGGCCCTTGTGGCTAAAGGGATCAGGGGATATGGAGAGAAGGCAGATACAGGATACTGAGTTGGATGATCTGCCATGATCATATTGAATAGCGGTGCAGGCTCGAAGGACCGAATGGCCTACTCCTGCACCTATTTTCTATGTTTCTATGTTTCTATGTTCTCCCCGTTTCCGCAACTGCCTGTTCCTTAATGTGATTAAAGTGTCTGAAACTATTTCACTACACTGGGTGACCTCCTTGTTGAAATGCTGGGTAGCAAATTGAGAGACTCCGCAGAGATCTGCTCCAGCAGTTGGATAGATCCCGCAACTAGTACGTTCAGAGTTGAGTCCACCTTGATCGCCCTGAGGAGAGCAGTCCACACATGAGAGTACAACAAAGTCCTCACACTATGAATGACATGGCTAATTTTTCTTAGCAGAGCCCAGATAGGAAGTGGCCTGTATCCACACCCTGTGGCAGTAGAGTATATATTCAACCAAGTATATCTCTGTGTAGGAAGGAACTGCAGATGCTGGTTTAAACCGAAGATAGACACAATAAGCTGGAGTAACTCGGTGGGAGAGGCCACGTCTCTGGAGCGAAGGAATGGGTGACGTTTCAGGTGGAGACCCTTCTTCAGACTGGTGAATCTCTGTATATCTCTCTCGTCATCTGAAGTCCCTGAACAACCCTTAATGCTCAGTCACAGTCTTAATGAATCCCTGAGAGACGCCACTGCTGAGATTTAGGTTTAGGTTTAGTATTGTCACATGCATCGAGGTACAGTGACAAACTTTGTTTAGCTTGCTATCCCATCAGATCAGATAATACTATAGATAAAAGCAATCAAATCAAACTCAAGTGCAAGGGCAGCACAAAGGCACAGCAGGAGAGTTGCTGCCTTACAGGGGCAGAGACCTGATTTTCGATCCTGACTGCGGGTGCTGTCTATACAGAGTTTGCACATTCTCTCAGTGACCGCATGAGCTTTCTCCGGGTGCTCCGGTTTTCCCCAACACCCCAAAGACGTGCAAGTGTGTAGATTGGCTTCAGTAAAAATGATTAATTGTTCCTTGAGTCTAGTGTATGGATTGATCGCTGGTCATTGCAGACTCGGTGGGCCGATGGGCCTGTTTCCACGCTGTATCTCTAAAGTCTAAAGTACAATCGGTGGAGCATGGGGGAAGATAAAGAATGCAGAATCACCCCACAAAGTGAAAAAAATTCACAGTAAAATAGTAAGATTAAACGAGAACTTACCAGTTTGAAGTTTGATCTGTATTTTATGAGGAGTTACGATGAGGGATTACGTGAAGAACCCGCTCAGCACGCATGTGCGGCATACTTCAAAGCAGCGATGTGGAATCACAGATAGACACAGTTATTGAAGTAAACATAGTAAAGACAAGGAGACATCAGTTTATCAGTTTGACCCATATTATTGAGGGTGGGAGCGGAGGGCACGTAATCCCTCATCGTAACTCCTTTTAAAGCTCTGTGATTTCAAACCGTGTAACAGTTATTACTTCATCACTGCCGAAGTCCTTGAGGGAGGAAGTGTGTTATCGTAATCAACCAATGAATCTGTTTATGAAAAACAAAACGGTATTTATTAACAATAACAACAAAAAAGAATTGCTCCCCCGGGCTTAAATTAAATATTTGCAGACTGTAAAATTGTTTCTGCAAATAACACAGGTTTTGCCAACGGCTTGTGATAAAAAGTCCTGAACGTGGTTTCCCTTGCCCATCCTGCTGTAGCCATGATGTGGTCCATCGGCACGTTCATTCTTACCGCCGTTGACGTGGATGCTGCCCTGGTGGAGTGAGATTTATACAAGTTAGTGTCAATCCCCGCAGCTTTTAGTACCTGCTTGAGCCATCTCGAAATGGTTTGGCTCGTCACCCGACCATGAGGTTTTTTATGACTGACCCACAAGGCGTTTTCACTCCCTCGAATATTGTTAGTTGTGTCTATATAGGATAGTAGGTGGGTCACGACACATAACCGTGGTTCTGGTGGGTAAGCCCGGAATATCACGACTGGACTTGGTGTTCCTGGCCTGCTCTGTTTGATCAGTCCCTGGATCATAAACGAGATCTGGTCTGGAGCTGTAATCATGTGGTCCAGTCGTAATCGATGTAGAGGCTGGACCCTCTGTGTGGATACAAGTGCCATTAACATGAGCGTTTTGAGTGTCAATTGTTCCAGGCTGAGGGATCTGGCTGGTGGCCATCCCCTGAGGTAAGTCAGGACCTCACTGACATCCCATATATGGGTGTACCTTGGTCTTGGGGGGTTGGTATTGTAAATGCCTTTCATTAATTTTACCACCAGCGGGTGAGATCCCATGGCCTGTTGTCCTGGTGCTAGTGTTAAGTAGGCAGACAGGGCACTTCTTGCTGTGTTGATGGCACTGTAGCTGAGTCCTTCTTCGTAGTGAAGTTTGGCCAGGAATTCCAGTACACTGGTAACTGATGCAGTTGTGTAGGTGGTCCCTGTATCCAGGCAGTACTTTTCCCATTATTTGATACTGGTCAAGTACTGTTTTTTAGTGGATGTTCGGAGGGATGCTGACATGGTGTCGACGGTTTGTTCTGATAATCCCAGTCCCAGCAATGGTCTGTTCAGAATCTGCAACCCAGGAGTTTGATTTTTTCATGGCATGAGTGGCTTATGCCTGACACTGGTTGTTTTAATAATTCTGGGTCACTGGGAAATATCATCGGAGTTCCAACAACCATGTCATGGAGTATCGGGAACCATGGCTGCGTAGGCCAGTCGGGTACTATCAAAATACCTGAAGCAGAGTCCATTTGTATTTTGCGTAGTACCCGACTAATGAGGCAGAAGGGAGGAAATGCATAGAAGAAGAAATGTCCCCAATCCAGCGCGAACGCATCTACCGCTGCTGCCTCAGGGTCTGGTTCCCAAACGACATACATAGGTACCTGGTGATTTAGCACTGATGCGAATAAATCGATATCTGGCGTGCCATATTGCTTGACAATTTTTGCAAATATTTTGGGGTTTAACATCCATTCGATGTTGTCATTAAATTTATGTGACCTGGTGTCTGCCACTGTATTTAGCTTACCTGGTAGGTAAGTTGCTGATAGCCAAATATGTCTTTCGACACACCATTGCCAAATTGTGTTAACCAACTTGTCGCATGATAACGATTTTATGCCGCCCATATGGTTAATGTAGGCCACCACCGTAGTATTATCTATTTGTAACCGAACATGCAAGTGATGCATATTTGATGCATATGCTTTTAAACCATAGAAGGCACCCAACATCTCTAGATAATTAATGCCCAGTGTAAGTAGTAATGACGACTCAGGGTTAGTCCATCTACCACCTGTGCTGGATATGGCGTTAGTTGCTCCCCAGCCTTGAGCACTGGCATCTGTTTGGATAACTAACGTAGGGTTAGTGACGATAATAGGGCTGAAACTATGCCAAACGTTTTCTGTCCACCACTGTAGTTCTGATATTGCTTCAGTGGGTAACTTCATGACACGATCATAATGACCTGCATGTCGTTTTAGTGCCTGTACCTTTGCTCTTTGTAAGTTTTGGTAGTGCAAAGGTCCAAATTGCGTAGCCGGAAATGCTGCTACCATTTTCCCAATTACTCTTGCTACTTGTCAAATAGTTGGTCGTTCGTTGACCATTAGATTGTTGCATGATTGTGCCAATGCAACTGTTTTGTCTCTTGGCAAAGTTACAGTCATGTGGACTGAATTAATTGTGAAGCCCAAGTAGTCCATAGTTGTGGATGGCTTCAACTTAGATTTATCTGGATGTAAGACAAAACCCAGGGTTTCGAACAACTGTTTGGTAGCTGATACAGCTGACATAGTCAATTCCATGGTTTTGCCTACTATTAAGATATCATCAAGATATGCCATGACAATATGTTTTTGTCTTCTTAATATTGCCAAGGCTGGTTTTAGTATCTTGGTGAATAATCTTGGGGCTGATGTTAATCCATTGGGTAACGCTTTAAACTGCCATTGTTGCCCCATCCAGGTAAACTTCAGGTATCTGCGATGATCCTTGTGAATAGGTACTGAATAGTAAGCATCTTTAAGATCAATGCTTGCCATGTAGTATCCTTTGGAAATTCGTTGTTTGGCAGTAACAAACGTTTCCATTTTGAAATGTATATACTTAACAAACATATTTAGTGAAGTTTAGTCAATGATGATGCGACGTCCACCATCTTTTTTGGTTTTAGTGAATATATTTGATACAAATTCCAAGGGTTCATGTTTTGTTTTTTCAATTATACCCTTTGTAATTAGTCTCATCAGTTCAACTTGTCCCTCTCGTTTTTCTTTCACTGAGAGGGAAAATACCCTTTGGGGTAAATGTTGAACTGGTGGCAATTTACCTGTTATGAATTGTATTTTGTATCCACTAATGCCATTGAGTATATACTGAGCACTCGTGATAGACTCCCATGCTGCTTTAAACTGGTGTAATCTCCCTCCTGTTAGTATTAAGCCCCTACTTTCTATATGCTGGTAGGAACCAGACCCACCTACCTCCATGGTTACGGGTATTTCCTCTGGTTCCCGCCGGTCCCACGAGGCTTGCGTGTTGTCTGACGTGGCGTTGACGTTGGGGGGTGGCGCATTTTCCATGGGGTCCGCTCTGGGCCCTGGTCTAAAAAAGACTTACGGTGATAGAATGCGGACCCCGAGCTTTCACCAGTCCTATATGGTGGACGTCGACTGGTGGACGCGACGGGGTGCTGCCACTTGGTGTTTATTGCTCTTGGTTTGCTCGTCCCGTGCCCTGCCTTCATGAGACCGTGAGTTTTTGAGGCCTCTTCCATATCCTTCATTTGCTTAGAGAGCTCATTGCCAAAGAGCAGTATGTCTGGCTCAGAGGCTGGGGTTTTGCACAGCCCAGCAAATTTAGGATTGATGGCAGGTTTTATTATTTCTTTACGCAGGTTGTTAATCTCAAATTGCGTATTACATAATTGCGCAAGAGTATCCTATTGAGTGGTGGTCATCTCGGTGTTGTCCACGGAACGAGCAAACTAAGTGATGGCCGACGTCAGGAGCCTGAGGATCCGCTGCCGTTTTAGCTCGTGGTGTCGGATGTTTGGCCCAACGTGCCCCCAGATTTGGCTGTTTACAGTTTGCACTTTGAGGGACTCACAGTTCTCCAGCGCTGTATATGTTTCTAAAGCATCATTGACCACCTGCTCCTGTAGAGCCCTGTTGGAAAGGTGGTTGATGCTGGCCGCTAGTTTGGCTTCTAACGGTCTTCCTGCACGTGGGGTTGCCACGTAGCGGTCCACTACACCAAGCAGCTCTTCCTGTTCCTGCACCCCTTGCATACTCCCGAGATCTTCAGCCATCGTCCCCTCTTCTTGACCAGCCCAGTCCTGGTCACCAAAGCTACCCTCGGGTAAGGAGGAAGCAATGGACAGTGCACAAGGCACTGTGGAGGGAGTGCCTGACCTCCCCCTGCGAGAGTGCCACTCCCGAGGCGCACCTTGCTGGGGCACCTGCTCCAGGAGCCGCTCCATGCGGCTCAGGCGGCTGTCTCTTCCCCGCCCGGGTGGAGAGACGTCCCCGTCCGACGTGTCGGAAACAACCGGCCGGACGCTCTTTCTGGTAGCTTTCCCTTCAGCCCGCTGCTCAGGCGCTAGCGGAGATGGGCTCGGCATGGTGTCGGGGATAGCGGAGCGCTCGGTTAGCGTTCCTACCGCCTGTTGCTGCCCCCCCCGATGGAACGCTCCTCTGGTGGAGTCGAACGGGGGACAGATTTCTTTGAGTGTCTTGTCTTTGGTGTACTCATTCTGAAAGAGAAATCAGCCGGCTCTCCTTTGGTAAGTAAAGCCGACCTCAGTTCAACTTACCTGACGGAGCGCCTGACTCCCGCTGTGGCCGCTGTTGCACTGCTGGCGTAATGCCGCGCATGCGTGCTGAGCGGGTTCTTCACGTAGTCACTCACGTGACTCCGAAGTAAAATGCTGGAGAAAGCATCCAACTTATCATAGACTGAAAACATTCCCATGTTCAGTGATTCCTCAGTATCAATGAGCAAAACAATCACTCCGTAATCACCTCCCGATTGCTGGAATATGTGCCATTTTACCTGGAATATTTAACTCAACAGTCAAACAACCGCACATTTCCAGGTTCACCTTTATGAGCCATGGCCAAGAATTGGCCCTCGGAATTCAAGTTTCCTGTTAGTTAACAGTGGCAGAAATCCCGGGGGGGGGAATCAGGGGACACACGATCCCCCCCCCCCCCCCCCCCCCCCATTTTTTGTAATCCGGGTTTTAAAACCGGGTGAAATCTCCGCTTTCCGCGAGACAGTGGGGGAGAAACTGCTGATCGAGGGCGCCGATTGGACGAGAGAGACGTCGGTCAGCAGGCAATGGGGGAAGGACATGATGATTCAGTGTGATGATTGGAGGAGGGAGGTGTCGGTCAGAGGCGGACGTAGGGGGGTGGGACTGAGGATAGAACGCGGTGATTTGAGGAGGGAGACGTGCCCAGGTCATAGGGTCACAACAGCAGCCCTGGACACAGACCTGTGCCTCATCCGCAGCCAGGATCGATCCCGGCCGGCTCTCCGGCTGCTGCAATCGCTGCCGAACCGCCACTGGACCATCCTCGTCCCCACTCGAGTACCTCCCCCCCACACCCGGGGGTGGCCAGAGACGTCGGGTGCCAGACGGGCGCGGTGCCCCCAGGCCCACAGCCAGCGCAGAGAAGCAGTGCTAAACCCAGCTCAACTCTGCCTGGTTAACCTACAGCCCTGCCTGGACTTATGGGAAATATGGCCCAGGTTTTCTGCCAGCGCGGAGAAGCAGCGCTAAATCCACGGCTCCGGACTGGTGTCCCGTCAGTCCAGGCATTGCTGTAGGTTAACCCAGCGAGACAGGCAGAGTTGAGCTGCATTTAGTGCTGGATTGAGCTGTAATCACCGTTCACAGGACCCACGGCAGAAGCCTTCGAAGCCTCGCGTGTGTGTGTGTGTGTGTGTGTGTGTGTGTGAGTGTGCACATGCGCGTGCGTCCTCCTGTCCCCCGGTCCCCTCCATATTTTGATAGCGATTTCTGTCACTGGTTATGGCTCTGTTCTTGTCTGACTAAAGTCAGTGAGTGAGACAGTGTAAAGCTGCTGCTGGCATTCCCTGATGGTCTATCTTTACCCACTGGATGTTTACTTCGATTGAGAAAGGAACATCCCTTCCATGCTTTAGTCACTTGCTAAAAGTGACACAATACTTCCCCACTAATCCACAGCCACTCTTGTTAGTTTCATTTGTGATAAACAGCTTCAGGAGCTCAATGGAAAGGCCACATAAAGGGTTTTAATCCCACACAAAATAGTTGTTGTTAAAAAAAGTCAAGAAATTAATACAATAAAATCACCCTAAAATCAGGCAGTCACTTTTAGAAGTGACAAGTCTAGCAGCAAGCAATGTAAACATCCACCTGTGATTGACAGTGAAAGAAATGTTATGTGATATTTATAACACAGTTTGGATCTGAATGCATAAATAATTGGTGAAACGTCTGACAATAATAAGCTGACATTTGATAGTCTTCTTTCAATGCACTCAGCTTACACCCATGAATTATCACCAAAACAATCTGAGATACTTTGAAAACTTTGTGACAACTGTGTTGTGATCTGCTGAATAGAACCAGCAATCGTGATCGTGGAAAGGAAAGAAATGAGAGTTAAACAAGCAGTTGGACATAATACGGGAGAGAAAAACTCAGCTGCTGAAGTAATTGAAAGTAAATACCATCAGCTCATAAGATTCCACCCCATTCACATTATTGGTTCCACAGCCCAGGTTCAATCCTGACCTCCGGTGTTGTCAGTGTGGGGTTTGCATATTCTGCCTATGACCATGTGATTTCATTGTCATTTTCCTCCCACATCCCAAAGACGTGTAGGTCAGTAGATTAATTGTCATTGTAAATTACCCCACAGTGCAGGTGAATAGTATGTCGATGGGGGACAGATAGTGAAAGGCCTGGATAGAGTGGATGTGGAGAAGATGTTTCCACTAGTGGGAGAGTCTAGGACTAGAGGTCACAGCCTCAGAATTAAAGGACGTTCCTTTAGGAAGGAGATGAGAAGGAATTTCTTTAGTCAGAGGGTGGTGAATCTGTGGAATTCTTTGCCATAGAAAGCTCTGGAGGCCGTCAATAGATATTTTTAAGGCAGAGATAGATAGATTCTTTAGTATGGGGGGTAGGGCTATGGGGAGAAGGCAGGAGAATTGGGTTAGGAGGGAGAGATAGTTCAGCCATGATTGAATGGCAGGATAGAATTGATGGGCCAAATGGCCTAATTCTGCTCCTATTACATGACCTTATGATGCTGGAAATGTTAGGAAGACAAAATAGGGTTAGTGTAAGACAGTGTAATGTGGGTGCTGGAGTAACCCAGCAGGTTAGGCAAGATCTCTGGAGAACATGGATAGGTGATGTTTCAGCTCAGGACCCTTCTTCACACTCCTGATTTATTCTAGCACCTTGTGCCCTTTTGTGTTAAACAGCATCTGCAGTTCTTTGTTTCTACTATAAAGTGGGTGTTTGATGGTCAGCAAGGATAGACACAAAATGTTTGAGTAACTCAGTGGGGCAGGCAGCATCTCTGGAGAGAAGGAATGGGTGACGTTTCGGGTCGAGACCCTTCTCACACATCAGTGGTCCCAATGGGCCAATTTCCATTCTCTGACTTCTCTAGATCAGTTTCACTATCCTTCTTAATTTTAGATCTCCAGAATATACAGTTTCTTTATTTTCAATTGACTCTTTATAACTCTTTATAACACTGGACCAAACATATATAAAAATTATGAGGAAAAAAACTGAGATGAGATTTACCGCTCGTGATATCAAAGCAATCCAGTGGATGACTAAAAGTGGCAATAAGATGATGGGAGTCAAGATGAACTCTTTTTGCCTACTGGTTAACCCTTGGACAAAGGAAGATGACTTTTGGGGGTTGATAATCTCAAGACCAGAACATTGCTTGCATCATACATGGTCTTCCTTCTAACATTACAACATTCCATTACAACTTCTCAGATGTTGAAACTGTGGCCACAGCATTATAACGCTAGATCTGGACAATGTTCAGAATTGGCTTGAAAAGTAACAAGCAGCAGTCACACGTTAAATGCTAAGCCATGACAATCTTGAATAAAATAAGCTCAAACTATCTTCTGTTAACATTCAGTGGCATTAATAAGGCAAAGGTTAAACCTTTTACCATCAACATTCTGGAAAGTTACCACTGATCAGAAACTTAACTGGATCACCCATATGAATTTTGCAGCTGTAAAACCTGAACAAATGCTGGATAATCTGTTGCAACAAACTCACCTCTCAATATCCCAAAGGGCCTTTGACCAGGAACAAGGCAGAAATTACTAGCCAGGAGCTCTCCATTTGCCTGGATGAGTGAAGCTACAAGATGACCCAGGAAGCTCAACACCATCTAGAGAAAGCAACGTGCCTGACGTTGGTGTTCTATCCATTTTAAGAGACAATAGACAATAGGTGCAGGAGTAGGCCATTCGGCCCTTTGAGCCAGCACCACCATTCAATGTGATCATGGCTGATTATCTACAATCAGTACCCCGTTCCTGCCTTCAGTTTATTCCTCCACTGCCTTTGTGTTGACAAACTGTAACTGCATATTCAACGGGGTCATGAAAAGAGCTTTAATCCATAACTTTACCAATGGAGATGAAGAGTAAACAAAAATGAAAACATTTGTTGCAATTTAATATATCAAGAGATGAATTCATATAATTTGATAAGAAACTGAGGAAAAGCAAGTTAAAGTAAAGGCATAATGTTGAAGTGGGTAGCTGAATGGAAAGATCTGGGATATGTGTGGATAATGGAGAGATGGGAGATTAAAAAAAACATTTAGGGCCCTGGACTTTGTAAACTAAAGTAAGAAAAAAAAAGTTTACTAAACCATTACAGTGGCGCAGCAATAGAGCTGCTCTCATAGCGTCAGAGAACCAGGGTCAAGAGTCCAGAGTCAAGAGTGTTTTATTGTCATATGTCTCAGATAGAACAATGGCATTCTTACATGTTGCAGCACAACACAATATATAAACACAGTACACTGTAAACAATATGATAAACGAGAGAGAGGAAAAGGTTCAGTGCGTATATATACACATACTCACAAGTACATATATATACACATACACACATACTCAAAAACGCAAACAATAGTAGTAACTTCGGTGCTGTGTGTGTGGAGTTTGCACGTTCTCCCTGTCAATGCGTGAGTTTTTCTCCAGGTGCTCCGGTTTCCTCCCACATCCCAAAGACGTGCAGGTTTGTAGGTTAATTGGGCAGTCACGGTGGCGCAGCGGTAGAGTTGCTGCCTTACAACGAATGCAGCGCCGGACACACGGGTTCGATCCCGACTACGGGTGCTGCCTGTACGGAGTTTGTACATTCTCCCTGTGACCTGCGTGGGTTTTCTTCGAGATCTTTGGTTTCCTCCCGCACTCCAAAGACGAACAGGTTTGTGGGTTAATTTGGCTTGGTATAAATGTAAAAATTGTCCCAAGTGGGTGTAGGATAATGTTAATGTGCGGGGATCGCTGGTCGGCGTGGACCCGGTGGGCCGAAGGGCCTCTGTATCTCTCAAACTAAAACTAAATTGCCCCTAGAGCGTAGGATACGAAAGTGGAATAACATAGAACTAGAGTGAACTGATGATTGATGGATGGCGTGTACTTGATAGCCTGTTTCCACGGTGTCTCTCTAAACTAAAATAGTAAGATTAAACGAGAACTTACCAATTTGAAGTTTGATCTGTATTTTATGAGGAGTTACGATGAGGGATTACGTGAAGAGCCCGCTCAGCACGCATGCACGGCATACTTCAAAGCAGCGGTGTGGAATCACAGATAGACACAGTTATTGAAATAAACATAGTAAAGAAAAGGAGACATCAGTTTATCAGTTTGACCCATATTATTGAGGGTGGGAGCGGAGGGCACGTAATCCCTCATCGTAACTCCTCATAAAATACAGATCAAACTTCAAACTGGTAAGTTCTCGTTTAATCTTACTATTTTACTTCGGAGTCACGTGAGTGACTACGTGAAGACTTCAAAGCTCTGTGATTTCAAACCGTGTAACAGGTATTACTTCACTCACTGCCGAAGTCCTTGAGGGAGGAAGTGTGTTATCGTAATCAACCAATGAATCTGTTTGTAGAAAAACACAAAGGTATTTGTTAACAATAACAACAAGAATTAAACTGCTCCCCTGGGCTTAAGCTAAATATTTGCAGTCTGTAAAATCTTTTCTGCAAATAAAACAGGTTTTGCCAACGGCTTATTATAAAATTTCTGAACGGTCTTTCCCCCGACCATCCTGCTGTAGCCAGGATGTGGTCTATAGGCACGTCCATTCTTTTAGCCGTCGACGTGGATGCTGCCCTGGTGGAGTGAGATTTGTACATGTTAGTGTTTATCCCAGCAGCTTTTAGCACCTGCTTGAGCCATCTCGAAATGGGTTGGCTCGTCACCCGACCATAAGGTTTTTTTATGACTGACCCACAAGGCTTTTCATCTCCCTCGAATATTTTTGGTTGTGTCTATGTAGGATAGTAGGTGGGTCATGGCACATAACCGTGGTTTTGGCGGGTAACCCCGGAATTCCACGACTGGATTAGGTGTTCCTGGTCTGCTCTGTTTGATCATTCCCTGGATAACGACAGAGATCTGGTCTGGAGCTGTGAGCATGCTGTCCAGTCGCAATAGGTGTAGTGACTGGACCCTCTGTGCAGATACAAGTGCCATCAACATGAGTGTTTTGAACATAGATTGTTCCAGGTTGAGGGATCTGGCTGGTGGCCATCCCCTGAGGTATGTCAGGAGCACACTGACATCCCATGTATGAGTGTACCTTGGTCTAGGGGGTTAGAGTTGTAAATACCTTTCATTAGTTTGACCACCAGCGGTTGCGACCCCATGGCCTGTTGTCCTGGAGTTGGTTTTAAATAGACAGACACGGCACTTCTAGCTGTGTTGATGGCTCTGTAGCTGAGTCCTTCATCGTGGTGAAGGTTCGCCAGGAATTCCAGTACGTTGGTAACTGTAGCGGTTGAGTAGGTGGTCCCTGTTGCACTGCTGAACGTAATGCGGGCTCTTCACGTAGTCACTCACGTGACTCCGAAGTAAAATTCGTTGTTTGGGTCTCAGAAGCAGTTCAGGATATAATTCTGCCATCGGCACTTCACCACTATTGTTGGAGAAGGGCATGCGGAATTCAATAGAACAGTATCAGGGATGAGGAATCTGAGCCATGTGCAAACATTATCCTCCTTAGAAGAGAGACGTTGAAAGGGAGATTGAATTGAATTGTACAAAATTACAGCAAACTTTGGTAGAACGTATAAAGGGAAAATATCTCCATAGCCAGCAGCATTACTTAAAAAATTAAAGCAATTGGTAAAAGATTCAGTAGCAAGAAAAGATTGATTTTTTAACATAGGAAGTTGTTATGTTCGGAAATAGATTGCTGATGTGGAGGTTGAAGCTGATTCAAGAGTAATTTTCCAAAGGACTTGGCTATGTACTTGTAAAAGGAATAGAAGCTGAAGAGAAATAGAGAAAGAGCAGGATTGTAGTAAGTTCTTTCAAAGATGAACCAAATGGCCTTCCTCTGTGCTTTAAGAATTTACTCAAACGTGTGTCTTTTAACAAGCAGAACATCTCAGCCGACTCGTGTTAATAATCCTTTCAGTGGCACCTTGAACTATATCAATATTCAGGTTAGCAAAGGCCTTTCTGAGCATGCCCAGTGCTGTGCCTGAGTGGAGATGGGCTTGATGTCCAGTTGAAGTGTGTAGCTCAACTACCCAAAGGTCCCTGTTGTGGTGCAATGTCAGGAGAGCCAGCTGGAGGTGGAGTACTATGGTCAAGTGAGGACAGCTTCGAGTGGACTCTACCTGCTGTTCCATTTGCCTCTCACTCGCTGAGAAAACCCTATGTGACTTCTTTACAAATAGCAGGTGGATTAATCTTATAATAAAATGGCCCAATAACAGAAAGCAAATCAGTAAAAGTAGATAGATATAAATAAGAAGGGTCTCGACATGAAACGTCGCCTATTCCTTCTCTCCGTAGATGCTGCCTCACCCTGAGTTTCTCCAGCATTTTGTGTCTACCCTAGATATAAATAAAATGATTATTTCTTAAACAATGACAGAAATTTCCAGCAGGTCCTTTGTAGCTGTTGTAGCCGCAGATGTTTATATCGTTCAAGAGATTACTCCCTCTAGCTACTAAATGGACAGCATGGTTAAGGGGAACGTCTTTATATGCATGCGAGCTCTCCGTCAAAGACCTTCAGAGCTTCTTCACAGACAAATCTTCCAAAACACAGTCTTTTGATTCATAAATTCTTTATTGTTGATGAAAAACAATAAGGTACATCCAAACTTCTTCCGACTCGTTACTATAATCTTCATCGAACTCCAGCTTATCGCTTTAAACGTTACAAAACTCCTCGTGTCTCCGTTACACTTCGCATGGTCAAAGGGTGAACCTCCTCCATGCTGGTCCGAAACTAAACTAATAACTAAGCTTCTGCGCAAGAAACTTAGCTCAAAACACGCCTTAAAGTACGTCATAAATCCCACCCACAATATAACGGGCAGTCTAAATTTTAAAGACACATGCCATCATTAATGACACACTAAACAAGCCAAATGGCCACTACAGCTATATTCAATGATTCAATGTGTAGGAAAGAACTGCAGATGCTGGTTTAAATCGAAGATAGACACAACACGCTGGAGTAACTCAGCGGGTCAGGCAGCATCTCTGGAGAGAAGGAATGGGTGACGTTTTGGGTCTGAAGAAGGGTCTCGACCCGAAACGTCACCCATTCCTTCCCTCCAGGGACACTCCCTGTCCTGCTGAGTTACTTCAACATTTTATGTCCATCTTAGGGTTAAACCATCATCTGCAATTTCTTCCCAGACACTCCTAAAGATTTTCCCTTGCTGGCTAGAGGCATGAAGCATGAGAAGAAAATGGAAATTCTTTCAAAAGGTCCACAATGTAAACTCTAATTTGCAGGCTGTTCCCAGAGACACATTCGTAGATGGACATCAAGTGTTGCTGGAAGATCATCAACCCGGTGAAAGATGCTCTTGGATCGCCCAACACGCTGGCCTCCAGCACAGCAACTCTTCTGTGAAGGAATGTTGCTGACTGGTCCATTCCAGACTGCAGGTGTACATGCTGAGGGACTCACTGAAGCTTTGTGCTGCCAATGTCAAGTCAAGTCAAGTCAAGAGAGTTTATTGTCATGTGTCCCAGATAGGACAATGAAATTCTTGCTTGCTGCAGCACAACAGAGTATAGTAGGCATAAATACAGAACAGATCAGTGTGTCTATAAACCATAGACCATATATACACATAAATAAACAGATAAAGTGCAATAGGCTGTTATAGTTTAGAGTCTGTTTGAAGCTGTGTTTAATAGTCTGATGGCTGTGGGGAAGTAGCTATTCCTGAACCTGGATGTTGCAGATTTCAGGCTCCTGTACCTTCTACCTGATTACAGCGGAGGGATGAGTGTGTGGCCAGGATGGTGTATGGGTCCTTGATGATACTGCCAGCCTTTTTGAGGCAGCGACTGCGATAAATCCCCTCGATGGTAGGGAGGTCAGAGCTGGTGATGGACTGGGCAGTGGTTACTACTTTTTGCAGCCTTTTCCTCTCCAGGGCGCTCAAGTTGCCGAACCAAGCCACGATGCAACCGGTCAGCATGCTTTCTACTGTGCACCTGTAGAGGTTTGAGAGAGTCCTCCTTGACAAACCGACTCTCCGTAATCTTCTCAGGAAGTAGAAGCTCTGTGGGGGAGGAGCACAGTCTAGGGTCTTTCCGCTGCTGAACATTGAGGGGCTGTCTGATGGGGACACTCCTCCAACAAGGGAATAGATTCTTTATCCATTGTTTCAGCAGCCAAGCAATGCTGGTTAACAACTTTATACAGATATCCATAACGGCATTGTAAGGTCCAAGACTTCTGTTTCTGGAAGCCTTTTAACATTATGTGGACCTCACCAACAAATACTGTACCTCATGGCACACACTCTGTGCAGTTTCAGTGGACTGGGCCTGCTCAGCTAACCAATTTGGAGCAATAATGGACTGAAAATCTATGCCAGTTTGTAAATACAAATACAGTTTCTCATTTTGTTTGCACTTACTCCTTGCTTCAAATTGGCCAGGATCTGTCTTAGTTATCTCATTAATCACAATACAAAAACCAGAACATATTTCAGCCACTAGAAGAGAATCCACCCAGATTTAAATGCAGATCACCAACAATGCAGTATTTTTTATTTTAATGTGAATGGTTCTTATTGGAGGCAAGTGGATGAAATAAGCTTCTTAATCAGATTGTCTCTTTTCATTCTCAGAATGTTAGCATTAGCAACAAGGTCAACATGTATTGGCCACTCTCTGATGCTTATCTGAAGCAAGCAATCAGATTGTGAACAATTCACAGGGAGCTCTGTTGTTGTAACACAGAAGCCACATATCCCCTGATCTGGACAAAAACAGTTGGCTTCCTGCTATAAAAACAAAATAGCAGCTGATGGCTTCTTATTAGCTTCACTGTAGAAAATATATTCACATATTGATCTGCAATATCAACCAATAAAGCCTTTCAGGACTCTGGGGCCAGATAGCATGAATTTCGGTCTCACGGACTATTGAATCCTGGTCAGGATACACTTTCCACAACCGTGCTGGAGTTGAGAGGGAGTCCAGCTTCATGGTGCATGGAAGGAGATGATATTCTGTCAATGTCCACACATCTCACTGACTGGGAAACGTCATTGACTGTGCCATCAATGGTGATGTCCGTACAATAACCAGGTAAAAAAGAGGTTTCACCCTATTACCATATCCGTTCTGATACACAGCTCAATGGTGAACTTTATTGGGAAACTTATTTCTAAAATAATTTGATACGGGGATTGAGCACAGCCAGGTTTAGTTAGCTACATATCAAAGTTCGCCTCGAATAACAGTGTGGTAGATGAGTTAGAGCGTATAACATACTGTTGTTCGTAGAGGCATGAGAAGAAAATTGAAGTCCTTTCTAAAGGTCCCCAGTGTAAACTCTGATTTACTCTGTTCTCAGAGTTCTCAGAGCAAACTGTTCCCAGAGACACATTTGGAGATGGACATCAAGTGTAGCTGGAACATCATCAACTTGGTGAAAGACGCTCTTTGGTCTGCCCAACACATTAGCCTCCCAGCACAACAATGAGGGAATGTTGCTGACTGGTCCATTGCAGGCTGCAGATGTACATGTTGAGGGTCACTATGAAGCTTGGTGCCGCCATCACCAAGGCTTTGTAGGGGTGGACCACAGTCTAGGGTCTTCCCGCTGCTGAATTTGAGGGTCTGGGTCTGATGGGGACTCCCCTCTAACACCCTAGCGAGGCACAAGGATTGTCAAGGGTGTTTTGTTTTGCTTCAAGATAGGTATGAACACGACTGAGTACGTCTTTTGTGTTTTTAACCTGGCCTGAGAATTCCCTCTAAAATATCTTACTCAATCCAAGTGTTTGTGTCTGGTTGCTGATTGAGTAATGATCCTGCATGCCATGACGATGAGACTGTGGGAGTCATCACTAACTATTCATTAAATATCAGTGTGGCTGCATAATCATGAGTTTGAGCAATTTTTGGACGTTTGTTTTTAAGATCACCTACAGTATGTGAGTAAAAGCATATCTTTGCATGGTAGAAACACTGCAGTCAACTGAGTTGGAAACAAATCGACAAAGCGTTTTGGATTACTGTAATCCCGTGCCACTGATACTTTGCTATAATCTACTGGAGGATTCGACCAAAAATAATGCTGTGATGTGTATAGCTATTTTCTTTGAGCAAAATCTCCATTGACTCTCCAAGTAGCTTAGTGTATAATTAGGATGCAATATGTCACTAAGCAGTGCAGACCAAGTTCATTTCTGGATTTTCATAGAATTATGTCAACCCAGCTTTAGAGAGATGGCACAGGTAAATTTAACCTCAGTGCATAGACTTGCTGAAAAAGTAATAAATGCAGAAAAATACTGTGTGATTGAGATATCAGGGTATCTATAGACATGGTCGGGTAAAGTAAACATTGGGAATAGTACAGTAAAACTGATGTGAAATCAGCAGCCTAATTTACATTGTACTTACTGGAAAGCAACATTGGACACCTAAAGTTATCATCTTCTTCTTCTTTCGTGTGGCGTGCACAGCCTAAAGTTGTAGGACAACTTGTTCTATTAGATCTTCTGTTTGTGCACGTCGAGTTGATTGCATTAGTTGAAACAGGGCGGACCACGTGAAGGTTGCAATCTTCCACCCCAAAGTTATCATGGAGACTTGATAATAGCGTTTTGGCAGCATGCTCTTGAGGTTGGCCTGATGATGTCCCTGACCACTATGAACCAGGCCTTGGAGTGCTTCTCAATACTAGTGCCCCACAAGGATGTGCTCTCAGTCTCCTACTACACTCCCTACACACTCACGATTCTAATTCCATCTATAAGTTTGCAGATGACACCACTGTGGTGGGCCGGATCACAAACAATGATGAGACAGAGTACAGGAAGGAGATAGAGAACTTTGTAACATAGTGACAGGATTATAACCTTTCCCTTAGCAAGATGAAGGAGCAAGTTATTGACTTCAGGAAGCATGAGGAAGAGGTTGTTGTGTTGAATGGGGTATATGGCCCAATCAGCATCAATGGTAACAAAGTGGAAATGGTTGAGAGTTTGAAGTCCCTTGACGTTAATATTGCCAGAGACCAAATACATTGAAGCAATAGACAAGAAAGCTCAATGGTTCAATGATATATATTATCACATATACCGAGGTACAGTGAAATTCTTTTTGGGGTATAGGTCAGCAAATTATTACCATACATAAATACAATCCCAGATTAATTACAAAGTGTATAGAAATAGCCATGTGAGACCATATACAAGAGGCGTCAGGTTTTGGTGCCAGTTTCAAAGTTCAAGCACCAGCTGGCCATAAAAGGCCTTTGTAGCTGCCGCCTTGATCTGGATCGTCAAGTGAACCATCCTTCCTCTCCTCACCAATGCCACCACTGACCTAGGAGACTGAGGAAATTCAGCATCTTCAATGACTCTTACAAACTTCTACAGATGCATCATGGAAAACATTCAGTCGGATTGCATCCCAGGTTCATATGAGAACAGCTCTGCCCAAGACCGCAGGAAATTGCAGAGAGTTGTGTATGTAGCCCAGACTGACCATCATTGACACTATCTATACTTCACTCCGCATCAGAAAAGCAGTTAACATAATCAAAGTCTTCATTCCATCTTCTCCCAACTCCCGTCAAACAGAGGCTTGAAAGTGAGTGCCACCAGACTCAGGAATAGCCCCTTCCCCTGTTATTAGGCTTCTGGATTCATTAGCTCGGGTGCTATCCAATTCACTTCTACTGTGCTGCAGACATAGAAGCATAGAAACATAGAAAATAGGTGCAGGAGGAGGCCATTCGGCCCTTCGAGCCAGCACCGCCATTCATTGTGATCATGGCTGATCATCCCCTATCAATAACCCGTGCCTGCCTTCTCCCCATATCCCTTGACTCCACTAGCCTCTAGAGCTCTATCTAACTCTCTCTTAAATCCATCCAGTGACTTGGCCTCCACTGTACTCTGTGGCAGGGAATTCCATAAATTCACAACTCTCTGGGTGAAAACGTTTTTTCTCACCTCAGTCTTAAATGAACTCCCCTTTATTCTAAGACTGTGGCCCCTGGTTCTGGGCTCGCCCAACATTGGGAACATTTTTCCTGCATCTAGCTTGTCCAGTCCTTTTATAATTTTATATGTTTCTATAAGATCTCCCCTCATCCTTTGGGACTATATTCTGCGCTCTGTACCATTCCCGTTGCTCTATCTATTGTACTATTTATCTGATTGGACAGCATACACAACAAACCTTTCACTGTACCTCAGTACATGTGAGAATTTTAAACCTAAATCTAAACCTAAACATAAACCTAGGTAGAACAAGCATTTATGAAGGTAAGTGATAAGTTGACCTTTTTGGTGAGGTAGTCAGTCAAAGAATAAAGACTGAATGCAGGGTTTGAGACCCTATTTGTCCCATGCAGTCTTGGCCTCAAGTTGGTTTTAGTTTCAGTTTTAGTTTTTAGTTTTAAAGATTGAGCATAGAAACAGGCCCTTCAGCCCACGGAGTCCGCACCGACCAGCAATCCCCGCATATTAACACTATCCTTCACACACGAGAGACAATTTGCATGTATAGAAAGCCAATTAACCTACAAACCTGTACGTCTTTGGAATATGGGTCGAGACCCTTCTTCTGAAGAAGGTCTGACCAGTCTGAAGAAGCGTCTCGACCTGAAATGCCACCCATTCCTTCTCTCCAGAGATGCTGCCTGTCCCGCTGAGTTTCTCCAGCATTTTTAAAGGTTCAAAGGTTCTTTATTAGTCACATACACCAATAGGTGTAGTGAAATGCAGATTGCCATTGCAGTACATAAAAAAGAATACAACATAACAATAATAAAGAAATGTAAACATAAAATCATCCCCCCACAATGATTCCCACTGTGAGGGAAGGCACAATGTCCAGTTCCCACCTCATGTCCACCCATAGTCGGGCCCGTTAAGGCCTCCGCAGTTGCCTTTATGGAGGCCCGATGTTCCAGGCCCTTCTCGCCAGATGCTGGTGCTCATTTTGTGCCTACCTTCGATTTAAACCAGCATCTGCAGTTCTTTCCTACACTAGAAACTTTTTCAAATTGTTCTTCAGATTCTATTTCATTACAGCGTGCCAACAGCTTTAAAAAAAAAATATTTCAAAATAGACTTAATTCAGTAAATATATAGAATACATGAACCGTGCAAAAAAAATTCATCCGACATTTTTGGAGGCTATACAAATTGTTCAATACAGTCTACATACATTGCACAAATCTCACGAATTTGTCCCCCACCCTTGCCACTCATATGGCCCACTGGCATGGAATCCCTTCCCTTATTTAGAGGGGCGTCTCCACCACACCCTGCCCCCATGTCCAGCAGCATGCCAACAGCATTAGCGATTAGTGATTAGTGATTGGCTCAAAAGTTAACCCCAATGGTCAGTCATGAGTAATATTTACATCGGACTGGGTAATGGAGGCAACTTTTGTTCTCTGAACCCGAATGGTATTTGCAACAATCCAGGAGTGGTTACGCATTCTGAGACTATTTATTTAAATAATCAAAGTTAAAATCTCGATTTGCTGTTGCAGGACCCAAACACTAGACCGCATCAGTAGTCCAGACTACTGCCTGCTAATGCCACCACTCACCACTATACTACCATATTCCAGAATATTGGCTGAAATAAGAAAATAAGATAAATGTCTACCAAGTTCTTCTACATCACATATGGCTTCATAGACAAGATCTTGATTCAATAGCAAGTGATAGGAAAGAATGAATAAGAAATGAAAGAATGATGATTTGGGAGGGAGATGGGAATGCAAACATGGGATCCACAGCTGCTCTTTAAACCCAGCTTCAGGTAATGTTGCTGTCATTGTCCTCCATTTGAATAGCCAGGAAGGAACCTGGCTGGTTAAATTGATTTATAGTAATTAGATTAGTATAAACTTTCACACAGACTTTTTTAGCCAACATATTGGTCTGCCCCATGAAGGGCGGTATAGAAGCGCAGTGGTAGAGTTGCTGCCTTACAGCACCAGAGACCCAGGTTCGATCCTGGCTATGGGTGCTGTCTGTACGGAATTTGTACGTTCTCCCCGTGACCGCATGGGTTTCTCCGGGAACTCCGGTTACCTCCCACATTCCAAAAACGTACAGGCATGTAGGTTATTTGGCGTTGGTAAAAATTGTAAATGGTCCCTTATGTGTGTGTGTAGGATAATAGACAATAGACAATAGGTGCAGGAGTAGGCCATTCGGCCCTTCGAGCCAGCACCGCCATTCAATGTGATCATGGCTGATAATCCCCAATCAGTACCCCGTTCCTGCCTTCTCCCCATATCCCCTGACTCAGCTATTTTTAAGAGCCCTATCTAGCTCTCTCTTGAAAGCATCCAGAGAACCTGAGGCAGAGAATTCCACAGACTCACCACTCTCTGTGAGAAAAAGTGTTTCCTCGTCTCCGTTCTAAATGGCTTACTTCTTATTCTTAAACTGTGGCCCCTGGTTCTGGACTCCCCCAACATCGGGAACATGTTTCCTGCCTCTAGCGTGGCCAAGCCCTTAACAATCTTATATGTTTCAATGAGATCCCCTCTCATCCCTCTAAACTCCAAAGTGTACAAGCCCAGCTGCTCCATTCTCTCAGTATATGACAGTCCCGCCATCCCGGGAATTAACCTTGTAAACCTACACTGCACTCCCTCAATAGCAAGAATGTCCTTCCTCAAATTAGGGGACCAAAACTGCACACAATACTCCAGGTGTGATCTCACTAGGGCTCTGTACAACTGCAGAAGGACCTCTTTGCTCCTATATTCGATAGTGTGTAGTGTGCAAGGATCGCTGGTCAGTGCTGGCTCAGTGGGCCGAAGGGCCTGTTTCCGCACTGTATCTCTAAACTGAACTACATATTAAAAGGAACAAGTCTGAAAGAAAATGCTGTGGAATTCCAGGCCTATCAGCTTGGGCATTTGTGCATGGTGCTGCACAAGCAGATGATGATCAAAGCCTGAGCAGCAGAGAAAATGGAGGGCAAATGTAAAAAAAGCTAATGATGCAATGATGGGGATTGGGAATAGGAAAGGTAAAGCTGGGACACAGGCTCAAGCTTGAGAGAAAAAAGCTGCCAGCGAGGCTTTACATCAGAAAAACTGCACAAAGGGCTGATTGATGAAAGAAATGCTTCAGACAATATGAGAGTGGCTGACATCAGCAAACACGCCCTGGCTTGTGACAGGGACTGGTAGTTGGAATCGATCTTGCTTTGCACACCTGCCCAGCCAGACCCACAACACTTTCTGTGTTGCTTGAACATTGACAGTATCGTGCCAATTAATCTCCTTGATCCTTTCATTGCAAGAAAATGGATTTCAGTGTCCTAATAACTATCATCACATTCGGTGTAAAATTGTAATTTAAATGTTTGCCCTCTGATTGTTGTCTGGATTGGGAATGTAAGGGATTATACTACATACATTTGCAGAATAAACCATTGGCTGGATTTAAGCATATATCCAGATTCTGGGATAGTTTCTTCCCAGCTGTTAGAGAGCAATCCTGAGCTACCATCTACCTCAATGGAAACACTCTGACTATCTTTCATTGGGCTTTTCTGGACCTAATCTTGCACTAAACGCTATTCCTTTTATCCTGTAGCCGTACACATGTTTATAGCTTGATTGTAATCATGTATTGTCTTTCCACTGACTGGATAGCACGCAACAAAAAGGTTTTTCACTGTACCTCGATACATGTGACAATAAACTAAACTAAACTAAGGTAGTTGAGGCCAATTCATTGGCTATATTTAAGAGGGAGTTAGATGTGGCCCTTGTGGCTAAAGGGTTCAGGGGGTATGGAGAGAAGGCAGGTACAGGATACTGAGTTGGATGATCAGCCATGATCATATTGAATGGCTCGACGGGCCGAATGGCCTACTCCTGCACCTATTTTCTATGTTTCTATGGGTCTTGACCCAAAACGTCACCCATTCCTTCTATCCAGAACTGCTGCATGTTCTGCTGAGTTACTCCAGCTTTTTGTGTCTATCTTCAGTTTAAACCAGCATCTGCAGTTCCTTCTTGTACTTACTTTAAATTAGTTTCAGTTTGCCATTACAGCTTCAACCTGTTTATAAATGCAGTTTCTGACCAAGTATTTAGTGGTGGAGCAAGCGGGAGCAGCTCTGGCAAAGTTCTGGCCTTAATTTAGTGTTTGGTTTAGTCCACACTGAAGTATGTGGTCTATTACACAACTGTGTGGTGGAGACAAGGTAGAACTCCTGATATTCTGCTAAACACAATGAACCAGATATAGTTTTCAGAATTAGAGCACACCACTAATGGAGCAAGATGACTTCTGCCACAAAGAAGTGCCTTTAATTTCATCTATGTTGGCGGTCTCCGTACCAACTGCAGTAGTCTTGGTTGGATTCCTTCATGTACTCCACCTGCAATCTTGTCCGATGTTAATTGTAAAGTATCCCATCAGCAGCCTTGCTTCTCCAGTGTAAAGGTAAACTCATTCTTATCTAGGTGCTAATGCAAGTGCAATTGATTGCTGAGGATTTGTGTTGAAGTATCAAGTGATTTCTCTACTGACAATAGGATGGTTCAAAACCTAGTGTCTGAAGTTGTTACGCTACAGATAATGAAGTATGTGCTTAGCTGGCATTTATAGAACTCCTTTAATAGAATATGACAGTCGTACAGCAGCAGAGTGTGAATAAACAAAATAGGATAACCTAACAGTGTTATTTGTACATGATTCCAATTCACTTGTCTAAATCAGGGCAAATCGCTTGGAAGGGGGCAGGGAACCGGAGGATTGATACAGCTTTTATGTACAACACTTCCTGCCTGGTTCCTCCAGAAAATTGGCAGAAAGGGAAGGTTGGAGCCCTGACTTGACTGCATTGGCAATTCATTGAATGCTGGTTTAGTTCTTCTTCTGGTAGATTATTGCAGGTGACAGGACTCATCCAATAAACATGTTCATAAGGCCAGATGGGGGTTCCACTCAGAGAAGACTGCAGGTCACTAAAATAATTTAACCAGGTGAGAACAATTAGTTCTCCTATTGAGTTGTTAAGCTCATTGTGTTTTAACTCCTTCAGGATCAAAGTTATGACATAATCATGTCACATTCCATCGTTTCAATTTGACGTATTGTCTCCTGATGTTTGAAGTTAATAAAGGGCCTGTTCCACGAGCATGCGACCTGCATGCGGCTAGCATGCGACCTGCATGCGGCGAGCATGACCAAACGGGAAGCGGGGGCCGCGCGGAGGTCGAGTGAGTGACGTGACGTTTGAGCGAAGTCCGTGGGAAGTTCGCGCGTGACGTACGGCGTCAAGATGCTGCATACGGCATCGAGACGCTGCGCACGCCCGTCGAGGCGGTGCGTACAGCTTCGAGGCAGCTGCGGACCGGCAGGCCGTTGCCGCGCGGAATTTTTGAACACGGTCAGTTTTTCGGAGCCCCGCGCGATGGCGGGACCAGCTCCGCACAACTCCATACGGCTCCGGCGATCGAAGTGGGACCGGCCCCGCGAGGCCGTACGGCTCAAGCGACCACGTTAGGTCGCGCTTGCCGCATGGAGTCGCATGCTTGTGGGACAGGCCCTTTAGAAACAAATGCTTACCAAAATAGTCTAATTTCAAAATGCTTGTTCTTATTCAAATCCTTTCCTCTCTTTACCTTTCTCATAATATCCTCCAGGCCTACAACGTTTCTCAAACTCATTATGCCTTGTGTATCCCTCCCCCTTCTCCTGTCTCCCCACTCTTCATGACTGTGGCGGTATAAGAATATCACCTTTAACGGTGACGACAGATGGCACAATGGGCTAAGTGTTCGGCTGGCAACCGGAAGGTAGCTGGTTCGAATCCCGCTTGGAGTGCATACTGTCGTTGTGTCCTTGGGCAAGACACTTCACCCACCTTTGCCTGTGTGTGTGGATGTAATTATGTGAAGCACTTTGGGGTCAATGCAAGTTGACTAAAAATGTGCTATATAAATAAAGAAATTTAATTTAATTTAATTTAAACCCATTTACTGCTCTTTTATGATTCTTCTTAAAACCCTATATTTTGTCCTTTCCGTCCATCTCAATCATCAACTGTTGATGCTTTAAATTATGTTTTTATGAAACAATTTGGCACATTTTCTAGAAGACCCAAGACAGCCATCAATTTGAGTTAACCGAGGGAATGTCATTCTCTTCCTTGGATGAATTGATGAAATATTATGGAATTTCTCTCACATCCAATCTTTCAAACTTTATTTTACATTCTACTGACATTTGAGTGTGCTCTCGAAGGAATGTAAAAATAGGAAGTATATGATATGGTCAGCAGGCCAGACAGCATGTGGAAATAGAAGCAAAGTTAATGTTTCAAATGTTGAAGAGTTCTTCATCAGAACTGAAGTGATAAATCAAGCATATGTGGAAAGAGAAAAACGGAGTTAATGTTTGAGGCTGCTGACCTTGCATCCAAACTGACAAGTTCTGACAAAAAAATAAAAGGTTAATTACCAGAAATTGATAACTTTAAAATTGAGTACCAGAGACTGCAATGTGCCTACTAGGAAGGCGGGTGCTGTTCCTTTAGCATTCCTCAAGCTTCATCAGAATGTTCAAAGGTTCAAAGGTTCAAAGGTTGATTTATTGTTATAGGATACCAAAGGCAACAGAATCAGACTGAGAATGGGATGGAGATTGCAAGTGGATGTTTGGAAACTTATGTGAATTGAACAGATGTTCAATCTGCATTTTGTTTTTGGAACACAGAGGAGGCTACATTGTGAAGGATTGTTTGGGTCACTAGAGAGTGGGAAGGGTGAGGTAAAGGGGAAGATGGTGCATCTCTTGTGGTTGTGTGACAAGGTCCCATGAGGAGCAAAGTGATGGAGGTGAATCAGTGAATCATGGAAAATGGGTCTTTCAGAATATTGAAAGGAAAGGTGGAGGAGGGAGGATGTTTCTGGTGGTGGGATCATGATGAAGTTAGACAAAATTAGGGAGGATCATCGACTGAAAGTGGAGACTGATGAAGAGGTCAGTTCTGATAATAAGCAGCACATCCATCCAGGCCTTCATCAGTCAGAGTATTGAGTATAGTAGTTGGGAGGGCATGTTGTCATTATATGAGACATTGGTGAGGCCATATTTAAAGTATTGTGTTTAGTTTTGGGCACCGTGTTATAGGAATGATGTTGTCAAGTTGGAACGGGTGCAGAAAACATTTACAAGGATGTTGCCAGACTCAAGGGCCTGAACTACAGGGAGAGATTGAGCAGGCTAGGGCTCTATTCCTTTGAGCGAAGGATAGAGTGTGATCTTATAGAGGTGTACAAAATCATGAGAGGAATAGATCAGGTAAACACACAGTCTCTTGCCCAGAAAGGGTGGAAATGTCAAATACTGGTGGGCAGAGGTTGATGGAAAGAGGGGAAAGGATTAAAGGAGATTTGCAAGGCAATTTTTTCACACAGGAAGTGGTGAATGCCTGCGACATGCTGGCAGGCCAGGTGTTGGAAGCAGTCATGGAATAGAGGGATATGGACCATGTGCAGACAAATAGGATGAGTTAGATTGGCTTCATGGTCAGCACATACACAGTGGGCCTGTTCCTGTGCTGCACTGTTGTATGTTGTATAGTCTGAGGGCATCCAAATGATTTTATAGTCAAGCAAATTCTAATTGAAGTGGATGTCATTGTTAACATCTAGGAAGAGTGGGATACATTTGACAAAAGGCAACTTCCCACCAATGGTAGTGTGACAATGACCCGTCTATATATTTCTACAACATCACCCATTCCTTCTCTCCAGAGATGCTGCCTGTCCCACTGAGTTACTCCAGCATTTTATGTCTATTTCTGATTTAAAGCAACACCTGCAGTTCCTTCCTACATATTTATTTCTACATGTTGTTTGAGGGATTAATAAATTCCAATACAACAGGAATAACCTCTCTCATCTAAGTTGGTAGACTGGGTCTCAGTCTGCCATCTCATCTTTGATTGTTGCATTAAAGTGACAGCCCAGAATATGGGCTTGGAAGTTTGGGGTGGGATGTGAGCCATCAACCTTCTGATTCAGGGGTAAGTGAATGAACAGCCGATGCTGGTATTTAAACTCTTAATACAGATTCCCAAGGAATTCTTTGGCGTTGCCGATGTGCGCAAATGATTTCCACCAAGTATTTGGAGAAGATTGCATGAGCTTGGGAAGACTCATGGCAAAGATGTTTCAGTTTCAGTTTAGTTTATTGTCACATGTACCGAGGTACAGTGAAAAGCATTTTGTTGCGTACGAACCAGTCAACAGAAAGATAATACATGTACACCAAAGGCTTGCCTGTGCCTAACCATACGAACAAGGCTGCCCTTCCACTAACCCCCACTAGTTCTGATGGGGTCAGTACAGAAGAATATATTGGAAGTGATCCCAGCTTCAGTATGTGGACTGCAACCTATACTCTATTTATCACTTGGAGTTATTGTTTAAAAGAAGCCCACTCTATTCAAAACAAACTAGATTTGCATTGAATTCAATATCTAATGGATTCAAGAACTAGTAAAAGTCTACTCTGTAAGTAACTCTTTGTTGATACATCAAATGGAAGAATTTGGAATTATAATTAGAACAAATTAATAATTAAGCAACAAACTCCTTTTGGAGAAGTAAAATATTACCATTCTGAATTGAGGGAACTCACTTGAACTGAACAGGGCCTTCAACCCACAAACCTACAATGTCTGTGCTCAACATAATGCCGACCAACTCGTATCAGACTGCACATAATTCAAATGCCTATCCAAAAGTCTCTTAAATGCCACTATCGTACCTGTCTGCTTCAACTATCATCTCCAGCAATTCACCAAAAAAACCTGTCCTGCACATCTCCTTTAAACTTTGTCCCTCTCACCTTAAAGCTATGTCCTCTAGTATATGATGTTTCCATCCTGGGACAAAGGTTCTGACTGTCTACCCTATCACTGCATCTCATTATTTTATATACTTCCACCGGGTCTCTCCGGAACCCCCGGCATTCCAGAGAAAACAATCCAAGTTTGTCCAACCTCTCCCTGTAATACTCCTTAATCTAGGCAATTTAATTTCATGTCTCATGTATATTGTTGTGTTTTATGACTGTTGGCAGACCAATTTCCCTCCTGGGATAAATAAAGTTCTATCATATCGTATCGTATTTCCTGGTAAAAATCCAGGCATCATTCTGGTAGATCGAAGAGAAATCCTGTTCTATTGATGGTCTGGGATGAAGTTTAAAACATCAAGCACAACATCAAAACAACAGGTTCCAGGTTTGTGCTGACATATTAATTATCAATTTTACCTCCTTGACATCCCCGTTTGCAAGGGAATTTGTGTGGAATCAGCAAACACTAATGCCCACTTGGTGAGACCAAGCGTAGGCTTGGCAATCGTTTCGCCGAACACCTCCGCTCGGTCCGCAATAACCAACCTGACCTTCCCATTCCCAATCCGACCTCTCTGTCCTGGGTCTCCTCCATGGCCAGAGTGAGCAACACAGGAAATTGGAGGAACAGCACCTCATATTCCGCTTGGGGAGCCTGCATCCTGCGGGCATGAACATTGAATTCTCCCAATTTTGTTAGCCCTTGCTGTCTCCTCCCCTTCCTCAGCCCTCGGGCTGTCTCCTCCCATCCCTCAGCCTTCGGGCTCCTCCTCCTCCTTTTTCCTTTCTTCTCCCCAACACCCCCCACCAGTCTGAAGAAGGGTTTTGGCCCGAAACGTCGCCTATTTCCTTTGCTCCATAGATGCTGCTGCACCCGCTGAGTTTCTCCAGCATTTTTGTCTACCTTCGATTTTCCAGCATCTGCAGTTCCTTCTTGAACACTAATGCCCACATGTACTGGTAAACGGAATGCTTAACCAACCCAGTCAGATAAATGACAGGCTGCAGCAACTACAGCTACCAGTTGTACCGTCTGGCAGAGAGACTGTATTTCCAATAGTGTGAGCGATAAACATATCTTGATTGGGACTCTATGCCACAAAAGGCAGCAATGCCACCTCATTAGCACCACAATGCTGCAGCAGCAATCAGAATTGACATAGTAGGGACAGTGCTGTAAGGTAAATGTAGCATTAGACAATCTTATTTTTCACAAGGCCCATTAGGCCTGTGTTATCATTCTTCTTCCTAATTAGATTACACGGATCATTGAAAGGACACTGTACTGAATTGTGTTCGATCGCTGTGTTTTGGTAGACGCAGCAATTTCAGCATCAATTTCTCAGCAATAACCACTTCATCAATGTTTTTAGGCACCAAAGCCACATCAGCAGTTTTGAATCTCTGCGTAATGATGAGAGCTTTGAAACCCCTGATGTGAGATGTACTCATTGATAATCGCCATTCAGTGACGGACACAATGCTGGAAATAGTTCAAACACTGATGAGCTGGAACGATGTGCTAAACTACCAATGTAAAAAGAACAATTTCTATACGTTTTTACAAGAAAAACAATCACTTTTTAACTCCTTGCAAATGTTACATCCATTTTAACAGGTTGGAGTCATTAAATATTGCTGCTGTTCCACTGTTCATTTTATAATGTGGTTGAGAAGAAACTCAATATTACATTTCATTTTTTAATTCATTTATTGATTTTATGAGTTTCAAGTATTCATTTTTTATTTTAATTAATGTACATGATAATGGTATAAGTCTTTCTGATACTTTTCCTCTTACGATTTGAGTAACTTTGCAATGTAATTCTCTATAATGTTCTCTATATCTGTAATTACAGATTGTATTTACATGGTACTGTTAATGGGAACATTTCCCAAGGGCAGCACAGTGGCGCGGCTGGTAGCGTGGCTGGTAGCGCGGCTGGTAGCGTGGCTGGTAGCGCGGCTGGTAGCGTGGCTGGCTCATGGCACCAGAGACCCACCTCAGGTGCTGCCTGTGTGAAGTTTACATGTTCTCCATGTAATCACGTGGGTTTCCTCCTGGTGCCCAGGTTTCAATCCACATCCCAAAGACGTGCGGGTTTGCTAGTTAATTGGCCTCTGTAAATTGCCCTTAGTGTGAGAGGTGTGGATGAGAAAGCAGGGATAACAGAACAACTGTGAATGGATGATCGATGGTCAGCTTAGACTCGATGGGCCGATGGGGCTGTTTCCATGCTGTATCTCTAAACTAAACCAAACATTTAGGTCTGTAAACATAGTATTCATAGATAACATAGTAAAACAAAAAAAAGTCAATTAAAAAAAAAGCAATGTTAATGCAGAACAAAAGCACAACGTCCCTGCTGCGACCAAGGCTGCTCGTGGTTGGTAGTACAGTTGGTGTTTGTAGTGTGCAAGAGCCAGATGGTTGTTGGGAAGAAGCAATTCTGAGGCAAAGTATTTATTTATCTGCATAAACTGATAAATATGCTGCAGGCACTGAAAATCTGAAGCAAAAACTGACAAGAATTATTCAGTTTTATAGAATTATTCAGTCAGGCAGCATCGAGAATGACAACAGGCAAATGTTTTTGATGTTGATCCCTCCTTATAGTTTAGCTAGCTGTTAATATTGCTCTACTGCTGCTCCACCTGTGCCATCTTTACAAATGGAGGGTCTTCAAATGGCTGGAAATTGAAAAGTTGACTCGTGCTCTGACTGTGATGCAATGGAGTTAATAGACTGACTAAGCAGTTAAATTAGGAAAGATATTGCCCTAGGTAGACACAAAATGCTGGAGTAACTCAGCGGGACAGGCAGCATTTCTGGAGAGAAGGAATGGGTGACGTTTCGGGTTGAGACCCTTCTTCAGACATTGTCCCATTCATATCAGGAACTCACCATTTTCCATTCTGCAGCAGAAAGACAAGAGATTCGGCCACTTGAAATAGTGGACACTCCAGAATAAGTTCAATGGGGTACTTCTACATCACAAGGATTCTAGTCACAGTTTTAAGAGTTGGGTCAGGAGTTTAATTAAGCAATGAACTCATTGATTACATTTCACAAACTGACTTATAAGATTGGAAATTGCATTTAAAGGGGAACTCACCTGTAGGTGTTGATGTTTCAATGCCATTTTGAATTGCCCGTTTTCTGATGAGTATTGTGCTTTCAGCTTCTGATTTATGAAGTTGAAGTTGAAAGGCACTACTTACTGCAAATGGTGGCTTGGGTGCTTTGGCTTGAGGTTGAAAGGCATTACTTACTGCAAATGTTGGCTTGGGTGCTTTGGCTTGACGTTGAAAGTCACTACTTACTGCAAATGGTGGCTTGGGTGCTTTGCTTGAAGTTGAAAGGCACTACTTACTGCAAATGGTGGCTTGGGTGCTTTGGCTTGAAGTTGAAAGGCACTACTTACTGCTAATGGTGGCTTGGGTGCTTTGGCTTGAAGTTGAAAGGCACTACTTACTGCAAATGGTGGCTTGTGTGCTTTGGCTTGAACGTGTAAGGAACTACTTACTGCAAATGGTGGCATGAAGTTGAAAGGCACTACTTACTGCAAATGGTGGCTTGGGTGCTTTGGCTTTAAGTTGAAAGGCACTACTTACTGCAAATGGTGGCTTGGGTGCTTTGGCTTGAAGTTGAAAGGCATTACTTACTGCAAATGGTGGCTTGGGTGCTTTGGCTTGAAGTTGAAAGGCAATACTTACTGCAAATGGTGGCTTGGGTGCATTGGCTTGAAGTTGAAAGGCACTACTTACTGCAAATGGTGGCTTGGGAGCTTTGGCTTGAATTTGAAAGGCACTACTTACTGCAAATGGTGGCTTGGGTGCTTTGGCTTGAAGTTGAAAGGCACTACACTGCTAATGGTGGCTTAGGTGCTTTGGCTTGAAGTTGAAAGGCACTACTTACGGCAAATGGTGGCTTGGGTGCTTTGCTTGAAGTTGAAAGGCACTACTTACTGCAAATGGTGGCTTGGGTGCTTTGGCTTGAAGTTGAAAGGCACTACTTACTGCAAATGGTGGCTTGGGAGCTTTGGCTTGAATTTGAAAGGCACTACTTACTGCAAATGGTGGCTTGGGTGCTTTGGCTTGAAGTTGAAAGGCACTACTTACTGCAAATGGTGGCTTGGGTGCTTTGGCTTGAAGTTGAAAGGCACTACTTACTGCAAATGGTGGCTTGGGTGCTTTGGCTTGAAGTTAAAAGGCACTACTGCAAATGCACTTACTTCCTGTTTGCACTCTATATTGATTTTAGATAAAACGCTACCACTTATGGCTGTGAGTTTTGGCCATCTTACTCAGTGCCCCCCTCCGCTGAGCAGGTGCAGAGAATTCTTCCCATCAATGAAAAATAAAAGTGCTATTAGTGTTTTAAAAATGCTGAGATCTCTCTCTCCTGTCAATCATGCCGTGAAAGCTACACCTTTTCCGGTGGGAGGGGGAGGGGTTATAAAACCCGGAAGTGTGGGTGTGGCGCAGTCTCTGCATGATGGGGGAGGGAGAGGTCATGACTCTGTCTGAGCTGTGAATCAACTGAACACACTGAATGTCTACTGAACTGTGAGTTTGGTGTTTTGTGTGGTTTTATGGTGGTTTCACCCTGCATGAAATGGTATGAAGTTGCGTTTGAATTTGGTGGCCTTGCACCCTGCTTGAAATGGAATGAAACTGCACTTGAATTCGGTGGCCTTACACCCTGCTTGAAGTGGTTGGAAACTGCACTTAAATCCTGTGGCCTTGCACCCTGCTTGAAGTGGTAGGAAACTGCACTTGAATTCGGTGGCCTTGCACCCTGCTCATAGTGGTAAGAAACTGCACTTGAATTTGGTGGCCTTGAAATTGTAGGAACATGGATTTTAATTTGGTGGCCTTGCAACCTGCTTGAAATGGAATTTCAAGGAATAGTCATGAGTCAACTGCCAGCCCACCAGCCGTGAGTGAGCTGCCAGCAGATCAGGCTTGAGGGACTGAGCTGCCACCCCAAGAACCTATACCAGCGCTCCAGAAAGCCCCCCCCACTGGCCACCAATATTGGAATTGGTGGAGAGGTGGAATATTGCGTCGGGGGACCAACCCTCCCGTGTGAACATGGGACCCAACGGGTCCCACTTAGTCTAGTAAATACTATAATCAGATTACTCCACAACAGAATACAACATAAATCCTAAACTCATATGTTCCAGGAACAGAATTAGGCCATTTGACCCATCATGTCTACTTTGTCGTTCAACCATGGCTGATCTATCTTTCCCTCACAACCCCATATTCCTGCCTTCTCCCCATAACCACTGACACCCCTACTAATCAAGAATCTGTTAATCTCCACCGTAAACATATCCATTGACTTGGCCTCCAAAGCCGCATGCTGCAATGAATTCCACAGATTCACCACACTCTGACTAAAGAAATTCCTCCTCATCTCCTTTCTAAAGGTACGTCCTTTTATTCTGAGGCTGTGGTCTCTGGTCCTGGACTCTCCCACTAGTGAAAGCATCCTCTCCACATTCACTCTATCCAGGCCCTTCACTATTTGGTGAATTACAGAGGTCCCCCCCATCCTTCTAAACTCCAGTGAGTACAGGCCCAATGCCTTCAAATGCTCGTCATATGTTAACACAATCATTATTGGGATTATTCTCGTAAACCTCCTCTGGACCCTCTCTAACACCAGCACATCCTTCCTCAGATATGGGGCCCAAAACTGCTCACAATACTCCAAATGCGGTTTGACCAGTGCCTTATAAAGCCTCCGATTTCTGAATTCACTCCCCATTTAGAAAATAGTCTATGATTTTATTCTTACTAACTAAATGCGGTCTAACTCCAAACTTTGCTATGCTGTTCATTATTCTTATTCATAATCTAACACAGCAACCCTGATATAATTTTGGAGAATTTGTGGTGCATTTTCTCCAAAGCCAATCTCTCCTTACTAAAGTGAATGTAGCATTGTCAGATCGTTCAGGAACCAAGAACATAGAACACAGAAGCGGCCCTTTAGCTTACAATGTCTGTGCCGAACATGATGCCAATATCAACTCTTTTCTGCCTGCATATAATCCATATCCCTCCATTCCCTGCACATCTATACGCCAATCTAAAAGTCTCTTAAATGCATTATCATATCTGCCTCACCCACCGACAGCCAGTCACAGGCACTCACCACTCTGTGTAAGAAACTTGCTCCAATACATCTCCTTTAAACTTTGCTGCTGGCACCATAAAGCTATGCCCTCTAGTATTTGATATTTCCATCCTGGGACAAAGATGCCAGGCATCCCCATCAGGACCGCACGGTTGACCCCCACCATCGGGATCCGCGTACCTCCTTGAAGGCAGCGGCTCCGTTGGAAAAAGTGCGTTGCCAGCACGTGCCACCTGGGAGGATGCCCTGAGTACAGGTATCTCTGCAAGGTCCTGAGGTGGAGAGCCGCCACCTTGGTGCGAATGCACACCAGCGACTGACCGCCCTCCTCGATCGGGAGACTCAGGACCGCTGCAGAGACCCAGTGCTTTCCGTTGCCCCAGAAGAAGTCCACCAACAAAAGTGCCGTGACTCGCGGATGGCCAGCTTGGCCAGGCCCAGGAGCAACCCAACCAGGACATCTTCAGCCCTACCCTCTCCCCTACGCATAGGGTGTCCAAAGATAAGGATGGTGGGTGAAAAATGCAGCCAGAAGGCAAGGAGCAGCCCCTTTAGATATTCAAACAGTGGCTGCAGCCTCACGCACTCCATGTACACGTGGTACACAGACTCTTCCAGCCCGCAACAGTGGCAGGCAGCTGGCGAGTCTGTGAACCGCGAGAGAAACAGGTTGCAGGGAACACCTCGGTGCAATACCCTCCACCCCAGGTCCCCAATGTAGAGGGGGAGAATCCCTGCATAGAGGGACCCCCACCGGGGGCCCCCCTCGCGACCGGAAGGGAACACCGACCGCCACTTGGTGTCCGGACGGTGGACCAGGGCGAGGAAGTGCAGGGTGTGGAGGAGGAGCCTGTACAGGACACGCCTCCCTGCGTCTCGGAGGGAGACGAAGGGTGTCGAGGAAAGGCGGCTCAAATTGTGTGGGACCGGCTCCCGGGATGGATTACGGCGCTTTGGTCCGATGAGTACTTCCGGCTGAGCGGGGGCTTGCTCAACCACCAGTACTCCACACGTTTGAGCCCCCCGGTCACCCGATGGGGCGGGACAGGGACCGGCTGCTCTCAAGCCCGGGCCGTCACCCTCCGCCGGTGGAGATGGGGCCTGGTCAATGGCAACCAGGTTCCAGACTCTCAACAAGTCCCTGTAGAAGCCAGGCATCCCCATCAGGACCGCACGGTTGACCCCCACCATCGGGATCCGCGTACCTCCTTGAAGGCAGCGGCTCCGTTGGAAAAAGTGCGTCGCCAGCACGTGCCACCTGGGAGGATGCCCTGAGTACAGGTATCTCTGCAAGGTCCTGAGGCGGAGAGCCGCCAACTTGGTGCGAATGCACACCAGCGACTGACCGCCCTCCTCGATCGGGAGACTCAGGACCGCTGCAAAGACCCAGTGCTTTCCGTTGCCCCAGAAGAAGTCCACCAACTTCTTCTGGATGATCCCAGCAAAGGTGGCTGATGGGACCAATGTGGTCAATCTGTACCAGAGCATGGAGGCCACCAGTTGGTTAATGACCAACACCCTGCCCCGGTACGAAAGCACTCTGAGGAGACCCGCCCAGCGCCCCAGCCGGGTGACGACTTTCACCTCCAGCTCCTGCCAGTTTGCCAGCCAGGTCTCCGCACCGGGACTCAGGTAGACTCCCAGGTAGAGGTGCGTGGTACTCCATGTAAAAGACCTCATCTCCTCCGGGAGGGAGTCCACCTGCCAGGGACCCACCAAGAGTCCAGAACATTTCCCCCAGTTGATCCTGGCAGAGGAGGCGGCAGAGAAGACTCGTTGGCACTCACGCATCCTCTGCAGGTCGACGGGGTCAGTGACCATGAGGAGCACGTCATCGGCGTAACCGAGAGGACCACCTCCATGACCGGCTCGCGTAGAACCATGCCCGTCAACTTCCTCCGAAGCAGACTAAGGAATAGCTCCACGCAGATGGCGTACAGTTGGCCAGACATGGGGCACCCCGTGACGTACTCCTCTGTGGAAGGGAATGGGGGCCGTCAAGGATCCATTGACTTTCACGAGGCACTCTGCGGTGGCGTATAAAAGTCGGATCCGGGACACAAAGTGCGGTCCGAACCCAAACGCCCGCAGAGTCCTCAACAGATACTCGTGATCCACCCTGTCAAAAGCCTTCTCCTGGTCGAGGGAGAGAAAGGCAGTGGGTACACCGGTCTCCTGAGCCAGGTAGACCAGGTCCCGGACCAGATGGATATTGTCCTGGATGGACCAGCCTGGGACCGTGTAAGACTGGTCAGGGTGGATCACTTGAGCCAGCACTGGGCCCAGGCGGTTTGCCATTGTCTTGGCAAAGACCTTGTAGTCGGTACAGAGGAAGGAGACTGGGCGCCAGTTTTTTAGACGGCGGAGGTCGCCCTTGTTGGGCAGAAGGACCACGACAGCCCTTCGCCAAGACAGGGGCATCTCTCCGGTCGCCAGGCTCTCCCTCAATACCATGGTGTAGTCCTCCCCAAGGATCCCCCAGAAAGTGCGGAGGAACTCTGCTGTCAGTCCGTCTAGGCCAGGGGATTTGCCCCTTCGGATCTGATGGAGGGCCGCGGTCAGTTCATCCAGTGTCAGGGGGGCATCCAGATGCACGGCACCCTCCGGGTCGACCGTGGCTAGACCTTCCCACAGATCACTACACTTGTCCCCGCCGGAGCTATCTGGTGAGAACAAGGTCCCATAAAAGGAACGAACTGCTGCGTTAATGTCCTCTGGTTCAGTGACGAAGGAGTCATCATCAGCAAGCAGCTCCACTAACTGCTGACGGACTCCCCGCCACTTCTCCAGCGAGTAGAAGAAGGGTGAACCGCGGTCCAAATCGTGGAGCAATTGGATCCGCGACCTCACGTACGCGCCTCGAGATTGCTCCAACTGTAGCTCCTTCAGCGCGTCCTTCTTCTCCTGGTATTCCCTCCCAGAGGATCGTGTCCCCGACGGTCTGACTTAGACGCGAATCCAAATCGAGCAGCTCGCTCCCGAGCTGTCTGATCTTGGAATCGCGTCTCTTGGTCGACCCTCTAGTGTACTCCTGACAGAAACTCCGGATGTGGGCCTTGCCCACGTCCCACCATAGCCGCAGGGAGTGAAATCCTCCCCGCTTCCCCTTCCAGGTATTCCAGAACCTCGCAAACGAGTCCCGGAAGCGGCGATCCTCCAGCAGCCGGTTGTTAAAATGCCAGTACGCGGACCCTCCACTCGTGCGCAGCGGGTTAAACTCCGCCCACACCAGGTGGTGGTCCGAGCACGGCACCGGCAGCATGGAGGCAGCCGAGACGCGGGAGACGTACGCCCGAGAAATGTACAGGCGGTCGATGCGAGACCCACCCCCCTTTGACCTCCTGGAGAAGGCCCTAGAGTTGGGGTGGAGGTTCCTCCAGGTGTCTACCAAGTCAAAGGAGCCCACGAGCTCCTTCAACTTCTTCACCGACTCCTGCCCACGCTGGAGACCGGAACGATCTCCTTCATCGAGGGTACAGTTGAAATCCCCCCCGAGGATCACGCAGTCACCAGGGTCGATGGAGCTCAGCAGCGTAGACACCTCCCGGAACAGGCGCGTCTGCAACACGGCGAGCTTGGGGGCGTACACGTTGACAAAATGCAACGGCACGCCATCCAGGCGCACGGCCAAGTGAAGCAAGCGGCCTGGCACCAGTTCCTGGACCTTTAGGATCTCAGGCCGGAAATTCGGGGCCAACAAAATGGCCACCCCACTGGAAATGGAGCTGAGGTGGCTCATGAAGACCTCGCCACCCCACTCCAGGAGCCAAGTGGACTTGTCTCCTGGGGTGGTGTGGGTTTCCTGCAGGAAGCTCACCGCATATTTCCCATCCCTCAGGGTTGAGAGATGGTTCAACCTGTGGAGAGGCCTCCTGCTGCCATTTATGTTGTAACTGGCTATGGTGATCGCCATGTCAGGAGTACACTAGATCCCCTCACCAGTCCCCCGGTCGCTGACAGCAGAACTGCTCCTCCCCCTACGGACCTTAGGTGGATTGGCGGTAGGTTTTATCTACCGGATCTTGGCTACAAGGGACGCTCTACTGCTCCCTCTACCCTCAGCAGGAACGACGCTGCTCTCGGCCTTGGCGTCCTTCTCCAGGTCGTCCAAAAAGGACCTGAGCTGACGCCGGTCGTTCCCCTTCACCCCCTTTGACGCCTTGCCCCTCACCCTCTTTTTGAGGATGAGTTTTAGCGAGCTAGTGAGCCCTTTTATGTTCGGCCACCGAAGGGAGGCCAGTCTGGGCCGATGTTGGGCTCCTTCGGTGGCCGTGATGAACTCGCGGATCTCCTCCACTGAAATGAGTGGAGTGGCGTCAGGGGGAGCGAGAACATCCATTGACTCATTGCCCGAGGAGTCCCCTTCCACCTGCTCACTGCAGATGGAGTCACCATCCCCAACTCCGGACACACCTTCTGTGCTTAAAACACCCGCCTCACCCTGTGCAGCGGTTGCCTCTGCCCCACCCGCTGGTCTCTCCTCCACCTCAGCCCCAACACTGGGATCAGTGGTAGAGGGGCCTTCCCCAGATGTACCCGGGGATTCAAGACCATCGGCAGTGGGGGTGACTATCCCTCCCCCAGTTGGGCCCAGAGAGGACTCTGGTGCATCAGACTCAGGGAGTCCCTCTGGAGCCAGGTCCTGAGGCAGAGAAGGGCTGGGTTCCCCAACCCCCTCTCCATCTACAGTCTCTAACTCCAGAGGTGTGCTCTGCGCCTCGTCCTGGGTGGGTTGCTTCTGGGCTTCCTCAGGTGCCTGATGCGGGAGTCCCTCCCCAACAGGAATCTCCCCCTGCTCCATAGCACCGGAGTGGTCCCCATCACCACCCTCCCCAGAATCCCCTCCAGAACATGGGACCGGGGCCTAAACCAGAGGGTGGGAGTCTTCCTCCAACACAGTACTCTCCTCCACCCTGGAGGATTCCCGTTCGTCCCCCTTCTGCTCCTCCCCAGAGAGATGCCTCCTCCTTTTCTTCACAGGGGAGGAGCTCACAGGCTCTGGTGTCGCCTTAACAGTCTTTTTCTGTGGCTCCCCCTCCTCCCGCCCGATCCCCACTTCCCCCGGCTGGGTTATGGGGCTTGCGGACTCCCTAATGGGAGGTGACGGGATGGGTAGATTGCTCTTGTCCTTGGGGTTTTTGTTCCCCAGGTGCTTCACCTTCTTTGCCACCTTGCCCCCCTTCTTTTGAACCTCCCCACCCCCACCCACGCTCTGCGCAACCCCAGGGTTCGCTGCCTCAACTACATGGGCGGTGGGAGCAGGGGGGAGAGGGGGGTTAGTGGCACTGGAGGCGGAGGCTCCCGCCCGGGATTTGGGGCAATTCCTCCGAATATGCCCCACTTCCTTACAGGCATGGCACCTTGGGCGCTCCGATGTCCAGAAGATGGTAAAGTCACGCCCATCCTGCTGGACACAGAAGCGCCCGTCAACTACCTCCTCCTGGTCCAGCATTATTGACAGCTGGCGCCGGAGGGAAAGAACGTGCCGCAGCTCCTTCCTGCGGAACCCCTGGGATATCGGGGTGATGTCCGTGAGTACCTTCCCCAGGGTGTGAAGGTGGGGAAGGAGGGCCTCATTTGTGATGCAGGGTGGGACATTGGACAGGACCACCCGCTGTGCAGTGGTCACCAAGGGCTCAACCTGCAAAAACATTCCCCCCACTGTGACCCCTTTACTCACGGCCGCATTCACCCCCTCAACAGACTCAAGGAAGAGCACGGCCTTCCCAAACATTTTGCCCACATACAGGACACATGCGGGCTTGGCCGCCACGGCAACGGCAGCCGAGCAGTCCTCCAGGTTGATCTGGGGGGGGCAAGTAGCACCTTATCCCATGCTCAAACGGCAGGTTCTTCATGGGGAACCGGGCCCCCAGAGCAGTAGCCGAAGCAGCTGAAGCAGCCGCCTTTGCATAGCTCCTGGAGGGCCCCGCTCCCCCAGAACACTGACCCAGCATAGTATCAGGTGCTACAATTTTAAAACATATCACTGAAACAGACAGACAGTCCAAATGGCACGAGGCCAAGTCCAAAGACAAAAAACTAATGGAAGTTCGAGAGAGGGAGGCAAATTGGTGTCGCCTCAAACGCTGATAATGGCAGCTCCCCCGGAAAACTGCTGCGTCACCACCTCTTCGTTGGATTATCTCGGCTCTCCTGCGTTCCCTGGCGAGCTGCTGACCTTCGCAGGCAATCCCAGCTGCTCTTCGCCGCTCCTACAACAACAAAAGGGGACTTGCCTGCAGTCTTGTTGTTGGAAGCCTCTTATCTCTCTCGGTCTTGCCGAGAGAAAGGAGGCATCGTCGTCAGCTCCAAACTCCAAGGCCGCAAAAGAAGGTCGAGATGGTGGAGGTGCAGAAAACCTCCCACACCCCACGAAAACCCGACCGGTCAACGAGTCAGTAAGGGGGTTGTTCTGGACGCAGTTGTACAAGTCCAGAAAGATTTTTCTCCCCTCTTTTGGTACACAAAACAGTTTCCTGGCAGGTTGCCAGCCACCGTAGTGGGAGCTACGCAGTCAATTGATAAGACTGCTCGCAGTCCCAAAACAAGCAGAAAAACTTTAAAACAAGTCTCTGCAGCGTTGCAGCGATACTCCAAGATGTTTAAAAGTACCGCTGTACCTCCTCCAAAATCCAGAAAGATGCTTAAATTCACGTATTTTTAGTTTGGACGGGAGCTCCTAATCACCACACCTCCTCGCGTAACCAGCTTGGAGGGGATGATGGTATTAAACGCCGAGCTGTAGTCTATAAACAACAGCCTGACGTAGGTGTTTTTATTGTCCAAGTGGTCCAATGCGGAGTGGGGAGCCAGTGAGATCGCATCCCCCGTTGACCTTTAGTGGCGGTATGCGAACTGTAGTTGGTCGAGGTTCTTGTCGAGGTAGGAGTTGATGTGCACCATAACCAACCTCTCAAACCACAGACGTTAGTGCCACTGGTCGATAGTCATTGAGGCACGTCACCTTACTATTCTTGGGCGAGAGAGAGAATGAGTGTGCGTGTGAGAGGGAGAGAGAGAAATATGTTCTTCATATAAGGGGAATTCAGAAGTGCGTTTTGTGCAAAGTGAGAAGAAATAAGAATTGAATTGTTGATTTTAAATTGCATGTGTGAGGTGAAGAAGGTGCTCTGAGAGAAGGTTCCGACCTGTAACATCTTACATAAAGGAATCCTTCGTATGAAGATAAGCTTTCCTGTGACCTGTTCCAAAGTTTGGTCCAGAAATAATTCTGCATTATTCCCTATAAATAATGAATTGTTTGGGAAATATGATGGTGATCTTATAATGTGGCACAGGAATTAAAATGTCCTAATACCACAGCAAGTGAATTGAAACTCACCTGCAAAAAATTAACCAGGGATTAAAATTAGGGCACAATGGTATCTTCTGATTTTTCGATAGTATCTACTGACACCTTGTGTTCTATACAAGTAATTACACAATCATGTCATCATACAAAACTATTTAATCACTATAATCTCAAATGTAACTGAAATTTTTTTAGTTTGCACAAATCTAGAAAAGTAGCAATATGCTAATCTCAAAAAAGTAATTTGGAATTGGCAAACTCAATTTGAGCATATATTAAAAGCAAGTACAGAACACTTAGTGTTATATTTTCATACAAATGTTGCTACACCTATCTCTGTGCTAGGTTGTTCATTTCCAATGTGTAAAGTTTATTTAGGAGTGCCAGTATGAAAGCTTTGTCCAAATGTCTTCATTAATCCTGTGAATGCCTTCATAACAAGAGTATAGGAGCAAAGAGGTCCTTCTGCAGTTGTACAGTTCTGCAGTGAGCCACACTTGGAGTATTGTGTGCAGTTTTGGTCTCCTAATTTGAGGAAGGACATTCTTGCTATTGAGGGAGTGCAGCGTAGGTTCACAAGGTTAATTACCGGGATGGCGGGACTGACATATGATGAGAGAATGGAATGACTGTGCTTGTATTCACTGGAATTTAGAAGGATGAGAGGATATCTTACAGAAACATATAAAATTATTAAGGGACTGGACACGCTAGAGGCAGGAAACATGTTCCCGATGTTGGGAGAGTCCATAACCAGGGGCCACAGTTTAAGAATAAGTGGTAAACCGTTTTGAACTGAGATGAGGAAAAGCTTTTTAACCCAGAGAGTTGTGAATTTGTGGAATTCTCTGGCTCAGAAGGCAGCGGAGGCCAATTTACTGGATGCTTTCAAAGGAGAGTTAGATAGAGGTCTTGGGGCTAGTGGAATCAAGAGATATGGGGAGAAGGCAGGAACGGGGTACTGATTGTGGATGATCAGCCATGATCAGATTGATTGCTGGTGCTGGCTCGAAGGGCCGAATGGCCTACTCCTGCACCAATTTTCCATGTATCTATGTACAGTATATAGGAACTTAAGAGACAGGAGTAAGAGTAGACCAATTGAGACCGAGCATGTTTTGCGTGCCATTCAACAAGAACATGACTGATCCAATATTAGGCTGAACAGCATCTTCCTTCTTTCTTTATACACCTTGAATTACACTGACAGTTGTAATCCCCACTCCCACAAAAACACTGCAACATGGCATTCTCTGCAGAGTGACTTCACCGTGTGTAATGCCAGCACAACGATTTGTGGGCACATTCTGAAGGGAAGACCAAGAAAGAATGATTCCCAGAGCCAACGCTTCTCAGAAACAATAAGCTGGGAGAAATGTTTTAGTGGGAATGAAGAGGAGAGGCAATATTAATTACCACTGCATGATATGCATGAAGAGAGTGCAGGATCTGATACACCTCATGGCGTGTGGAACTTTGAGTATCGTAAAGTAAATACTTGGTGCCACGGTGGTGCAGCTAGTAAAGGCATTGCTTGACAATGCCAGAGACCTGGCTTCAATCCTGTATATGTGGACTTTGTGCATTCTCCCTGTGACCACTGGGGTCCTCTGGGTGCTCCATGTTCCTCCCACATCCCAAACAGGGACGTGCGGTCAGGGGAGGCAGGGGGAGGCAGAGCCTCACCTGTCATATTCCCAATGAAAACAGCTGTTAAGAAAAGTAAAGAAAAATAATAATAAAATAAATATAAAGATTTTTCCACTGATCTGATTTTTCCACATCTTGAAAACCAGACACAGTAGATGAGGTTAGAGGAGGTGCAAGTGAACCTCTACCTAACCTGAAAGGACTGTCAGGGTCCCTTGACAGAGTTGAGAGATTAGGTATAGTGACAGGTGCAGCATCTTCTGCGGTTGCAGGGGGAGGTACCAGGGGAAGGAGTGGTTTGGGTGGGGAGGGGTGAGTTAATCAGGGAGTTGAGGAGGGAACGAAGGCGGAAAAGGGTGGAAATGGGAAAATGTGGCTAGTGGAGGGAACCCATTGGAGGTGTGGGAAATTTCAGAGGATTATGTGTTGTATGCGACGGCTGATGGGGTGAAAAGTAAGGGCTAGGGGGACTCTGTAACAACTAGGGGGAGGGGAACAAGGGCAGAGCTGCAGGGTACTGAGGGGCACAAGTGAGGGCCTCATCTATGATGGGAGAGGGGTGCATTCCCTAAAGAATGAGGACATCTCGGATTTTCTAGTATGGAACACCTCATCTTGGGCGCAGATGCGGCGTAGACGGAGGCATTGGGAGTAGGGGATAGAGTCTTTGCAGGAAGCATGTTGGGAAGAAGTGTAGTCAAGATAGTTGTGGGAGTCAGTGGGTTTGTAATGGACATCAGTCAATAGTCTATTTCTTGTGATGGAGACTGTGAGATCAAGAAAGGGGAGGGAGGTGTCGGAGATGGTCCAAGTAAATTTGAGTGCAGGATGAAAATTGGTGGTGAAGTTGATGAAGTCCATGAGTTCTGCATGTAGTACTGATGCAGTCATCAATGTAATGGAGATAGAGTTTGGGGATAGGGCCTGTGTAGGCCTGGAACAGAGATTGTTCAACATACCCCACAAAGAGGCAGGCACACACACAAACACGCAGCGAATGCCATACCCATGCTTCAAGTCACACGACAAAGACCATAGACAAGAACCCAAATTGACACGAGGAGATCGTTTTTTTACGTGGCAACGTTTTATGATGTGGATTTTTGGTTGGTGCAAGCAGATTAATTAATAATATTCAGAAGAGAATTGGATGAATAGTTGAAGGGAATAAATTTATACGGCCACAGGGAAAGAGCAGGATATTTTCATTAATGTAATAACTGTACAAAAGAGCTGGCACAAGCACAATGGGATAAGTGTACTTTCTTCTGTCAACCTCTGATCCCATGATCTTAAATTTAATATGGAAGTGATGACAATATATATTTGCCTCTTAGCAACGCTCAGCATAAGTTCTGATTAAACGCCCCCAAACCTACAAATTGAAATCCAACAAAAGTTGATCCATTTTTAAATGACCTGAAGCGATTGGTTGTGTATGATTCCTCCCAGTCACTGTCAAAGGTCGAGGCTGGCAAATCTGCAGAGTGCCAAAATTGTTTAATTGACATTAAAACCAGATATTGGTCAGAGATGGATCCTTGAGACAGATGGAACTCTGTCTCCAGATTATTCCCCTTGGTTTCATTGGTGAGCCAAGGTACTTGTGACAATAAGGAATCGATCATTCATTCATTTATTCATTTTCCAAAGATAATTAATTTACCGCTTTCAAAGGCTTTTCAGCCTGTCCCATGTGGACATACACCTGCTGCCAGATCATCTCCAGTCAGGCCATTTCAGTGTTCCGTCTTCAGTCCCCTAATGTGTAAAAACTGGAAGGTAGCACGGATACAAAAAACAAACACAAATCAATCTGCTGGTAATTCTAAAAGATGTTGTGAAGAATAATTCCATGTTTATCTCTTATTGCATTATTGTTGGAGTAACTCAGGCAACATTTCTGGAGAACATGGATAGGTGGTCTAGACTTTTCGTAAGAAGGGTCCCGACCCAAAACATCACTTATCCATGTTCTCCAGAGAATGTTGCCTGGTCTGCTGTTACTCCAGCAGTTTCCTCCTTTTTTTGTAAAAAGTTAATCCATTTTCAAATTACCTGAAGCCATTGTTGTACTTGGTTCCTCCCAGTTATGCTCAAACATTGAGGGTGAGGAATCTGCAAAATTATTTAATTTACATTAAATTATCACCTATCCACATTCTCCAGAGAATGCTAAAGGGCCTGTCCCACGAGCATGCGACCTGCATGCGGCAAGCGCGACCAAACCGGAAGCGGGGTCGCGCGGAGGTCGAGTGAGTGACGGGAAGTTCGCGTGTGACGTACGGCGTCAAGACGTGCGTACGGCGTAGAGATGCTGCGCACGCCTGTCAAGGCGGTGCGTACGGCGTTGAGGTGGCTGCGGGCCGGCAGGCCGTTGCCGCGCGGAATTTTTGAACACGGTCAGTTTTCCGGAGCCCCGTGCGATGTCGGGACCAGCTCCGCACAACTCCACACGACTCCGGCGATCGAAGTGGGACCGGCCCCGCGAGGCCTTACGGCTCAAGCGACCACGTTAGGTCGCGCTTGCCGCATGGAGTCGCATGCTCGTGGGACAGGCCCTTAAGGAACTAAGTGGGAAGGAATTGCTGATGGTGGTTTAAACCGAAGATAGACCGAAAATGCTGGAGTTACTCAGCGGGACGGGCAGCATCTCTGGAGAAAAAGGAATGGGTGATGTTTCGAGTCGAGAACCTTCTTCAGACCCGAAAAGTCACCAATTCCTTCTCTCCAGAGATGCTGCCTGTCCTGCTGAGTTACTCCACCATTTTGTATCCTTTATTGTAAACCAGCATCTGCAGTTCCTTGCTTCTAAGTATAGGAGAGCTAGCATAGGGAGGTTGCACGGCAGTCGGGTCACGACCCATGACCCATACTGTTGCTACACTACACCAAGTGGAGTACACGCGATGAACTGCAGGTAAACACTTACCATTGTTTCCAGTGTAGCGGGCCCATTAATACCCGCTAAAATGGTCAATCTTTGCGCTGTAAATAATTATGGAAATCGGGATAAGCGTAAGAGACATTTTTCCTACGTCAGAATTCCAAAAGTGAGGAGAAATGACGGTAGATAGAAGCGAGAGCTGAAGGGACAACAACAACCAAAGTGCTTGGCGAACATTGGCCGTGCAGATATCGAGATTGAAAATATTGGGAATTATCACGTTTGCTCACTGCATTTCATCACTAGGCATTATCTGTGTTTTTTCTTGATTCCTTTGGCATCTAAAAAGTTTCAGAAGTGATAAATCTGGCTATAAAATTTTAAAATCGCCCATGGTTCTCAAGTGGGTTTTTACATACAAACAGAAAACGCCTCTGAAGCAAAATTCATGATTAAAAAAAAATCGCAAACCATACGTGGGTTATGAATTACATCTTACTCAGATGCAAGCCAAGGAATGGCATAATTGTTAGCTGTTAATTGGACATAATCAACCTCAGCAAATTTACAATATCCTATTGAAAGGGAGTGGGTGTTTAAGCTGTCAGGACATTTTATTATTTGCCAAAATATACATCTCAATAGCATAATGATAGAAAATGTACTTTTCCACACACAACTCGTAAGTCTGGAGATTTTTTTTAATGATAAATTTAGCTTCAGAAGCGTTTTCTTTTTGCATGTAAAATCCCACTTCACAACCATGGTCGATTTTAAAATTTTGCAGCCAGATTTATCACTTCTGAAACTTTTTAGATACCAAAGGAATTAAGAAAAAACACAAATAATGCCTTACTGTTGGTGAAATGCAATGAGCAAACGCGATAATTCCCAATATTTTCAATCTCGATATCTGCACAGCCAATGTTCGCCAAGCACTTTAGCTATTGTTGTCCCTTCAGCTCTCGCTTCTCTTTACCTTCATTTCTCTACACTTTTGGAATTCTGAAGTAGGATAGATGTCTCTCACGGTTACCCCGACTTCCACAATTATTTACAGCGCAAAAATTCACAATTTTGGCAGTTTTTAACAGGTAGGAAAGTACGCGTTTCGTGTATTAGCAACCTTTACCGGAAGCTGCGATGTCCTCCAGATGGATTGAGCAGCTCCGTGCATCAAACTGTTTGACCCGGTGAGCTTACGTGCAACCCCCCTATAATGTTACTGTCCAGAATAAAAATATCACTGGACTAGCTCGGCATTTCACCTACCATGTCCTATTAATTAAATGCATTACTTTAACTTTGCTTTTCCTTACAAAATAGTAGCTTTAGAGTGACCAAAACTGTTCAAAAGGGACACTAGTACATGAATTTTAAATTACTCTTACCAATTATGGTGCAATCTAATGACAAGGAAACGGAAGTACAAAGTTGTTTCTATTTAACTAATTTTATTCAGCCATTAGGTGTAACCTTTAACCAGTTTGCTGAAGAGGAGAAGATCAAGTATCAAGGTAGCAGGTACAGTTTCAATTATTCATTGCAGAGCATCCTATTCAGTTTAACTCAGATCCACAGCAGCTCACTTTGAGCTCGTGTTTGATGGTTAGGAAATTGGTTGCTGCCTGGTCAAACTTAGAAAGTAAATCATGGATCACGCTGAAAATCTAGAAGAGGGCGACACCTTCACAACTATTTCTCTGGCTGATGATTCAGGTAAAGTCTAGTTAATGGGTAACCAGTAACTCAAAGTACAGGGAATTGACAAGCAATCGTCCTGGTTTTCAATTCCTCTCACATTGAACCTTGTGCACCCAGGACTTAGGATCCACCCAGGATTTGGAATTAGTATGTGGGGCATTGTTAGGATGGTGTGCTATTGTATCGAGAACCATATGAGACACATCAAATGTATGTGCATTGGGGGAAAATCTTTTTTATTTCATAGCCGCAAACCTCTGTAACTATTTTGATGTGGAAAATGTTTTTTTCACACTAAGCTCCCATTCAAAAGCTCTGTCGTATCACAAAGATAGACTCCTTGATCCCGTATCTTCATTACAGCCCCATTCAACTGCTCTTGGTTCATAAATGTGAAGCTGTATTCTAGCCTTTTATTACGCCACATTTTTAGAATTGAAGAGATGGGTAGAAAATTATTTGCTTGGACATTCTCAAACTTTTAAAACCCGTAGCACGATGGTGACGTGGCAATAACATTGTGTAGCATGATTGCCCACTATAGCTGGTTTGAGTTGGCTTGCTGATGAAAATAAGTTTCTAATGCAAAGAAAAAGTTGTGGAAAAGAGGGGTAAGATTAGATTTTTAACTTGATGCTGCTGTATGTTTGTAATTGCAGTGAATAGTAAGAGAGTGAGAATGAGTGTGTGTGAGAGAGAGAGAATGAGTGAGTGTGTGAGAGAACGAGTGTGTGAGAGAATGAGTGTGTGTGAGAGAGAGAATGAGAGTGTGTGTGAGAGAGAGAATGAGTGTGTGTGAGAGAGAGAGAATGAGTGTGAGAGAGAGAATGAGTGTGTGTGAGAGAGAATGAGTGTGAGAGAGAGAATTAGTGTGTGAGAATGAGTGTGTGAGTGAGAGAGAATGAGTGTGAGAGAATGAGTGTGTGTATGTGAGAATGAGTGTGTGTATGTGAGAATGAGAGTGTGTGTGAGAGAATGAGTGTGTGAGAATGAGTGTGTGTGAGAGAATGAGTGTGTGAGAATGAGTGTGTGTATGTGAGAATGAGTGTGTGTATGTGAGAATGAGAGTGTGTGTGAGAGAGAATGAGTGTGTGTGAGAGAATGAGTGTGTATGTGAGAATGAGTGTGTGTATGTGAGAATGAGTGTGTGTATGTGAGAATGAGAGTGTGTATGTGAGAATGAGTGTGTGTGTGTGAGAATAAGTGTGTGTGTGAGAATGAGTGTGTGTGTGAGAGAATGAGAGTGTGTATGTGAGAATGAGTGTGTGTGTGTGAGAATAAGTGTGTGTGTGAGAATGAGAGTGTGTATGTGAGAATGAGAGTGTGTGTGTGAGAATGAGTGTGTGTATGTGAGAATAAGTGTGTGTGTGAGAATGAGAGTGTGTATGTGAGAATGAGTGTGTGTGTGTGAGAATAAGTGTGTGTGTGAGAATGAGAGTGTGTATGTGAGAATGAGTGTGTGTGTGTGCGCCTCCGTGTGTGTGTGCGCCTGCGCGTGTGTGTGTGCGCTTGTGTGTGTGTCTCTGCGCGTGTGTGTGTGCGCCTGCGTGTGTGTCTGTGCGCCTGCGTGTGTGTCTGTGCGCCTGCGTGTGTGTATGTGAGAATGAGAGTGTGTGTGTGAGAATGAGTGTGTGTATGTGAGAATGAGAGTGTGTGTGTGAGAATGAGAGTGTAAAGAGGTGGTGAGGGTGAGAGGCCTCCTCCTCCCTACCTTCTCCCCAAAGATCATAGAGGAGCGTGGGCCGGGCCTCCCTCCCTCCCTCTACTGGCCGCCTGGGTGATGGCAGCTCCTTCCTGCCTTCCTCCCCTCCTCCTCCTCATTGGGAGCCGCTCGTTGGTCCCGGCACCCGGAGACACGGCTCGGGCAGCGGCGGCCGGTGGCGGTGGTGAGGTGAGTGGATGGATGGGTTGATGCCCCGGGGCCGGGGCGGGGAGGCGCTGGGCCCCGCACACAGACACACACACACAGAGACACAGACACACACACACAGAGACACAGACACACACACACAGACAGAGGCGGCCAGTGCGGGCGGGGACGGGAAGGCCAGGCCAGGCCAGACCCGCAGGCCGGCACCGGGCACCGGGGATAGAGGGATAGAGGGATAGAGGGAGGGAGGTGGAGGAGGTGGTGAACCGGGATACAAGGCCTGGATCCTGGATCAACCCCTGACCAGCGACTCTTAGTTCCAACCCCCCCCCCCCCCCATCCCCAGGCCAGGAATTGTGCCCAGTTTCTATCCACCAAACCATGGTGACCTGTCCGGATTTAACAAACCCCCTTCAGTGGATCAACAACAGTGCATTAGATTTGCACAGCGAGATATTAGATTGCACATTGATTTACATCACTCTTTTCTTCAGCAAATTGTGAAGGGAATTCCATTTTTACCTACCCAGGAGGACGTGACCTACACGGTGCCTCACTTCTGGACGGTTCAGCATCGCTGGATGAAATTTGGATTGTAGGTTTATGAAGTAAAGTCATAGTGTAACATCATGCTCCAGCAACATCCATGTAAGGTGCAAGGTTCAAGGCTGGCAACTGGCTGGATTGACATCGGCAGAAAGAGCAGGTCACCATATCTTGGTTTCTTGGTCCTCCAAAATATTCCAAATTGAATTTAAAACTGAAGGTGGTGGAGGAGCCAGAAAGGGTTATTGGGAAGAATGAGCTACTTTAAATTTAGTTGCATCTGGTTGGGTAACTATGGTAGGGTGGAGATTATTCCATGCTTTAATTGTGCGGGGGAAGAACGAATTGCTGTACACATCTGTCTTTGTAGCTTGGATCACAAATTGGATCGAATGCCCACGTCTGCTCCTAATTGGTTTGGGTTTGGTGTAGGTCTTGTAATCTATGTCGAGCTGACCATTTAACATTTTGTAAAAACGTGTCAAACGGTGAGCTTCACGCCTGTCTTGGAGAGGGTTCCACCCCAGTGAATTCAGAAGTTTGGTAACACTCATTTGGGTTCCACTGGAATGGCTGTTTGATGGCACTCATCTGCTTGCAGCCACTTTTGAACTTTTTTGGAAGCTCTGCCTGCACAATATCAATAGTTCAGCAGAGACTTCATATAATCCTACATCATGGAAACAGGCCCTGCAGCAGCCCACCAAATCCAATCAACACCTAATTCTACACAAATTCTACATTAACTCAATTTCTTTATACTCCCCACATTCACACAATTTCCCCCAGATCCCACCATTCACTTGCATAGCATGGGAAATACACAGTGGCCCATTAAATAATCAACTGACATGTTTTGGGGACGTGGGAATAAAGCAGAACACTAGGAGTAAGCACACAAGCTAACAGAGAATGTAAAAATTCCACACAAGCCATATCTGAGGTCAACACTGAACTCAGGACTCTGGCACTGTGAGGCAGCATCTCTACTAGCTGTGCTACTGTGTCATTTTATTTCACCCTATTACTTTAAGCTTAGTTTAAACAAAAATGTTTAATAGATATTTACCATGATCATACCACTGGCAGTGGTTTTTGATTTAGAACTTTTCTAGGAGCATTACATCTGCAGTTTTAAGCTTATCAGGCCAGAAATCACTGAGGTATTTGACAGCATCTACGCCTGTACTTTCTAACAATAGGTCATGACCCTACCCCAGGAGTATTTCAGACTTCTGTGTCATGCATCAGTTTGCGGCTCACTGGTGTTAAAGAGATGACTGATGTATAAAATAAATAGCAGTGTATTTTGGACAGAATGCAGCAATGTATATCTGTGGATCTGCTACCTTAACCAAAGTACACTCTGTCAATGGCAGTGCTTCCCTGATTAAGCAGTAGATGTCATGGCCAGTAAACTCTGCTTGATGTAATGAGTAACCGGAATAATGCCCAGATTACAGGGAGCGAGGATGGACAGACAAATTGTTTTCTCTGCAACGCCAGAGATTGAGGGAAATCTGATAGAAGTATTTAACATTATGAGATGCATAGATATGGTGGACAGGAGAGCTAGTCTATTGTTACTTTTTAGAATAATAAGAATCAGTGGACTGGCTTGAGATTTTACCAATACTGTTATTTCAATGCAAACTTTAACTTTGCCTTTCCCTACTAAAATGTAGCTTCAGAGTGAGCAGTGGACAATCTAGAATTGTTTTCTCTGGAAAAGCAGAGGCTGAGAGGAATGTAATAGAAGTACATAAAAGTATCAGAGGCATAGATAGGGTAGACAGTCAAAACCTTTTTCCCAAGGTGGAAATAGCCTATACTAGAGGATATAGCTTTAAGAGAGGGGCAAAGTTTCAAGGAGATGTGCAGGACAAGTATTTTTACACAGAAGGTGGGTAGCGTCTGGAACACACAGCTAGGGTTGGTGGTGGAGGCAGAATAGTGTTATTTAAGGGATTTTTTTATGGGCACATGGAAATGCAGGGAATGGAGGGATATGGATTATGTGGAGGCAGATAAGAGTTGACCTTGGCATCATATCAGTGATGTTGTAGGCCAACCGGCCTGTTATTATGCTGAATGGTTCTATGTTCTATGTAATCTTTTGAGATCTGATATCCTTTTTGGGTATGGTCATTGTTCTGTTTTTCACATCGTTAGAGGTCAGAATTCCCTGCTGCCCCAGTGTGTATGTCCCGGTCTCCACTCCATGGTGTTTTTCCCGTTGGCTCCCATTAGAAAATGTCCTTTGAGAATGAGGCCCTGCAGTGATGGCCGCCAACAGCTGAGTGAAACATTGGGATTCACACTGCTTTCCCTGGATGGAAGCTTTTGCTATGTTTAACACACTGGTACTTCTGCACATTCATGACAATCTTTCATAATGGACACAAACATGCGCGGGGGTTCCAGACCAACATGTTTAACCCCCTGAAAAATAGAACTATTGGCCTTCTAGGTTGTGGTGCTTAGTCTTTATTGAATCTTGAAATCAGAGAACAGCTGACTCACTAAGGCCGAAGGTTCCGCCGGCACTGTTAATAAATCCCAGCCAAGGTTAAGATAAATCAGGCCTGGCATTCTCAGAATTCTTGGTAAAGTAATTGCAGAAGAATGTGTTGCAGGTGTCGAATGCTGGTGGTAGAACCAGGCTGTGTTATGAATCTGGGATATTTGCTCTCCTTAAGTCATAGAGTCATACAGCATGAAAACAGGCCCTTCAACCCAGCTTGCCCACATCGACCAAGATGCCCCATCTACACTAGACCCATCTGCCTGCATTTAGCCCATATCCTTCTAAGCCCTTCCTATCCATGTACCTGTCCAATTGTCTTTCAACAGCGTAACCATGAGGTGGTGCTCCATGCACTTGGAGCAGCAACTCTCTCTAGAATTGATGCTGCTGCAAGGGAGAGGTGGAAATGTGTAAAGTTATATGTACTTTCTAGTGGAGTTGACGGAAATAGAAGCTTGGAATTTCCAAAGGCATTTGTGCAATTTCTGCTGTCCGTCCCAGGGACTCAGCATCTACTATTTTGTCCCATGCTAGCTCCCGCCCTCCTTCCCCCACTTCCCTTCTTCCAATACCCTCATGTCCTTGTAGTGGCCTTCATGATGGTTCCCTTGGGAATTTCATTCAGCTGCTGCCAGTTCTCACAGTTATCACTGCAGGACTTCATCCTTAAAAGACATCTTCTAACGGGAGTCAACAGGAATAACACCATGGAGTGGGATCAGAGATCTACATACCGGGGCAGCAGGGAATTATGTCCTGTAAACCAGAAGCATGGACCAATTGCCCTTCATGATTGAGATACTACAGCCAAAAGTATGATAAGGTTGAATATTGCAGGCAAATTTGACAAGACCAGTAATCTGCCTATGGGTGACTGGTCTCCATTGGAACAAATATACCAGCTTGGCAAGACAGTCATTTAAAAAATAAATAAAAGATTCCTTCCTTGCCTCCTCTCTCATTTGTCCAATGTGCCTTTGCTGCAATTAGTATTTGGGTTTGCTGTTTGTGTTAAATGGATACTGCCTTTCTGAATACTGGGTGTACATATAGTTCCACTATAATCTGTGCTTCCATAATACTAATTAGATAATATGCAACATGATGAATTAGGGAACGCTATTTGTATTAGGTGGATCAAATTGGTTATGATGCGATTTTGATTATGAATTAGACAACCACTTAAAAGTTACTTTGGAAGTTGTAAAGTGGCAAAAAAAAAGCTGTCTTGACAAAGAACAGTCCAGGGAAAGACTTTCTGTGTAACGTTTCTGCAGTAGTCGTACGCCATTGTCTATTCGGAACACAGCTGCTAGTTTCTCTGTTATTGTGAATGAATATCTCTAGCCCATCACCCTTTTTTTTTCTCCATTAACATTTGTTTTAACATGACTTTCTATATTGGGAGGTATAATGCATTATAGCAGAACTATGTATTGACTTTCCAATTGTATTTTTTAATTTGTTCTATTTATAAATAATAGAATTTACTTTAATTTCTCCACAAAACCTCCACAAAATTGGATATAAAATGACTGTAGATGCTGGAAATCTGAAATAAAAACAGAAAATGCCAGAAACACTCACCAGGTCAGGCAGCGGCCATGGAGAGCGAAACAGAGTATTGGCCCAGTCCCACGATGCGAGTTCATTCAAGAGCTCTCCCCAGTTTAAAAAAAAAATCTAACTCGTGGTAAGCACGGAGAATGAACGTAGCGGGTACGTCGGAGCTCGGGGACGTCTCTTAGCGGTTCGTAACGCTAACGGCAGGTACTCGGGAAGACTCGCTAATGGCAGGTAAGCTCGGGAAGACTCGTGAAGATTTTTCAACATGTTGAAAAATGTCCACGAGAGCCCCGAGTACCGACGAGTGGCCATTATCGTAAATCTCCGAGTTTGAATCAGGGCAAACACGGGAGAACTCTTTGAATGAACTCGTACAGTGGGACAGGGCTTTTAGTGTTTCAGAACAGAAATCTGAGTGCAATTAGCTTGACACTTAATATCATTGGTTTGACATAATCTGCTTCAAAAGTAAATAAACAATACCAATCACTACACTGCCTTTTCAAATTCATCCGAAATATTCTCCTTACTTTTAAATTTTATTGATTTTGAATCTGGTTCGTTTGCTGGCGAAAGCTTTCTATTGGTTGAGCAGCCATCTCTCAGATGGTATTCCTCATGGTTTGAACATGGTATTTTCAGGCTTTTAGACATTAACTGTGCATCATTGTTGAAAAATCCTGTTGTCATCCTGTTGTCACATACACACTGTCCAGCAGGTCATTGGATCGTGATCAGGAGGGGGGAACCTAAGGTGCTGTTCCAACCAAAGATACTAGAGGAGCTCTAGTATCTTTGGTTCCAACTGATATTGAATACCAATCAGTACTCAATACAGTATCAGTAACAATCAAGAACCAGAGGACATAGGTTTACCAGAGGAGGTAGCTGAGGAAGGTACTTTCGCAACTTTAAGAAACATTTAGACAGTTACATGATAATATAGGCTTAGAGGGATATGGGCCAAACACAGGCAGGTGGGACTCATGTAGATGGGACATGTTGGTTAGTGTGGGCAAGTTGGGTCAAACGGCTTGATTTCACACTCTATGATTACATAACAGATTTCCACCGCTGCTTTGTGTTAAAAATGTATAATTGACCAGATGTTTGGACATTAGACCGGTGACATTTGTCTATATTGGGTGTTGTACTTACCAAGTTTTTTTCATGCATGTTTCTGAATTTGGGCGTTGCTGGAAAGGCTAAGGTTTATTGGCAGCACCGAATTGGCTCTGGTGGTGAGTTGCCGCCTTGACCTGCTGCTGTCCTTCTGGTGAAGGTACTCTCAGGGTTCCGATGGTAGGGAGCTTGTGATTTGGACCCTGGAAGGATTAAGAACAACAACATATTTTAGAATTGGGACGATGCACGTCTTGGACCAGAAAATGCAAACACTGCCCTTGTACTTCCTGTTGGTAGAGGTCATGGATTTGTGACATAGTGATGGATTAGTCAGTCAGATACAATGAAGCTAGATCTTTTACTGGTATCTTTTGTATCCACAAATAAACTTTCGCTTTTGTATTTCCTTTCAGTGGATTCTGGATCAACAATCTCTGATTCAAATCTTGACAGTGAGCTGCTTACAATGAACACTGATATGGAAGGTATATAAAATCCACAATGACTGTAATAACTTTCAAAATGAAACCTTCTCCCCTTTTCCCATTATTATTTTTCATAGAAAGAAATGTGTTTACTGTTCGCTCGTCACTGTTTGCAGGAAAAGTGGAGATGGGAAAATTCTACTCTAGTATTACTTGTGACCTGGTGACCACATTGCCACAATATTATCTTTCCCTCACCAGGTTTCCAGTCTCGTGCTAACCATTGGAGCTGTTAGAACTCACATTTTATCTCGGAAATATTTCTATGTCTACACAGTCAGCGGTTGCATGCTTAATTAATAGTTTAGTTTAGAGATAAAGGGTGGAAACTGGCTCATCGGCCCACCGTGCCCACGCCGACCATCAATCCCCGCACACTTACACTATCCTACACACACAAGGGACAATTTTTACCAAAGCCAATCAACTTACAAACCTGTACGTCTTTGGAGTGTAGGAGGAAATTGGAGCACCCGGAGAATATCCACGCAGGTCACAGGGAGAATGTGCAAACTCCGTACAGAACCAGGGGCCACAGTTTAAGAATAAGGAGTAAGCCATTTAGAACGGAGACGAGGAAACATTTTTTCTCACAGAGAGTGGTGAGTCTGTGGAATTCTCTGCCTCTGAATTCTCTGAGGGCGGTGGAGGCAGATTCTCTGGATGCTTTCAAGAGAGAGTTAGATGGGGCTCTTAAAAATAGCGGTGTCAGGGGATATGGGGAGAAGGCAGGAACGGGGTACTGATTGGGGATAATCAGCCGTGATCACATTGAATGGCGGTGCTGGCTCGAAGGTCTCTGGCACTTCTTCTTTTCGTGTCCATCTTGTTACAAATGTTGACCTCTGGCGCTGTAAGGCAGCAACTCTACCGCTGTGCCACCTCGCCGCCCATTTAATCAGCAGTTAAATGAATGACTAGTTAATTGTTTTTCTGACTTTAGTTGAGAGAAGTGTTCCCCTGTGCATTCTTTGTCAAAGAATGCACAGCGGGGCATGAGTTATTTTCAAGCCCATTCTACCTCAAAGCACAAAGTGCTGGAGTAACTCACAAGGTCAGGCAGCATCTTTGGAGGAAATAGGTGACATTTTGAGTAAGAACCTTTCTTCAGCTGAATTAGTCCAGCACTATAGGTTTTGCTCACGTTTCCAGCATCTACTGATACTTGCATGAGCCCATTCTACTATTCCGCTGACCTTCTACTTCAGCTTCATGTTACAGCCCTGTCCATGTATACATTGATTCTTTTTCAGTTTTAGTCTTCAACTTATTTAATAACTGCGTCTCCACACTCAAAGATTTGCAAACCTTTTGAACCTCTTTTCCACCACAGCATCTGTTTCCACATAAGTAGCAGCACCCAACTATTTCTTAGCGTCACCACCTTTATCCTCTCCATTCTGTTCAGATTATCTGATTGTTTGCTGACCTCTAGACCTAGAGGAGAGAAGATATTTTTTCAACTAAACATCATCAAGTTCAAGATAGAATCAAAATGCTGGAGTGTCTCTGGAGAGAAGGAATGGGTGACGTTTCGGGTCGAGACCATTCTTCCAATTCTTCAGTCTGGAACCGAAACGTCACCTATTCCTTCTCTCCAGAGATGATGCTGCCTGTACCGCTGAGTTACTCCAGCATTTTGTGTCTATCTTCGGTTTAAAACAGCATCTGCATTCCTACGTGTACACATCATAAATTAAATTAATTAAATTTCTTTATTTATATAGCACATTTTTAGTCAACTTGCATTGACCCCAAAGTGCTTCACATAATTACATCCACACACACAGGCAAAGGTGGGTGAAGTGTCTTGCCCAAGGACACACACAGGCAAAGGTGGGTGAAGTGTCTTGCCCAAGGACACAACGACAGTATGTACTCCAAGCGGGATTCGAACCAGCTACCTTCCGGTTGCCAGCCGAACACTTAGCCCATTGTGCCATCTGTCGTCCCGTAATGTTGGTGTAATGTGTTGGCAAGGAATCAAATTTGTTGATAGGGAATGTGAAAAAGATAAAAATGGGTTTTGTACAGCTGTACCATGACTTCCTGACTTTTACATTCTGTGCCATGATTGGTGCAAGCAAGCATACTATGTGCCTTCTTGTCCACGCTATGAACGTTTAGGGAGCTATGGATTTACACAACAAGGTTGGCAGCACAGGGGCAATAGTAGGGTTGTTGCCTTGCAGAGCCAGAGTCCCAGGTTCGAACCTGATTATGGGTGCTGGCTGGCTGGCTGTCCGGAGTTTGTCCATTCTTTCTGTGACTGCATGGTTTCCTCCCACACATCAATGAGGTACAGGTTTGTAGGTTAATTGGCTTCAGTAAGTTGTAACAATTGTCCCCAGTGTGTGTAGTTGAGTATATGGGGTGATCACTGGTCGAGTTGGTGAGCTGAAGGCCCTGTTTCCACGCTGTATCTCGAACGTCTAAATATCTCTCTCCATCAATGCTCCTAAGTCCTGCCATTTATTGTTTAATTTCCTCTCCCATTTGTCCAGAATAATCTTCATTTGTTATTTCTCCACATAAATTTACATCTTGCCTGTATCCTGCTGTATAATTTGACACCTTCCCTCATTCCACCAATTTTTGATTCATCTGCACTTATTAATTAGACCACATTATTTCCATTCAGAAACAACTGGGGTCCCATCACTGATCCTTTACGAATACTATTGGTCACACACTTCCAGTGAAATCTCTGTCTTCAATGATCTCGCTAATATTGTACCCATCTTACCAACTCTCACTGTGAGTTCCATGTGATTTAATCTTCTGGACCAGCCTATCTTAACAAGCTTTGTCAAATGGTTTACTAAAGTCCATGTAGACAACATCCCCTGTCCTACACTAATCAATCATCTTCATCACTTCCTCTAAAACTCAAATCAAATTTGTGAGACAGAATCCCCCCCCTACCCCCCGCACAATGCTATCCGCTTTTACAAATGCGAATAAATCTTGTCCTTCGGAAGTTTGGAAGCGTGCACCACCAGACTCAGGAACAGCTTCTCCACCTTTGTTATCAGACTGAAGGGTCCTTCCATAAGCTAGGGAACTGTCTGATTCACCCGTACCCCATTGTGAACATTGGATTTTTTCTATAGAACTGATACTTTACTATGGTGAGAACAATATTTTCCACTCTGTATCTCCTCCCCTTTTCTCTATCAACTGTACTTGAGTTTGGCTTGATTGTATTTGCAAAACAAAGCTTTTTATTGCACCTCAGTGCATGTGGCAACAATAAACCTAGACCTAGGAATCGTCAATAATTTTCCTACCACTGATGTAAGGCTCGTTGACCTATAATTTATTGGTTTGTTCGTGTTACTCTCCTAACGCAAAAGCACAATGTTGGCTATTCTTCAATCTTCTGACACCTTGAACATGGGGGAAAAGCATATAAAAGATATCTGACAAAGACCCAGCAATCACCTCCCTTGCCTCCCTCAGTATCCTGCGATATTCCTATTCCATCAGGCCTGGGAATGTATCCACCTTAATGTTTCTCAGCACACACACATCCTTCTCTTTATATCAACATGCCCTAGAAAATTAACGCACCCTTGTATGTATAAAATACATGCCCCATATGTATGTATAAAATGCTTTGGGATTCTCCTCAATCCTACATGCCAAAGACATTCCATGTCCCCTTTTAATTCTCCTAATGTTTGTGTACTTTCCTGTTTTCCTTATCTACCTCAAGGACCTTGCCAGATTCCATCTTGTTAAACCTTACATATACTCATATAATTCCTTTTTATTTTTGACTAATTTTACAATATCTTGTCATTCCAGAATCCTGAACCTTGCCATCTTTATCTTTCATCCACACAAAACCTGCTGGTTTTGAACCTGCTGGCCTTTAAACCCTCTGACATTCTCCATAGCCAGTAACCCCCTCTTTTACATCCCTCTCTATCACATTTGAAACATCTTCAGACTGGAACGTTATGTTGTTAATCCTGGCATAGAACTAACAGCAATAGTGATTAAAATGCCCAAATCTTCCTGGCTACCACTGTTTGCTATTCATACATTTTAAAATATATCCTTCCTTTTTAATAATATTTTACAAAGGGGGAAATACCAGCTAAGCAGTGGGAGTCCCCTATAAAGAAGTAGGAGCCGTAATGTAGATTTTGGGCTGTTGGTGGGCATCTTTTGTTCATTCATTGGTAATTGCAAAATACTATTGATATGGCAGGAATATTTTGATAACTTGGAAACATTAAGAGCTTTGATGTTCTGTCCCCCCCCAATCAATAGCATTTGAGGTATTTATGGAAGAATAATTCTGTAAATATTTGGAATGGATTTACAAAAGTGTTGGAAGGAAGAATCTCTTGATTTCTATACTGCACCTGGCTGAATAGGCCAACAGACAATCTGCTGAGGCTTCTGCTATTGCTATTCCAGGACTGTCTCTTAAAAGGTGTGGAAACAGGAGACACACTTTTCCTCTCTGTGGAGAGAATGTTCACTTCCTCCTTCAGCTTCCACTTCAGATGGCATCATTACGAATGCAAGCTTTTAGTTGCCACGAACAACCCTACAAGGTGGAACTTAAACTCCATAAATAATCTTATTCAAAAAATAAACTTTACATATAGTTATACTTTTGCAACTGTCCCCATTATTAAATAACAAGGTTTAAGAAAGCGGGACAATGCTGTTTAAACTGCTTTAACTATGATCACAACATTGAGTATTACAGGCTTTTAACATCTAAATTTTTATATAGCCCGTTTTAATATGAACATTTGCCACATTAGTCCAACGTATGTTGCCAGTATCATCTGTCGATCTTTCACTGGGGTTAATTGAGCAATGCCGGTGTAATAGAATATGAAAGATTATTTTATCTAAAGACATATTGCAACTTTAAGGGAGACAAAAATGCTGGAGAAACTCAGCGGGTGAGGCAGCATCTATGGAGCGAAGGAAATAGGCAACGTTTCGGGTCAAACCCACAACTACAAAAGGTTAGGCTTTGGCCTTACTATAAAGTGAACCCAAAAATATCTAGTTTCTCTGCTCTCTTTTTACCCAGTAGATTTGAAACTACAGTTGTGTTCAAGGAAGTGTAAAATGGAGGCATGAGTAACTGCAGATATTGGAATCTTGAGCAAAAAACTAAGTGTTGGATGAACTTAGCGGGTCAGGCAATATCTTTGGAGGTGTAGGAAAGAACTGCAAATGCTGGTTTAAATCGAAGGTAGACACAAAATGCTGGAGTAACTCAGAGGTAAGGGCAGCATATCTGGAGAGAAGGAATGGGTGACGTTTCGGGTCAAGACCCTTCTTCAGATTGATGTCAGGGGAGTGGGTGGGACAGAGATAGAATGTAGTCGGAGACAGTAGGACTGGTGGGAGAACTGAGAAGGGTCGGGAGATGGAGTGAGGGAAAGCAAGGGTTATTTGAAGTTAGAGAAGTCAATGTTCATACTGCTGGGGTGTAAGCTACCCAAGCGAAATATGAGGTGCTGTTCCTCCAATTGCGTTGGGCCTCATTCAAGACAAAGGTCAGATTGGGAATGGGAGGGGGCGTTGAAGTGCTGAGCAACTGCGAGATCCGGTCGGTTAAGGCGGACTGAACGGAGATGTTCAACAAACGATCCTGTGCTTGGTCTCGCCGATGTACAGGAGTTGACACCTGGAACAGCGGATACATTAGATGAGGTTGGAGAGGGTGCAAGTGAACCTCTGCCTCACCTGAAAAGACTGTTGGGGTCCTTGGATGGAGTCGCGGGGGAGGGGGGGGGGGGGGGGGTAATGGGATAGGTGTTGCATCTCCTGCGATCGCAGGGTAAGTACCTGGGGAGGGGATGGTTTGGGTGGGAAGGGACGAGTTGACCAGGGAGTTGCGGAGGGAACAGTCACTGCGGAAAGCAGAAAGGGGTGGAGATGGGAAGATGTGGCTAGTAGTGGGATCCCGATGGAGGTGGTGAAAGTGTTGGAGGATTATATGCTGAATATCTTTGGAGAGACTGGAAGCGACATTTCAGATCAGAACCCTTCTTCAGACTGATTGTTTAGTCCAGCACCTTTGTATTTACTCAAGTATAAGACCAGTACGTGTCTAAAAGCAAGTAGTTCCAATTGTGTGAGGTTTAGAAAGCCTTGCAGCGTGAAATCCTCTACAAACAGTGATCTCCACATCAAGGGCTGTGTTCTGGGGAGTCCTTAGATCCATTGAGTAATTGAGACTTGTCATGATAGTTTCTATCGACTAAGGGAGTGTTGGGGAAAACTCCAATTCTTTTTGAGGCAGTCTAAACTAGTAATTAGTGTTCAGACCTGTCTTTTTCAGAGCGATTTTATCTATACTGCGGACTTCATAGCAAGCTAGACCAAATGATGTTTTCATTCAGGCCACCCACTGCAACAGCATCTGTATACATGATTCTAGCCAAAGACCACCACAATGCTCATTATCTATATCCAGCCTTGGCCAATTATACAATTTTGGTTTTCATCTTGAAAACATTTGAAAAATTAGCTATAGATCTCTTCATAATTATGAGAGGAGTGAAGAATGAGGAGGACAACATGGCAGCATTTATTTTTGAAGTAACTGAATATGTTGGCTATTAGTTGCCTTCAATCCCACTTGATTTCTAGTTTGCAGGATGCTTTCTGTGTTTATAACTTGTAAATCTGTGTAATCTTCCCATCCTAGTCATCGACCCAGAGAGTCAAGTGGAATTAGAAGAGAAGACACGACTGATTAACCAGGTTTTGGAACTACAACATACTTTAGAAGGTAAATTTAATATATCTTTGGTGAAACCAATGCTTTGAATCTTCCAGAGTCTCCAGTGTAAAGGCATTCCCTCACCTTTCTATCTCCAGATGTTTGTCCAGCTGTTTAATTATTGCCGTTTCTACTACTTTCAGATCCCCTCCAACAACTTTGCATATGTAAGAGGACAATCAAATGAACTGAGGGGACAGGTGTTGGTGAAGGGAACTATACAGTGGAGAGATTAATGGACCAAAAAATATTGATGTGGGCAATGCAATTGAAGTAGTCTTCATGGACTTCAGCAAATGCGGCATAATATAGATCGGTTGGTAAAGCGGGTAGAGTAATGGCAGCTGAAATTTCATCCTGTTAAATGTGAGGTGAAGCACTTCAGGAGATCTAATGAGAGTAGGACACACATAATGAATGATGAAGCCTGAGGAAAAGAGAGACATACCAGTCCAAGGGTCCCAGAAGGTTGCAGTACGGGTGTGTAAATTGGTGAAGAAGGGCATGCCTTCATTAGCATGAGCAAAGAAGATAAAGGCAGGGAGGTGATGGGTAGATTTTACAAGCCATTGGTTATGCCACAGCTGAAGTTCTGTGTATAGTCCTGGTTCAACAGGAGGAACGTGACTGCACTGGACAGTGCAGAAGAGATTCACCGGGATGGGGTCTGGAATGGAGCATTTCAATAATGAGGAAAGATTGGATAGCATGTGTTTGTTATATTTGGAGCAAGGGTGACTGAGGAGGGACCTGATAGAGGGATATGAAATGATGAGCACAGATAGATGGATAGTGGGAAACTTTCCTCTGTACCAGTAGTAGGGGTAAAAGGGATCTGAGGAAGAACTTTTTCACTCAAAGAGTGGTCCAAATCTGGAATGCACTGCCAGAGGCGATGGCGGCAGAGACCTTCACAACATTCACGAAATAGCTCGATGAGTACTTGAATCTGGAGGCACAGAACATTATTAACAAAGTGTTAGTTTAAATAGGGTTAGTATAAATTGTACACAATGGTCAGCGTACACACGGTGGGCTGAACAGCCTGTTTTTGTTCCGTTTGACTAAGCATTGTCCTCATCTTTCAGTGTCATAATACCATCACTTTAAATCTCAATGGGAAAACTGTATACAAAGGAGAGATCGTTTTGGAAAATGAACCTTTTGGTGTTGCTTTCATTTTATTTTTGTCCCCCTCACCCGAACTGAGAATATTAAAAACCAATTGCCTGTGGTGACAGGCAGCAGAGTTGGCAACGTTTGTTTCTGCATCAATTTAAAATATTGCAGTGCATACAATGCCACAGTTTTGCTGTTTTATATTGCAATCAGCGTGTAAGGCTTAATATTTTTCATTTGCCTACTCAGAGCTGTCTGCACGTGTGGATGCTGTAAAAGAAGAGAATCTGAAACTAAAATCTGAAAACCAAGTTCTTGGACAGTACATAGAAAACCTTATGTCAGCTTCAAGCGTTTTCCAAACTACTGACACAAAAGGCAAGCGGAAGTGAGGGCTTGCTTGATGTACACGTTTATATGTTCTTATTCTACAGAATATCAAGATCCACTTCATTTTCTTAGCTGATGCAGCCGATAAAATGTGTCTGGAATTACATTTTTAAGACGGAGTATTCTTTCTAAAATGACCTCCATAACCTGAATTAACTGAAGATTAAATTATTGAAAACCCTGCAGATCACCGCTGGTTAGCCCCTATTAACAAGTTTAACCGTAGTAACATGTGAAGCAGAATCCTTAACATTTAAATGTTTCCATAGGTATCTTTTGGTTGGAAATACTCATTAGGCAGTATCCGTGGAGAGCGGGAAAATGTTCCTGACCTCAAGAGTTCCAACATTTTCTGTTTTCAGATATCCATCATTAACAACTTCACATTTTTAAACTTTTTATAACTGTGTTCGTACAGGAAGTCCACATTTGTAGGACTGGAGCCCTGGAATCAAAGTCATTTATATGTTGCTGTTACGTCTAGTTTTTTCAACTTGACATGCAAAGTGTAGCTTAGATTAAGAGAGAACAAAAAGTGCAATATCATATTAGCATTTAGTAAATTGAATTGTCTTAACATTGCATATGCTGAGCGGAAGATGCATGAATATTTAAAAATTGTACAATGACCTTTTGTGTATCGTGAGATAATGCTTATAATTCTATGGTGTTGTTTGTATTTGTCATATTAAAATGTGAGCTTATTTTTTACGTTACAAGGGTACGATGCTTCTTTCAATTCAAATTAAGTGGCTGACTCTGTCATGTTAATTAGCATTTAACAAATGTTTCCAAGAAACACATTGCCACCACCAATGGAAAATGATTTGGCTGCCTCGATCTGAATTTGAAGCATATGTTATACAGAACTAAATCAAAGGTTAAGGAACGCAGGAATTAATTTAAGGGCTATCTAGCAGATTCCCTGTCGTAGTTTTCTCCCATGCCTGTGAGACAGAATTTACACTTCTGAAGAAACAATATGTTGTAGGAGCTGTGAACAGGCTGGAGCCTGCATCCTCTGTGATTCAGTCTGCAAATACACACTAAGTGGAAGCTAGTCCTGGAAATCAGAGATTGTCCACGTTGCTACTTGCAAGAATTACTCATTCCAGCAAATAATTTTATTTCATTCTCCTCAGAATGAAAGGTGCACAATTTCCTGCACCAAGAATTGATATTATTCTCCACTCCAACAGCAGGCAGGTGACATCCTTAAAAACGCATTTGATCCCTTGCATCCTAAGCACGTTTCCCTTTGCAGTATGGGGGTGATCAAGGACACAACGTTTTGTGGTAAAACTGCAGATTTGGCCCTTGCTAAACTTCTTATTATACTTGATAAATATTATATTTACTTGATGAATTAAACTACAGTGCCCTCCATAATATTTGGGACAAAGACCTATCATTTATTTATTTGTCTCTGTACTCCACAATTTGAGATTTGTAATAGAAACAAACACATGTGGTTAAAGTGCACATTGTTAGATTTTATTAAAGGGTATTTTTATACATTCTGGTTTCACCATGTAGAAATTACAGCTGTGTTTATACATAGTCCCCCCATTTCAGGGCACATGGCTTCACAGGCGTTTGTAATTGCTCAGGTGTGTTTAATTGCCTGCTTAATGCAGGTATAAGAGAGCTCTCAGCACCTATTCTTTCCTCCAGTCTTTCCATCACCTTTGCAAATTTTTATTGCTGTTTATCAACATGAGGACCAACGTTGTGCCAATGAAAGTCAAAGAAGCCATTATGAGACTGAGAAACAAGAATAAAACTGTTAGAGACAACAGCGAAACCTTAAGCTTACCAAAATCAACTGTTTGAAACATCATTAAGAAGAAAAAGAGCACTGGTGAGCTTACTAATCGCAAAGGGGCTGGCAGGCAAAGGAAGACACCCACAGCTGATGACAGAAGAATTCACAGCATCAGTTGTCTCGTCGATTGAGATCCATATTTTGTTGCATGCAACTTCAGCTCTAATCTTCTGCACAACAATGTTGAAGTTGATGTCAACATAATTTTTCCGTAATGATGACTCGCTCGGTATATGTTCCTCTGTGTATTTCTCCAATAAACCTCTGAGAGATTTGTTTTCCAATTTCCACAGTGGAATTCCAGCATCAATGAATGCCTTGCACAGATCACTCAAACTCAGATTTGCGACTGGGGCCAGCAGTAAATGTGGTGAGGAGACAAGCTTGGGTAGTCTACACCCCAGCAGTATCAACATTGACTTCTCTAATAGTCTACACCCCAGCAGTATCAACATTGACTTCTCTAATTTTAGATAGCCCTTGTCTTCTCCCTCCTCCCTCTTCTCAGCTCTCCTCCTAGTTCTACTGTCTCGATCTCTTCCTTTCTTTTTACTGCCCCCCCCCCCACATCAGTCTGAAGAGGGGTTTCGACCTGAAACGTTGCCTATTCCTTCTCCATAGATGCTGCCTCACCCACTGTTTCTCCAGCATTTTTTGTCGACCTTTGATTTTTCCAGCATCTGCAGTTCTTTCTTAAATAGATCTTGGAGAAGACTGAACCAGCGGGCAGCGGCACGAACGAATGAATGACTGACGGTGGTGCCCCCGGTTTCGCCCCGGTGGTGGAAGTTTTCTTGTAAGATACTATGTTAACACGTTAATAATAACATTAATATTAACGTGTTAACATAGAAACATCATTGTAATCACGGTACAACTAGAGAAAATAGCACAACCTTTTCGCATTACGGCAAAAAAAGGCTGATTTAGGCACGATCGTAAAAAATGCATTATCCTGGTGAAATCATCAAAAAAGGCATTTATGGCAAAATCCTGGCTCTAGTGATAATATAATGAAGGCATTGACAAATGCATGTTTAAATCCTGCATTACTTCTCATGGTGTTCAGGTACTATCTGGGAACAAACAATTCACCCACATGCAATAAAAACAAACTGATGGATTAAAATTTAGGAATAACTTGCAATAAATATTGTGAAAATCCTATTTATTGCCTCCCAACAAATGATATCCCTTATTGAAGTATTAGATCTTCAATGAGCACATTTTCTTGCTCCCTTTGGTAAGACTGAAAAGCCACATGCCTTTCATATGCTCGCGATGTGGAAAGCAGTTTGCAATACATGAATTAGTTTTGAAACACATTTCTTTATCAGCAAAATGTGGCTGCCAATTTGCTGGAGAAGATTGCCAGAAAGATAGAACTAACCTTTAACTCTTTTTAATGCTGTTGGTGGAAGGTTTAATATTGGCCAGGCACCAGCATAATTCCATAATGCTTCCGTTATTTTTAAAATGTTCACTCACACAGACAGATGGGACGTAATTGAATGGCTCATGCAAAAGAGATGGGCTGGAAATATTTCAAGTCCTTTTCCAATTTGGTGCAAAGCAATGAAATATTTCACTGTTCATAATTGTATCCCTTATTTAAGTATTAAGGTGCTGTGTGCTGTGGAATGGTCATCTTCCACACAGAATGGAATGGAACTCAGAATGATGGTGCAGCAGACAGCAAGGCTGGCTGGCTCGCTCGTGAGTAAAAAAATGGAACATCCAAGTCCAGTGAAAAGAGGTAAAGACAAGAAGAGAAGCATGAGGTTGCCAGTGGGCATAAATGTTTGTCTTTCTACTTTTGCTTTAATACAAGGAACCCCGCAGAAAAAGATAAATGAGTTGAGAGTGTGGATCAGCACATGGGAAAATGATAATGTTGTAGTCAGAGAAACAAGGTGAAAGGAAGGGCAGGAGTAGTGTTGTGCTCCACAGTGACACAGTAGTGCTCAGTGTTCTGATGTGCAGAGGTTTCAGGCATGACTGGGGCAGGTGCATTACAGGAGAGGATGTTGCACTGAGCATTACCTAGGGCACATATCTTAGAGGGATTAATTAGTGGCTATTTTCTACATGAATTTATGAATATAAAATGGGTGATTATTTTAATAGGGTTATAATATAGGCCTTCCAATAATGCAAATTAGAAGAACAGATATGGAGGCAGATCAGAGGAGTACGAGCAATCAGGTTGTAGTAACAGATTTTAAACTTTCCCAATATTGACAGAGATGACCTTGTTGCTAGGGTTTATAAGGGCAGGAATTTGTAAAATGCATTCAAAAGGGGTTTGAAACAATTTGTGGAGGGTCCTACTAAGGAGGGGTCTGTACTGGATATCTTTAGGAAACTAGGACAGACAAGTGATTGAAGTGTTTGTGGAAAAGTCATTGGGGAACAGCGATATGGGTTCAGTAGCTTCGAGGCAGCCATGGGAAAAGGTGAAGTTGGCCATCAGTTTAGGGTGCCAAATAGGGGGAAGGCAGATTTCCATAGTGGATGACAGGAGCTGGGAGAGGTAGACTGGAAAAAGCTGCTGGGGTTAGGGTAGGGAAAGAACATCTGATAAGTGAGAGGTATTTAAAAGCAAGACAGTAAGAGTCATTTTTTTCCTGTGAGGGTAAGAGAAAAAGATGGCAAGTTTACATCTTGACGTATGGTCAGCATGGACTAGTAAGTGGGTCGTAAGGGGCAATTTATGTGTTGTACATTTCCATTTGCATTTGGGAGAGCCTATTGTACAATGGCAAAACTTTATCAGGATCGCAAAAGATGGCATTGAGGTAACTGGCAGAGACTTCCTCCAGCCACGTAAGTTACAGGAAGCAGCATGGAAAGATTATGATAGACAAAAGTGCTGGAGAAACTCAGCGGGTGCAGCAGCATCTATGGAGCGAAGGATTATGACTGCTTTGGGAATTCTAGATGTTTGATGTCTGAAGAGGTAATCAGGATGTTACTCTCCTAACCAACAACTCAGAATAGATTTGGCAGACTCCTGGGATGATGTCTATTCCCAGACACATGGCACAGTGTTTCCACTTTGAAGAAAATTACCCGAGATTCGGGAAATTCTGGTTGTCGGGTAATTTTAGGGAAATTGAATCATTTTGGGAAATTTCCGCATCCGGCCCATAAAGGCGTGTAAAGGTAATACACACAGTACTTACTACCAATTTGGCGCTCAAAGGTTTCAACAGAGCGCTGTCAGTGGGAATTTAAACAAAGAGCTGTCGGCTGCAGCTCTATGGGTTCTAAATTTAGCGCTACCTAGCTACAGCGCTATGGGCTTTAAACATAACGCTATAGCTACTGCTCTGTGGGTCACAGACTGTTCAGGAAAATTCTCGTGTAACGATGAGTCTTTGGAATTCTCTTTCTCAGTGAATGTTGAGCCTTTGATTATTTTTCAGGCAGTGGTAGAATTCTGGATAAGCCTAGTGGTGAAAAGTTACCAGTGGGATTGCAGTTACATTGGGATTGGCTTTGATTTTACAGAATGGTGGGTGGGCTCAAGGGGGAGAGAGGGAGGGGTGGAGAGACGGAGAGAGTAAGGGGTGGAGAGACGGAGAGGAGGGAGAGAGAGGAGGGATAGAGGGAGTAGGAGCGAGAGACTGAGGGAATAAGAGGGAGAGAGAAAAGGGGGAGAGGGAGGGAGGAAGAGAGAGGGAGGGAGGGATGAGGAGGGAAAGGCGGAGGGAGGGAGGGAGGGAGAGGGAGCAGAGACACATGAGAGCAGGTTGAAAATACAAAGATAACGAAAGCTGTTGGAGGCAACGAAAGGTGCCATGCATAACCGTACAAGTGAGTAACAGAAGTAGCAGATACGGTGTTGTTACATAGATCTGTTTTGCTTTGTTCTTCTTTGTGTTGTTAACGTGTGCCCGCGAAAAAAAAACCACAACAAATAGTACGCAGGAAGCATTTTTGAAAATTTCAGGAAATACCTTCAGGAAATTTGGGATTCTATTTAAGGAAATGTTTTTTTGAGGTGTGGAAGCACTGAGATGGCAACAGACATGAAGGGAATAAGGTGCACCAAATCCATTTAAATAAATTCAATTATTGCAGTGTTCATCAATGTTTGCTACAGCAGGCCAAGATTCTGCTCCCATACAGTGCATTCAGAAAGTATTCAGACCCTTTCACCTTTTTCACATTTTATTATGTTACAGCCTTATTTTAAAATTGATTTTTATCATCAATCTGCACACAATATCCCGGAATGAAGAAGCAAAAACAGGTGTTGAGAAATGTTTGCCAAGTAATTAAAAAATAAATAACTGAAATATCACATTTACAACAGTATTTAGATCCTTTGCTATGACACTCAAAATTGAGCCGAGGTTCTTCGTGTTTTTATTGATTATCCTCAAGATGTTTCTACAAATTGATTGGAGTCCACCAGTGGTAAATTAAATTGGTTCATCAGGTTTCCAAAACAGGCCAACGTCACAAAAACTCTCATTCTTGATCATTCACTTGTCACTGATTATTTTTTCCAAACTTTTGGCATTCTGAAATTATAATCAAATAGCACTGTGGGTCATTTTCATCACATGGACTGCAGAAGTGCAATGTGAACAATACTTAAGATAATTTGGATAGGCAACATCAGCCTTGCTAGTGACTCCCCGAAAAGTCAAGACACTGAATTTAACAAAAAGGTATAAGGAATTTGAGACTTTATCAACAGCCCATAACAAATCCTGCTTCAAATCTACACTTGTCTCTCATGTCTGTGTGTTACCGCTGGTCCCCAATGGCAATAAAGGTTAGGGCTCCAAACAGTAAACTCCAGATGCTCCTTCACAATGGAAATATCATGCCGTGGAGTTTATAAATAGCTATTCTTTCTCCCCCCTAATGTGGCACCAACTTAGATTACAAAAAAACAGCTTGAAAAGTCATTAGAAAACAAAAAGTAATAGGAAAATGGCATGTGGTAGATTAACTGCTTACCATTCTACTGCTTGCTGTCAATTTGGAAAACTTCAGGGAAAAAAATGTGAAACAGCAATTAGGAATAAGAATTGATAAAGTCAAAAGACTAAGATAAAGTGAATTATAAATAGCTAGTTATTTGCCAAAATTAAAGGTAGACAGAAATGCTGGAGAAACACAGCGGGTGAGGCAGCATCTATGGAAGGAATAGGTGCCGTTCCGGGTTGAGACTTCTTCAGACTGATGTAGGGGTGGGGAAGAAGAAAGGAAGATGCGGAGACAGTGGGCTGAGGGAGAGCTGGGAAGGGGAAAAGGAGAAAGCAAGGACTACCTGAAATTGGAGAAGTCAATGTTCATACCGCTGGGGTGTAAAATGCCCAAGCGAAATACGAGGTGCTGCTCCTCCAATTTACGGTGGGCCTCACTCTGGCCATGGAGGAGGCCCAGGACAGAAAGGTCGGATTCGGAATGGGGAGTTGAAGTGCTGAGCCATCAGGAGATCAGGTTGGTTATTGTGAACTGAGCGGAGGTGTTGGGCGAAGCGATCGCCAAGCCTACGCTTGGTCTCACCGATGTAGAGCAGCTGACACCTAGAGCAGCGGATGCAATAGATGAGGTTGGAGGAGATGCAGGTGAACCTCTGCCGCACCTGGAAAGACTGGTTGGGTCCTTGAATGGAGTCAAGGGGGAAGGTAAATCGACAAGTGTAGCATTTCCTGTGGCTGCAAGGGGAAGTACCAGGGTAGGGGGTGGTTTGGGTGGGAAGGGACGAATTGACCAGGGAGTTACGGAGGGAGCGGTCTCTGCGGAAAGCCGAAAGGGGAGGAAACGGGAAGAAGTGGTCAGTGGTGGGATCTCGTTGGAGGTGGCGAAAATGTCAGAGGATTATCTGTTGTATGTGGCGGCTGGTAGGGTGGAAGGTGCGGACAAGGGGGACTGCCCTTGTTAGGAGTGGGGGGGATGGGGAGTGAGAGCAGAATTACAGGGTATAGAAGAGACCCTGGTGAAAGTCCCATCTATAGTCCAAGAGGGGAACCCGTTCCCTAAAGAATGAGGACATTTCCGATGACCTGGTTTGGAACACCTTATCCTGGGTGCAGATGCGGCGTAGACGGAGGAATTGGAAGTAGGGGTAGAGTCCTTACAGGAAGCACGATGGGAAGAAGTGTAGTCCAGATAGCTCTGTGAGTCAGTGGGTTTATAGTAGATGTCAGTCAGAAGACTGTTACCTGCGATGGAGATAGTGAGGTCTAGAAACGGTAGGGAGATGTCGTGAATGGTCCAGGTGAATTTGAGTGCTGGATGGAAGTTAGTGGTGAAATGGATGAAGTCAGTGAGTTCTGCATGGGTGCAGGAGGTAGCACCAATGCTGTCGTCAATGTAGCGGAGGTAGAGTTCGGAGATAGGGCCACCGTAGGATTGTTCGATGTACCCTACAAAGAGGCAGGCATAGCTGTGGCCCATGCGCATGCCCATAGCTACACATTGGATTTGGCCAAATTAAAGTATTAGGGATGACAAAATTAAAGAATTAAGCATGTCAATTTAGGGAGTTTTTACAGTATACACAGTCTCTTATTCTGATACCCATTGGGATGCCAACAAGTTGGGTTTTCTTAAACAACTTGCAATAAAGGATATTCATCTCACTGCTACTTTTTAAATTTGTTCGGCTTGCATTGACATTTTAGATAATGCAAAGGAAAATAAACCCTCAATAGGAAACGTTTACTAGGAAAAATCCGAGGGTGTTAAATGCAAATACAGGTTTTAGGAGGATGATTTATGAGGTCATCAAGGAATGGGAGCACCAAAAAGAGTATTTAAGGTGAATTTCAGTTTTGTTCCTCATCCTATAACACCAGTTTAAAAAAATTCAAGTCAATTATACTTGCAGATAGGAGACACAAGAAACAGCAAATGCTGGAATCTGCAGCAACAAAATCTGCCAGTGCAACTCACCAGCTCACTCAAATATAGATTTAATATGTAGTCAACACTAATATTTCCATTATATTAAATATTTATTTCAAAGAGCAATTATACATTTGCAAACATCAGTGTAAACAAGGATTATGCTAACTCAGAGTAACATTAAAACTATAAAACTCCAGAAAATTCAGTACACTCCATACCATTCATCTCCCCAAATTCGCCCATTGGGGCTCTGTTAAATCATTCATCTCTGTATTCATAACATTGAAACTCAGACAGGAGATGACTTCGGAATGTCACTGCACTGTAATACTAATTATTTACCAAAATATACATGCACACCAAAGAAAAATTATGGGGAAAGATAATTTCTCACAGCTAGGTTGATAATATGGAGTGCAGATCACAAGATGTTTTACATTAGTGGTACAGTTTAAATGCAACACAACTATTTGTACCACATAGAACTGTGCGTCGAAGGGGAGAAATAAAGCACAACACCTTTGTGTGTACCCGAACAATTCATATGTACAAAGAAATTCAGTGCATTTTTTGTTTTTCTACAATACAATCCAGTAGGAGATCTATTTAGGGAAGAAAACATTGGCAACAAAGATAAAACGGAGTTGTGCCAAGAGCTGCATCATTTAAATTCATATACAGTATGTACATTAGAATTACGGTCATGTTAATTTATCCTCCCCACAATAGGGTGAAAACTTGAAATGAATAACATCAAATACCAGTCATAAAGTATGCCAATGCGTCTCCCCTTTCAATACAATACAAATGTTACCATATAACTGAAACTACCTTTCATTTTATCATATTTGTAATTACCCTGGTTAACACTTTTTTCTCAAAAGTCATCAAATATTTTCTACAACTTTCTTTGCAATACCAGAATTTGCTTCCCCAACGGGTCATTTGGTGTTAGGCCACATTCTGATAACGTTAAAAATGAACAACATCCTCACAGCATTTTTGTTTCTCGCCAGGAAGACTAAGAGGTTTGTAAATGAAGCAGGGAAGATAATAGTATGGAGGCTAGGATTAGATAGGTACTTCTACAAGGCTGATTTATCACTCAGCCATTAGCCAAGTAAATCTGCATGCTTTCAGGAAGTACAGAGGGCTTTATGCCCATCCGGAAAATGACAATGCCTCCATTCCAAGAGTATTAAAGTATTTATTCTTTCCTCAGTTTTTTCTTACGGCTCAGTTTTGTTTGACAGTCACCCGAGCCAGTTCCTTCATCTGCTTCTTTCATCTAAAAAAAGCAAAACATGTATTACAAAAGTTGAAGTGCCACTGCCAAAGGAAGTAACCTCATTTGCACTATTCACCTTGTTCTGTTCGAGTATTGCTATCAGATTCAGAGCTATACAAAATTATATTACAAAGCTCGTTTCCAGTCTTATGTACATGTGGATGTTTCAACGTGGATAACAGAGCAGAGGATTAGATACCACATAGTTAGCTTATCGTATTACTCAGTTGAAGACATCTAAAGTATGCTCTTCCCTTTTTGGTTTCGGCCCGAAACGTTGCCTATTTCCTTTGCTCCATAGATGCTGCTGCACCCGCTGAATTTCTCCAGCATTTTTGTCTCCCTTCCCTTTTTATTAATCTGCCCTTAAACCCCGTGCTATTACATCTGATTTAAAAGTGGATTTCAAATTATTCCACACTACACAGAATCCTATTCGTTCATTTTGGGTTATTCCTCATTCTAGATACCTATCATGGGCAAATCCCAGCTCAACACAAATTGAAAATCTGTTCAGAATGGGAATTCACTGGCAGATATTGGGTGACCGGATCAGAAACTGATATTTAATTCAATTTAGTATAACTCATCACTTAACTAAACAAAAGAAGTTAATCACTAATCAAATTAAACGGTCCCAAACTTTTCATTTTAGAAAAATCAAATGACTTTCTGATTAGTAAAGCAAGTATGAAAATGAGTCCTCATATGAAATCTGCATATGCTCAAAATATGCGACGGCCCTTTTGAACGTTTTGGGTCGGGATACATCTTCACACTGATTGGAGTAAGAACCCCACCTGAAACGTTGTATGTACATTCCCTCCACAGATGCTGCCTTGCCCGTCGGGTTCCTCCAGCACATTGCATTTTGTTCAAGATTTCAGCATCTGCAATCTCTTATGTCTCCAAAATATATTGCACTGATGAGTTGGATATAAATTAATTTTAAATCATCAGCAAAAAAGATTTCCAAGACGCACTCAATTGAACAAAATATTAACCTCATCCTCTGAAGCAGATTTTGATTTTTTTCCTTCTTCTTCCTCCTCATCATCTTCTTGACTACCATCTCCAATGTTTTCATCATCTCCACTTGCTTTTTCATCTTCAGCTTCTGGAGTGAAAAGGGGAAAGAAGTTATGCTTGACAAGTACTTTGAAAGCTAATATCCTGTTACAAAAAGTAAAGATAAAGATCATTTATTACATTGTATTCAAAGGTACTTTGGGGAGGATGGGGGTGGTTGTGAGTCTGTAGTAAAGGGATTGGAGTGAAAAAGGAGAAGTATTTATGTCTGAAGAAGGGTCCTGACTCCCAACATGACCTATTTGTGTTCTCAAGGGATGCTGCCCGACTACAGCATTTATGTCATTCATTGCTACTCTAGCAGCTGCATTTCCTTGTTTCTGCAAGTTTAGAGATACAGAGTGGAAGCAGGTTCTTCGGCCCGTTTCCACGCTGGCCACCCATAACCCGCACACTAGTTCCATGTTATCCCACTTTCACATCCTACACACTAGGGAACATTTACAGAAGCCAATTAACCTACAAACCTCCATGGAATGTGGGAGAAAACCAGAATATCTGGAGAAAACCCACATGGACACAGGGAGAACATACAAACTGCAAAGAGTATCCGTAGGCAGGATTGACCCCTCTGGCACTGTGAGGCAGCAGCTCTATCGCTGTGCCACCTGTATTTATGCTTGCCTAGATTCAAGTCAAATCCTACTTGTAGATTTGTATTCATTTTGAACACAATACTTTAATAAGGTTGCTTAAACCATGGAACAGTACGCATTGCAGAGTTAGCAAAATTAGGTTTGAGAAAGATGAATTAAGGTCAAAACTGGGTTTGTAAACTTCAAATACAGAAGACTGATCAGTAATTTCTTGGCATAGGAATAGTAATTTCTTAGATGAACTTAAAACATTAAGGATTTGAAAAAGGCAGATGTGCCAAGGTATTCCCCTCATTGAGGAATCCACATGAACGGATCATATGTTGATAAATTCACCCTTGGTCTTCAATTAATCCAAATTTAAAACTCAGAGCACAGTAAACTATGATTATTGAGGGCTACCATCCCCGGAGTTATATCCTCCACATGTTTTCTTTCTGGTTTACCTGGACTGTACATGAAACAAAGTTATTCACTTTTTCAGTGATAATAATAAACCAGTATTTGGCAGATTTGAATACAATATTCAGAATTTGATACCTAATTATTTTATAGGTCAATAATAAAAAGCACAATGGATGAGGTGAAATTGGTGTATCCCCAAATCTACCTGCAGAGTCTAGATTAGCAAGATATAGATGTGGAATTCAGAGCCAAAAAGAAGGTGCTCATGTTGGAGCCTCAGAAGCTCAGCTATAATAAAGAAATAAGAAAGCTGCAAACAAGTGTTAATTTGAAGAAGTGTGAGGCTACAGGTTGTAAAGGTGATGGATTTAGTACATTTAACCTTAATCAAAGGGAATGGCGGTTCAGTAGATAACTGCATACACCATTTGTTGACCTCCATTTGCACCTTGGCAACAGAGTATTTTATCGCCACCTGTCATAGTTCCTCCAGTTCCTGATTTGCAAACTTACTTGTTCAAATCTATTCTTGGATGAAACTTACAAACATTTAAAATAGGTGCAGGAGGAGACCATTTGGCACTTCAAGCCTGCTGATTGTGGATGATCAGCCATGATCACAATGAATGGAGGGGCAGGCTCAAAGGGCCAAATGGCCTCCCCCTGCACCTAGTTTCTATGTTTCATCCAAGAATAGATTTTGAACAAGTAAGTTTGCAAATCAGGAACTGGAAGAACGATGACAGGTGGTGAACAAATACTCTGTTGTCAAGGTACAAATGGAAGCCAACAAATGACGTCTGCACTAATCTACGTCCACAAGACTTCTATAATAGCAAAATAAAACAACACATTGAAATATTATTCTACCTTTTTTGAGATTATTACATTCCTTTTTCTCATCCATCACTTCTTCTTGCTCCTCCTCCTCCTCCTCCTGTTCTTCTTTAACATCGGGCTGCACCGCATCAGTCTTCTTGTACTCAGCTGCAGGGTCTGATTTCTTAATAAAAAAGTTGTAATTATTTACATTCTCGCTTGATAATTTTATCAAGAACTCTTTTATTTCTTGAATAAAGTTGATTTGAATTGTTTAGCCAAAACATATCACAATCCAGGAGTACATCTCCTAAACTTCCCAGTGCGAAATATGTAGTTGAGGATAGTTTTCCAGTATATGAACGCAGATGTACACAGTAGCAATTAAGGCTACTATAGACCACAAAATACTTTCTCACTCCTCTCATTAAAAAAAATGTTGTAGTTACAAAACTGAGCAATGGGCAAGCAAAAGACTGGTAGTTACAGACCTGTAAGGCCAACATTAGTAGTAGGACAAGATAACGGACAAAATTCTGAGCGACAGGATTAATGGAAGGGTAGGGACTGATCAGAGATAGCTAGATAGCTGTGTCAAAGGTAAATCTTTTGCCACTATTTTTCTTTCTGAAGTAATAAAAAAGTGCATTTATGAGGGCAATGCAGGAGATGAGGCTTATGTAGACTTTAGTGAGGCCTTGGACAAGGTCACACATGGGAAATGGTCCAAAAGGATAGGGTCCATGATGATGAATCCAGTACTGGTAAAGTAGACAGAGTGATGGTAGAAAGCATTTGTGATAAGATGCCTGTGATCAGTGATGTTCCACACGATCAGAGTTAGATTCTTACTGTTTATAATATGTGAATGACTTGGATGAGGATGTAGGATGCAAGTTTATGAATGACACAAAGACTGGCAGAGATGCTGACAGTGTGGAAGGCAGTCCTAGCTACAGGGCAATAACGACATGTTGACAAAACAGGACCAAAAAGCTTCAGAGATACTGCCTGTCCCGCTGAGTTACTCCAGCATTTTGTGTCTACCTTCGATTTAAACCAACATCTGCAGTTCTTTCCTACACATAGCTTAGATGGGTCCTGTTTCCCCACTACAGGTACAAAATCTTTTATCCGAAAGCCTTGGGACCAGACACTTCTCGGATTTCGGAATTTTTCAGATTTCGGAATGGAAGATTTTTAGCGTAGATTAGGTAGGTAGCGCGGCGGCTTGAAAAGTCTGGAGCGGCTGCCTCCTCCCCGGAGACCGGGGAATCATTGTAAATCATTGCTTAGTCAGTTAGTTTGGAGTGATTTTATGTAGGGGGGGGGGGGGGGGGGGGGAATCTTTAATTCTTAGTCCCCTACCTGGTCGGAGAGGCGGGGAGCGGGCAATGCCTTACTGGGTCGCCGTGCAGTAAGCTCCGAGCGCTGTGGTAGCCGACTCCCAACATCGCGGAGCTGGGGCTGCGGGCGTCCGGCCGCAGGCGGCGCCGGTTGGAGCTCCGACCCCGGCGAACTCTACCACTGGCTGCGCGGTGCTCCAAATCCAGCGCAGCCCGCGGCCGGACGCCCGCAGCCCCAGCTCCGCGATGTTGGGAGTCGGCGGCCACAGCGCTGGGATACCAGCGGGGAGCGGGCAATGCCTTACCGGGTCGCCGTGTGGTAAGCTCCGGAGCGCTGTGGCCGCCGACCCCAACATCGCGGAGCTGGGGCTGCGGGCGTCCAGACCTGGGTTGACCGTGGGTCGTTTCGGGTCAAGTTTGGCGCCAAACGCGAGCTTTGGTGTGCAGACGGCATCCTGGAAAAAATGTCCGGTTTTCGGAGCTTTTCCGTTTCCGGAATTTCGGATAAAAGGTTGTGCACCTATACGACAATGACATTTGTCAAACCGCACCTGTTCTGGAGAGGGTGCAGGGGTGATTCAGCAGGATGTTGCTTTGAAGGTGCATGTCAGTTATGGGGAGAAACTGAAGAGATGAGATCTGTTTTCCATGGAGCACAGGAGGAAAGAGGTGACATAATTGAGGGGTGTAGATAAAGCAGTCAACAAGAAAAATCTCAAAGGTAGAAAAAAGGCAGTTGATTTGGGGAATGGACAAGAGATTTAGAGGGATTTGAGGGGGGAATGCTTTTCTCCCAGAGATAGGCAAATACACGGGAGAGAATCATAGAGGAATCACCAATTGCTTTTAGAAAATGTCTAGTGAGCACTTGAATCACGTAAACATAGAAGAGTATGGGCCCAGGGCCAAAGGGTAGGGTGAATACAGATGGACATAAGGGGGAAATCTTTTAGGACCGAGATGAGAAAAACATTTTTCACACAGAGAGTGGTGAATCTGTGGAATTCTCTGCCACAGAAGGTAGTTGAGGCCAGTTCATTGGCTATATTTAAGAGGGAGTTAGATGTGGCCCTTGTGGCGTATATGGAGAGAAGGCAGGTACAGGATACTGAGTTGGATGATCAGTCATGATCATATTGAATGGCAGTGCAGGCTCGAAGGGCCGAATGGCCTACTCCTGCACCTATTTTCTATGTTTCTATGTTAATCCAGGAAGAGAGTGTGGCCAAGTTCAACAAAAGTACTTCCCTCCAAGCAAGAAAATTAAACCTGGTACCTTCCCAAAGCCTAGCTACTCGCTGCCTAAAAACCAGACAAGAGCATTAGCTTAAACTTGCAAGTATATATTTACCTTGCTTGGCCAGCAGAACAACACAATCAGCCCCAAAGGCAAAACAGCTGTCAGGATGTAAATAATCCAAAGCCATGGACGCTCCTCTGCAGCAGTTGTCAACTGACCCAACACACCAGGCTGTAAATTAAATTCTTGACAGTTACATGAAGTCAGTTGTTATGTTATTCAGATATCCATGAGGGCTAATCATTTTTAATAGATTATAGTCGCTGAAGATAAATTATACCAGCATGAATATTCATGAATATGAAAGGAATTAATTCTATAAATGACCTGATTGCATTATGAATCATTTTAACATTAGGTAGCTTTACCATTACAATACTCTGAGAAAAAAAAATCCTGAAGTGGATGATAAGAGGCATGAAAATAGTTAAAAGTAAAATGTGATTAATTAGTCATAAGGAAAGACAAGATTAATTAAAATGTAAGATTTTTTGAATTATGTAATTAAAATAACAGCAATCTATCTACCCAAGACACACCTTTTCATGTTTGGTTATTTTGTGTTCATGTCATTTACCCTGGTAAATAATAAAATAGTCATCAAGAAAAAGACATTTCCCCATGCACATCAACAAATGGAAGAACAAAATTAAAACAAAAAACTTGTGCTTTGGTGCAATTTGGAATACTTGAAATGCAATTATGACAGAGTTCACAAAACTATTGAGATATGGAATTAATATGAAAGTACACTTTAAACATAGAACAGAGTACAGCACACGAGAGGGCCCAACCGGCTACATGTCTAAAGAAGATTGTCTACAATGCCTGTGCCAAGTTAAACATGATCTCTATCCCTCCATATCAATGTGTCTATCCAAAACCTCTTCACGTAGAAAGCACCGAAATCCACAAAAATCACAGCAAACATTTAAGTCTGTGGATCTTCAAATGAAATGTTAAAGTTTGATTGGTTTTCAAACAACGATTGGTTAGGTTGGGAAAGGAATGTTTTTCCTGGCTCAATGTGAAAGCTTGAGGATGTTTTACAGGGTGCTGTTCAATTGTTCCAACTCAACACCAACATTTCAGTTTGAATTTTGAAAAAAATACAATTAGAGCTAAGAAGAGTGAGAAGGCCTGCCCTGTTGTTTAACACCTCGGGGCACACTAAATAGATATCCTGCAGAGAAAATAATCACCATGGATTTAGAAGGAAACTGGATTTTTATATAGCACTTTTTGTAGCATATCATCCTAAATGCTTCACTGTTAATGGTACTTCCAAAAGTGTTATTATTATTGTAATGCATCAGCCAATTGTGCACAGCAGGCTTCCAATGGTGACTATCTCCAGGTTTGTGCCATGCATTGGAGAGTTAGGGCAACCTGGAATACGTGCTAAAGGAAAAGTATTTTTGTATTGGACCCAGGGCACAAGATCAAGTGCCATGGTGTTGCTATGTCCAGTTGCAGTGTCAGACTGACTGACCCACTCCAAGCTCATTTAAAGCAGGGCACATATGATGTGCAGTGTTAAGATGAGTACATCTTCCATGATAAAAACATACAATTCAAAGCAATGATCATGCACATGTCAAGCTGCTGATGTAATGTGCAAAAATCATTCTGTTCTTATGAATGTGCTTTCTTAATTTGGTTCTACAAAACAAAAGCAGGGAGTATATCATTGCGGTGCTATTACATGTTTGATGGAAACAATGAGGGACAAATTCCTTCCCCTAGATTTCTCTTTAAACAAAGCATAGAAAGCAAATGTTAATTTTATGACCAGACACCAATAATTAATTAATTAACCATGTAATACTAGACTGACGAGGTACCTCATTTGCAGTAGCCACCATTTTCTTTAGTGCCCATCCATCAGCTGCCCACTGGTCAGACACTTTCCTCTCAGCACAAATGATAAAGTTGTCAAATAAGATGTCAGAAGTCATGGACCATAATTCAAGACCAATAGCGACGATTGGAGTCATCTTGTAAGGATGAAAATCCTCAAAGTAATTAGGATTTTGGATCTTCCTTGGAGTCCAGGCACCCTGTGTATTTAAAAATCAAAAATGCAATCTAAGCTGTTCTTCTAGGTTCATTCACCTGGCACCTTTCTCATTTATTTTATTTTAGTTTAGCTTAGAGGTACAGTGTAGAAACAGGCCCTTCAGCCCACCAAGTCCATGCCGACCAACGATCACCTATACACTGTTCTATCCCATTGGGACAATTTACATAAGCCAATTAACCTACAAACCTGCACATTGCAGATAATAAGGATGATACATGTTACAGGTCAAATTAAATACCCTAATGAAATGCTACCTGGACCTGTTTTTAATCCAGTAATAAACTACTCAGCATTACTTGAAACTCCCCACATGCAGTATTTGTATCCCTCACACAAAAGCTGATTCCTTACCAGATAACATATAGGTCCACCCATTTCCCCATTTGGAGAATTAATCCTGCAAACAACCTTTCGCAAATTATAATTATTAATTCCCTGAATTGTTATATGCAAATCTGATAACTGCAACACGCCAGGTCTACAAATTGAAATTAAGCCCCACTAATCTAAATAGATGGGCCTATTTAAGCAAAACCTGGCCAGTGGGAGGGAGGTTAATTTGAATGTAGCTGATAACTGGGTAAACTATGTGAAGGAATTCTAATGCAATCAGGAAGATTAGACCCCACAAGTCTTTTCTTGGCACAGATAGAATTCGAAGAGGATAGTTACAAATAATTTCTCTTCTGGCCATGTTCTTCCTCCCAATTAATTTGTGCTGCCAACCAGGACTTTCCCCATATCCATTCCGGTGTGACAGAATAGTTTCTCCTCATCAGCCATTAGGCTCTGGAACTATCCTCCACAACTCTTTGCACTAATGTTGCACTACATGCTTTGGCTTGCACTAATATGGTCCAGTTTACCCAGATATCTAAATGAATTGTACATTTGTATATTTACTATGCATGTAAAGCTGCAGCAAGAAAAATAATATATTTGTTCTCATCCTGATGCATAACAATTAAACATTCTTGACATCACAAGCCATCAAAGTTCTTGGATAGGCACAGGCCCAGCTTTGGCAGGAGCATTGCCAAGATCCAACATTATTGTTACTAATATTAAATGTCAGTTTCTGGGATAAGGGAGTTTTACAAAATTGCCTCACTCAACCATTAGTGCTGACTAGGAGTCAAGAGCGTGGTAAATGAAAATGTATGGTATTACGTTTCGAAGACCCAACTTAAAAAGAAAAATAGTCACTGAAGCAGCTGAGAACTTTGCAGACGACAACTGTACATCAATTGGTCAGTGCTGGGAGATTGTTATATTATGAGAAGTGCAGGTAAATCCAATGACATTATGTAGGATTCATTCCCAAGCATTAAAATACAAATATCAGTGTCAATATTTACTACATAAAAAATGTGTAATAACAATAAGAAAAAAATATAATTGTTTTGATACTTGGCGTGTCACAAAGTTTCTAATCTGTTGATGCAAAACTGAGACAAGTGTGAGCAGGACACTCATTCATTCATTGTGACTTTAAACATTTCCAATTCTAATCTGAGTCCTTGCAGGATGATCTATTTTGTGTCAATATATTATTAACCCTCTACCCAAGGTTGCAGTTCTACATCCACTTTTGCATTAATGAAACCAGGTGATGATACTTTGTAGAGAAGTCACACAAAGGGTGAATTACCAAAGAGTTATTGGCAGCTGGGGGCGTGTGGGGGAATGCACAGGCCCTTGCGGAGATAATGCATCATCTTCAGCCTCTGATGAATTTCAGGAAGACTGAATTATTTACAAAGGGTAGCAAAGACAAGCCGCTGATTTATTCCAAATTTAGGAGAGGCCCGGTTTTTGCCATAGAAGAAATAACAGGGAGCAAAAGGCAAGCTGAAGTAGTTGGAGACACAAGAGACTACAGTTGCTGGAATCCACAATGGAAGAAAGATCCTGACCCAAAACATCGTCTATCCATTTAATTTAGAGATACAGCGGAGAAACAGACCCTACGGCCTACCGAGTCTGTGCCAACGATCTCTCGTGCACTAGATCTATCCTTCACACTAGAGACAATTTACACAACCTAATGAACCTCCAAACCTGCACGTCTTTGGAATGTAGGAAGAAATCAGAGCACCCGGTGAAAACCCACGTGCTGGGACCGCAGCTATTTACAATATACATCAATGATTTAGATGAAGGGATTCAAAGTAACATTAGCAAATTTGCAGATGACACAAAGCTGGGTGGCAATGTGAACTGTGAGGAGGATGCTATGAGAATGCAGGGTGACTTGGACAGGTTGGGTGAGTGGGGAGATGCATGGCAGATGCAGTTTAATGTGGATAAATGTGAGGTTATCCACTTTGGTAGCAAAAATAGGAAGGCAGATTATTATCTAAATGGTGTCAAGTTGGGAAAAGGGGAAGTACAACGGGATCTGGAGGTCCTTGTTCATCAGTCAATGAAAGTAAGCATGCAGGTATAGCAGGCAGTGAAGAAAGCGAATGGCATGTTGGCCTTCATAACAAGAGGCGTTGAGTATAGGAGCAAAGAGGTCCTTCTGCAGTGAGACCACACCTGGAGTAAAGTGTGCAGTTTTGGTCTCCTAATTTGAGGAAGGACATTCTTGCCATTGAGGGAGTGCAACGTGGGTTTACAAGGTTAATTCCCGGGATGGCGGGACTGTCATATGCTGAGAGAATGGAGCGGCTGGGCTTGTATACACTTGAGTTTAGAAGGATGAGAGGGTATCTTATGGAAACATATAAGATTATTAAGGGTTTGGACACGCTGGAGGCAGGAAACATGTTCCCGATGTTGGGGGAGTCCAGAACCAGGGGCCACAGTTTAAGACTAAGTGGTAAGCCATTTAGAACAGAGAAGAGGAAACACTTTTTCATACAAAAAGTTGTGAGTCTGTGGAATTCTGCGACTCAGAGGGCAGGTTTTCTGGATACATTCAAGAGGGAGCTAGATAGGGCTCTTAAAGATAGCGGAGTCAGGGGATATGAGAAGGCAGGAACGGGGTATTGATTGGGGATGACTAGCCATGATCCCAATGAATGGCGGTGCTGGCTCGAAGAACCGAATGGCCTACTCCTGCACCTACTGTCTATTGTCACAGGGTGAACGTACAAACTCGATACAGACAGCCCCTGTAGTCAGGATTGAAACCATGTCTCTGGCGCTGTAATGCAGCACTTCTACTGCTGCGCCACTGTGGTGCCCCCCACATAGATGTTGCCTGTGCTGTCTATGGATTTCCCTTCATAGATGCTGTCTAATCTGCTGATTTATAGACACATAGATACATAGACAATAGGTGCAGGAGTAGACCATTCGGCCCTTTGAGGCTGATGATCCACAATCAGTACTCCGTTCCTTCTCCCCATATCCCATGATGCTGCTAGCCCCAAGAGCTCTATCTAACTCTTTTGAATGCATCCAATGAATCGGCCTCCTGAGGCAGAGAATTCCAAAAATTCCACTTCCTCCAGCAGTTTGTTTTATGAAACTGAATTACTCTGTTAACTTTTAGATGATTGCTTTTCACATACTTATTCCAAGACAGTTCTTACATGGTAAAGCATCCCATTGTACAAGCCTAAAAATATAACAAAGAATTGTACAATAATCCCACCCCTCCTTCACTCAGTTTAGTCCAACCATTCAAAAGTATTTAATCAAACCCCTAACTTAACACTTGTATTTTATGGTTATAAGTGCTTTCTGCAATGCTGAACAACTTCAAAATGTATTTATCATACCTGGTAGTTGGGATTGTCAATCACAGGTGACTTCCATTTCCCTTTGTAATTGGGATTGCTCATCATAGGTGCTTCCCAAACTCCACACCCAGGTGCCGTTTCACATTCTGGATTAGGAATCTGGGGAGCTTCCCACTCACCATCCATCTCTTCATCCCTGGAAATGGAAAGGACATTCAGTGTGCATTGCCACACGCATGTTACTATGATAATGTTATTTTATTTTTGCCAACTTAAAAAAACAAAGAAACTTGAAATATACAAACACCTTAGCCACTTTAGAACTGCAACGTTCAGATGTCAATGACCTGCCATCACCGTCTCACCAAATTTAGAGACATCGTACCCTGGATATCTTAACCCCTAAAGATTAGGGAATTGACGAATTTCACTTGAAATCCCTATTTCTACAATTTATAATGAACACAGGCAGCAAATGATTGTGCTGTAATATGGCGGCACAGTGGTGCAGCGGTAGAGTTGCTGCCTTACAGCGCTTGCAGCGCCGGAGATCTGGGTTCGATCCTGACTATGGGTTCTGTCTGTATGGAGTTTGTACGTTCTCCCCTTGACCTGCGTGGGTTTTCTCCGAGATCCTCGGTTTCTTCCCACACTCCAAAGACGTACAGGTATGTAGGCAAATTGGCTAGGTATTAATTTAAAATTGTCCCTCGTGTGTAGGGTAGTGTTAGTGTGCGGGGATTGTCGGTCGATGCGGACTCAGTGGGCTGAAGTGCCTGTTTCCACTCTGTATTTCTAACCTAAACTAAACTAAAGTGAATGCATTTTTAATGCCTGCAAGTCAGGCGACATCCGTGGAAGTACAAAAAGAAATATTGGGTTGATGATCCTATGCCAGAACTGTGAAAGCGAGAATGTAAAGTTGAGAAAATAAGAGGGTAGTTCAGTCTGCTTCACTTTCCACAGATGCTGCTTGATATGCCAAGAGGTTTCTTCATTTTTTGTTTTGCATTTATTGGATGGGTATAAATTATGTTTAAATTAAATTTTACATCACCATTTTCCATGGCAGACGTTTGAAATGTTTATACAAAACCAGCACTTCTATCCATATTTCTGATTATGCGAGTGTTAGATATTCTAACCAAACTGAAGACGGAAGTATATGGATGTCAACACAATCGCAAGCAAAAACACACAAGTGCTTGATGGGCTGACTTTGAAAGAATCTTGCAGAACACTATTTGTACAGTACCCTAATCTTCAGAACAAATCACACTAATCAAATGCTTAAAAAAATAAATTACCAGTCCTCTGGTTTCTCTGCACTGGGATCGCCAATGTACTCTGCTGCATTATCAAGCCATCCCTCTGGTTTAACAGCAGTAGGATCAATTATCTTTGCTGGTGCATCTTCATCCCTGAAATAAGATCCTTTATTTTGAGGTTGCAACTGTAGAAGCATTCCAAATTATGTGATATAAAGTGCAATTTGAAATAAAAAACGCTGCCACGAATTTGCAATTAAAAATATAAAAGTAAACATTAAATTAGAGAAGTTGTCGAGGAGACTGTACTCACCAGTCTTCAGGTTTGTTTGCATCAGGATCAGCTATCTTTGGGTTCTCATCCCAGTCTTCAGGCTTCCTATCATTAGGGTCATCTATTTCTTTCGGGGGATTAATAGATGGGGTCATGTCCTCCATCAAATTCCCCTTATTAACAACAATTTGGTCAATCAACACCTCAAAGCTGTTATCTGGATTCAGCACTAAAAAAAATAATAATAATCTCATGTTAAATCAAAGATAGTGTTCTACAGTCATATAGTTATCCCTGAACAGTTAACCTCCTAGCTCCAGCTAAAGTGTACAGCCACATGTTCAAGACAAAGGAAAAAATGTGTGGGATGACTTGGTTCATTCAAGGTCATAATTTTATATTTTGAAAATTAATGACTGAAATATCTAGATACAATACTCAAAGCAATGATACTGAAATATGCACTGCAATAGTCATCTCCTAATTTGACTAAAGGAATCGTTTTTTTTAAATAAATCACCTTCAATTTGTGCTTTCACCAATATAATAATCTGTATTCTCAATTATCTTAACTACCAATTGACATAGGAAGCTTGCTTCATCGACGTGCATATTATAACATTTATCAATGGGGATAATATAAGGCACGGTGGGAGAGTTGCTGCCTTATAGCACCAGAGACTTGGACTCGATCCTGGCTACGGGTGCTGTCTGTACGGAGTTTGTACATTCTCCCTGTGAGTTTTCTCCGGGTGTTCCAGTTTCCGCCCATACTCCCAATATGTACAGGTTTGTAGATTAATTGGCTTTGGTAAAAATTGTCCCTAGTATGTAGGAGTGCCAATGTACAGGGATCGTTGGTTGGTGTGGACTCGGTGGGCCGTAAGTCTCTAAACTAAAATTAGTTGTCATATTATTTCATTTCTTTAGGGGCTTTTTTCGAAGGCATGTCCACCATTTAATTTTATCCACCCGTAATTAACGTGTACAACTGGAATAAAAGATGAAAGCTATGCTCCTCGTCATTGGAAGCTAAGCTATAAAAGCAAGGCAAAAGGTAACTAAATGTTATAAACCATCCAGTAGCAATTCATAGAACTTGATTGGCAGTTGCAAAGGTTGGACCTTTTGTTCAAAGATCTGTGGTCAGATCATTCTGAAGTGCCTGAGGCAGCCTTAAAGGAAAAGCTTACCAGTGTAGCGTGCACATAAAGATTCACCCCTCATCTGTAGATTCTACACTGGCTATGCTTAGAGACAGGCCTATGGAAGATCAGGGGGTGGGGGGCGTAATACGGACGGAAGAAAAGAGAATAAAGAAAAATGAATGGAAGAGTCGGATTGGGGAATTGGACTGTAAAGGTTCAGGATGAGTGCTATGTTGTGGGTGTTAGTTAGATGGGTGAAAAGTGAATTCACTTGTTGCAGTCAGTAACAATGGGGCAGTTAGGTAATTATAATTACTTTAGAGGACATTTAGGGACACTGTCCTTGGATCTAATTGGGGAGGTCCTCCTTAAGCCTGAGCAGCAGGTTTTACAGGTACTCTCCTGCATGCACAACTGAACATTTCAGAATGGCACAGTATGTAATTGGGTATCGAACATGTCCAGAGTCCATCATGCATTCATGTGAAGAACTAAGGTGGAAAGCAATGAATTTGAGATTTGTAATAGAAAAAAAAAATAATCACATGTGGTTAAAGTGCACATTGTCAGATGTTATTAAAGGGTATTTTTATACATTTTGGTTTCACCATGTAGAAATTACAGCTGTGTTTATACATAGTCCCCCCATTTCAGGGACACATGGCTTCACATGTATTTGTAATTGCTCAGGTGTGTTTAAATGCCTCCTTCGTTAAGGAGGTATAAGAGAGCTCTCAGCACCAAGTCTTTCCTCCAGTCTTTCCATCATCTTAAGAAACATTTATTGCTGTTTATCAACATGAGGATCAATGTTGTGCCAATGATAGTCAAAGAAGCCATTATGAGACAGAGAAACACGAATAAAAATGTTGGAGACATCAGCCAAACCTTAGGCTTACCAAAATCAACTGTTTGGAACATCATTAAGAAGAAAGAGAACACTGGTGAGCTTACTAATCGCAAAGGGGCTGGCAGGCCAAGGAAGACCTCCACAGATGACATAAGAATTCTCTCTATGGTAAAGAAAAATCCCCAAATAACTGTCAGACAGATCATAAACACTCTTCGGGAGTCAGGTGTGGATTTGTCAGTGACTACTGTCCGCAGAAGACTTCATGAACAGAAATACAGAGGCTACACTGCAGGATGCAAACCACTCGTTTGGATGGCCAGGTTAGTTTGCCAAGAAGTACTTAAAAGAGCAACCACAGTTCTGGAAAAAGGTCTTGTCGACAGATGAGACGAAGATTAACTTATATCAGAGTGATGGCAAGAGCAAAGTATGGAGGAGAGAAAGATCTGCCCAAGATACAAAGCATACCACCTCATCTGTGAAACACGGTGGTGGGGGTGTTATGGCCAGGGCATGTATGGCTGCTGAAGGCACTGGCTCACTTATCTTCATTGATGATACAACTGCTGATGGTAGTAACATAATGAATTCTGAAGTGTATAGACACATCCTATCTGCTCAAGTTCAAACAAATGCCTCAAAACCCATTGGCGGACAGTTCATTCTACAATGATCCCAAACATACTGCAAAAGCAACAAAGGAGTTTTTCAAAGCCAAAAAATGGTCAATTCTTGAGTGGCCAAGTCAATCACCTGATCTGAACCCAATTGAGCATGCCTTTTATATGCTGAAGAGAAAACTAAAGGGGACTAGCCCCCAAAGCACACATAAGCTAAAGATGGCTGCAATACAGGCCTGACAGAGCATCACCAGAGAAGACACCCAGCAACCGGTGATGTCCATGAATCGCAGACTTCAAGCAGTCATTGCATGCAAAGGATATGCAACAAAATATTAAACATGATCACTTTCATTTACATGACATTGCTGTGTCCCAAACATTATGGTGCCCTGAAATGGGGGGACTATGTATAAACACTGCTGTAATTTCTACATGGTGAAACCAAAATGTATAAAAATGGCCTTTATTAAAATCTGACAATGTGCACTTTAACCACATGTGATTTTTTTCTATTACAAATCTCAAATTGTGTACAGAGGCAAATAAATAAATGATGGGTCTGTCCCAAACATTATGGATGTCACTGTAATTTAGTTTCAGTAGAAATTGTATCGTGCAATGTTCTGCCACCCAATTTCCAGATGTACGACTTCAACTATAAATGTCAACTATAACAATTCTATGCTATTTCATGAATGGAGATTGCCTTATATAATATGGCATGCACAATGAATAAATTATAGCTGTCAAAGATAGCCCGTGAACAATTTCCCTCCAAAATATTTGATGCATCTTTGTCATTTTTCAACTCTACACACACAGCAACTAATGATGAGGGAAAATGAATGATGATTTTTGCTAAAAAATGTTTCAACGGTTTGGATGAGAAACTAATATCCTCATCAAACTGTAATCAAATGTATTTTGTATATTTGTGCTTTTGGATCCAAGTAGAATGCATAAAAGACACAATGCAAACACAATATGTGAAGCAGGGGAATATTTCATTTTGGATAGTAGGGCTCTAAGTGCACTTGATTTTCTCTCCCCCCCCCTCCCCCCTCCCAACCCACAATTTAACTGCTAGAACATCTTATTTAATTTCTAAGCTTTTAAACATGGTCAAAACGGATAAATATAACAATACAAAAAAATGTAGAAGGAAGCAATGGAAGTTGGCAAAATGTATACAGCACCTAAAGTATACAAATGCGTGATCTTGTCTGTATAGAACTTCTTTAGATCTACATCAGGGCGTTTCGCGTGTTTTTCTTCATGCTCTCCAGTTACAGGATGTTTATGTCTGAAAATAAAGTGTAATTTGTAGTCTTCACCACATTTGTCTGGTCCAAACATTATTGTGTATGGAGTTTTGTCAAAGAATTCTTCCTGGAGAGTAAAGCAAAGAGTTCAGATTAATTTTGCAGCACATGAATATCTGTAATAATATTATTAGCCAACGAGATCACCTTATTGACAAATGATGGTCTGATATTTAGTGACAAGGTCATGTTTGGTTTAGTTTAGAGATACAGTGTGAAAACAGGCCCTTGAGCCAACACCGATCATTGATCCCCCATTCATACTAGTTCTATGTTATCCCACTTTCTTATCCACTCCCTACAAGCCTGCATATATTTGGGATGTGGGAGACAAATCAGCACACCCGAAGATCAGGATGATCCTCAGGGAAAATGTACAAACTCCACATGGACAGCACCCGAGGACACGATCAAACCCAGGTCTTGGTCGTCACAATGTGGCAGCTCTATCAGCTACACCACTGTCAGCCATCATCATCAAAAAGGATCTTTGAGAAGTCAAAGAGCATCAGTACAGTGGAGAATAGTCCAATCAATAACGGAGGATGTTGCCAGGACTCAAGGGCTTGAGATATAGGGAGAGGTTGAGCAGGATAGGACTTTATACCTTGGAACGCAGTAGCATGAGGGGTGATCTTATGGGGGGTGTACAAGATCATGAGAGGAATATATAGAGTACATGCACAGAGTCTTTTACCCAGAGTAGGGAATCAAGAACCAGTAGACATAGGTTTAAGGTGAGGGAGAATGATTTAATAGGAACCTACAGGGCAACTTTATTTTAAATTATATATGGAACAAGCTGTCGGAGGAGGAAGTTGAGGCAGGTATTGTCACAACATTTAAAAAACATTTGGACAAATCCATGGATAGGTGAGAGGGATATGGGTCAATCGCAAGCAGATGGGACTAGTATACATGAGAAATGTTGGTTGGCACGGGCAAGTTTGACTGGAGGGACCTGTATGCCTCTCACTGACAGCAGATTGATTGCAAATATGGTTGTATTTCAGGCAGACCATATTCGGTAAATTCAGAGTGGGAAAGTCATAGTGAGCGAGTAAAGAATGAAAACATTGGGACGGTTGAAGTCATGGCAACAAGTTGCATTGAAAAGACCCAAAGGGAGTAAGGCTACGTTCAGAGGTTCTGAGAATTCAAAAGTTGAGTGAGGGGTGTACAAAGTGGAAGGGAAAAGATAGTTAGGGAAAACAAGAACTCTGGTCAAATAAATGAGCACTGAGAAGGTGGTAGAAGAGCTCAAAATTCATGATGGAAAGAGAGAGGATGAAGTGCAATATTCTGAAAGATTGAATAAGAACAGAATGTTGTATTAACACTACAGTCAGCCAGATGACCACTCTGATAGATTGTTCTGGATAATTATACTAGCATAATAAATTTTACAGAGGCTTTGAAGGTTTCTTAAAAGCATAGGAACAGGGTCCTGAGGGGTTTATAATGAGCATGAGAAACATTGCCCAGTGATTCAGATGTTAAACCATGAGGATTAACCGTGGGTTAAGTTTAGCAACTAAGAAAAAGCATGGTTTAAAGATATCCAGGAGTTTCTGCTCATCATCATTAATGAGCTGTCCAAAAGAAAAAAGAAATGCAAGTTAGGAGAGGCATGGATCTTCTTCAATTCTGAACTGTGACCAGAAATAACCAATTATTTTTATTAAAAGGGATGGCATGGCACAGCGGTAGAATGTTTGCCTCACAGCACCAGAGACCCAGGTTTGATCCTGACTGTTGTGCCATGTGCTGTCTGTACAGAATTTGTACGTTCTCCCTGTGACTTTGTGGATTTTCACCCCTACACTCCAAAGACATACAGGCTTGTAGGTTAATTGGCTTCGGTAAAGATTGTAAATTGTCCCTAGTGTCTAGGATAGTGCTGCCGTACGGGGATTGTTGGTCAGCATGCACTTGGTGGGCTGAAGGGTCTGTTTCAGCACTATATATTCTCTAAACTAAAAAGGGGGGAAAAAGCCATCCACTCATTTATTACTTACTAGCTTCAGGTCCTCAGTATGAGAAAGCAGCTTTAGATAAGCACCACCACATTCAATACCATTTTGGAAGTTCACTTCATACCTGTAAAACAATTTGGGCATATTGGTATATAATTCACCAAGTCTTTCTGAACCAAAACATTTACTGTTACTCACAAATTTGTTCTGGCAGATATTCCAAGTCAATTTTTGTTCTTATTTTAAAACAATGGTCATGTGTATGAAATAAACATGTTCCTTTCCTCAAATTCCATTTCTTTTATTTAGCCCCTAACTCAATATATTGCATTCTACTTACGTTTGCCAATTTTACAGCTGCTCCTTGCTTTGTGGTTACTTTTGCCATGAGCTACCCATCTCGTTATCTGAACAGTTCCTCTGCTGCTCTCAGCAATGGCCAATTTTATACATCTTGCCACTTTAATCTGATTAAATTTAAAACCATACGAGTAATGCTTTATGACCACCTATAGGTGAATCACATTGAAATTTTCTGCCAGTTCTGTGATAGTAACCTTCACCTTAATTTGTTTTTACTGCAATTAAATTAGTATTAGGGTACATTACAGTAAAAGCATGTTCATTTTGCAACATCCAAGTGTAAAAAACCCCAGCGAATTCCAATCTCGGTACCGATAGGATTCTATATCAATTTTTATTTTGATCTTTGATGGTTATGCACAATTTCAATTAATTGGATATTGATAAAAATGATCTTAGCATATTTGATAAGCTAACATTGTGGTTTCTGACATTGTTACAAATAGCAGTTACTGCAAAAATACCCTTACAATCATAAAATATCCTTAATCAAGGGGACAAACTAGGTTATATCTGGTTACCTAACCTAAACATTTGAAATAAAATTAAATTTATAGTTTTTATCACAATGGAACTTTCAGAAGCAATAAACAAAATTCCATTTTGGAAATCTGACAAACAATTATCAATACCTTAAATGTTTGGATGTGCCAGCATCTGTGGAGGGAGAAATGATTTAATATTCTTCTAGGTCAATAGTCTTTCACCAGAACCAGGAATGGATAGACAAGCAGTTTTACGATTTGCAAAGAAAGGGACAAGGGCGCAGAGATCAAAAGGGAAGGCAGGAGAGACCAAACGCAGTGGGAATTTGGTGTAAACAAAAAGTAGTGGTTGATGTCCAATGTAAAGTAGCATAATTACCTTAAAATATAAAAGGAATACAGGGGATGGCCATAGGCACATGGCAACCATTGAGAGAGAAAGATTAAAAATCAACCATTTCAGAATTAATTTCTCATATTAGATTTCTAGCATCCGATTTTCCTTTTTTTTTAAATTCAGATGATTCCAGTTCTCCCATTTATATCCCATCTAAGTAATCTTTTGTTTCTTTACTTGTCTCATTACTATCCAGTTTCACTTGGCGGACCACTTGTTATCCGTCCTATTGTAATTGCTCTCTTTTGTTCTCACCTCGCCTTCTCTGCCATTTATGACCCTTTCACACCAACTGTTCCTTACTCCGATGAGAGTCTACTGATCCAAAACAATTCCAATTCTCTCCCCACACATACTGCACAACTTGTGAATTTTACAAAGTAACAAAACTCCAAGACTCAAAACATTTTTAATTTAAGCATGAAACGGACCTACACAGAATTCACAAATAATTATGCAATTCTCCTTAATACATTACCAAGTCTACTTACTGGACAATTAAAGATTCGCCATTGAAATTAAAGGGCTTTTTCAGTGGAGCTGAAATTGCATGATGCTTTGCTTTGGACTTCAATACTAAACTTTGGTCCCCAGGCACGTTGTTGTCCATTAATTCCTCTACTGCCCATTTTCCTGCAAAAGACAAGAACAGAAATTATAACTTATTCACAGGTTCATATAAGTAAACTTCAAAAAAAATCTGCAATCACTTCATAAATTTGTTTTGACGACAGCACTGCATATATTTAGATTTGAAAACATCACCTATATATAGGGCTACATTTTCATTGAATGCGGTAATGCTAAACAAAAGTTGGGTCCTCTGCCGATTTTCAGATGGCCATTTTATTTTTTGCACGTCTACTTGCCTGGCCTCACAACGGGGACCCAACGGCGCCACGGGTAAGTTTTGTTCTATTTTACAAACCCTGCCATGGATCCTCTATTCACTTTATTAACTTTAACTTAATTTCTGCCGTCAACGGCACAACTTTGAAAGCTTCCTGCGCATGCGCAGTTTGGTAGAATATTGCGTTGGGGGACGGGACCCAACGCAATATTTACTTTATTTACCCTGAATGATACCTACCATCATATTTCGCGATATCTTCATCTGCATCATCTTTCTTGGTGGTGGAAACAACCCATCTGTAAAAGGGAGGAAAATAAAAGAGTGGAAAGTTATCTTGTAAGACATTTCTCTGATGTCATCAGTATATTAGCACAGCTATGAGAAATGCTAACAATGATGTATTAATTTATGTGTAGGGAGGAACTGCTGATGCTGGTTTAAACCGACAGATACAAAAACCTGGACTAACTCAGCGAGTCAGGCCCCATCTCCGGAGAAAAGGAATAGGTGATGTTTCAAGTTGAGAACCTTCTTCACGACCCGAAACGTCACCCATTCCTTTTCTCCAGAGATGCTGCCTGACCCACTGAGTCACTTCAGCTTTTCACGTTTGTCTTCAATGCATTAATTTAGTTGGATGTTTACCAAAAAGTAGTGGAAAAACTCTTACCCGTCCAAATAACCTTGATCAAATGCATCAGCAAAGTATACCTCTTCACTCGGCACTGGTGTCTTGTAGGATACCTGCAATTTCATTAATGTGAGCCTGAAGTTAAAAAATATTATATAACACAGAAAATAGATTTTTGTTGGAATGTTGTTCTTCTGGATTTACATTTGGCCCCATTTCAAATATTACAAATTGAAAAATAGAGGTTATTTAAAATACCGTATTTGCTGGCAATGAAGACGCTATTTTTCACCCTAAAATAAGGCCCGAAAATTTACCTGTGTCTTGGAGGCCGAAGGTTAGATTGTTAGCCAAGAAAGATAGACTTGGCTATCCGTCAGTACAGCGGCTGTAAAAGGACAGCACTGCTGGGGGGGGGGGAAAAGAGAAAAATAGTTCCTTCCACAGCGTGTTGGGAGTCTGGCCCGGGTCAGCACAGCTGGGCCGCCAGGGGTAAAGTTGCGGGGAGGGCAGGAGCGTTGAGAAGGAGGAGATCAGGGATCATGCCAGCGGAACAGGGAGAGGGGGACTACACAGCGGAACCACAGCTAGACCCGGGGCTCACAGGCTACCTGGGAACTGCAGCCAGACCTGGGGCAAGCGAGGCGACCTGGGATTGGCTGTAGCGCCCAGGTCACAAAACACGGGGGGGGGGGGGGGAATTGTCCCCCACCTCTCAAAAGATGGGGGGGGGGGGGACGGGGACAGGACAGGTCCCCCCCCCCCGTCACTTGGCTATCCCTCAGTACAGCTGGGGGGGGGAAGAGTTCCTTTCACAGCATGTGGGGAGTCTGGCCCGGACTGCACAAAGTAGTAAACTTGGCTGGGCCGCCAGTGGTAAAGTTGTGGGGAGGGCAGGAGCATCGAGAAGGAGGGGGTCGGGGATTGTGCCAGCAACTCACTCGGTAGCTCGGGGAGCTTCGAGTGGTGCCGGGACCGGACAGCGAAACCGGCCACCACTTCAGCGCCTTCTGCCGGCTGACTGGCCAGCCAGCCACTGTGTCCTTCGGCACAGGCGCAACCGGTGGTGGTGGTGGTTGGCGGATGTCTAGCTGCTCCGCCCCAGGCTCGCTCTCTCTCTCTCTCTCTCTCCCCATTATGTGATCACCCTGAGACGGTTTCATGGACCGTAAGGCTAGTTGACCCTCAACTAGAATAATGAAGAGGGGACAAAAAAAACCTCTTCATCAGATGTACGATACCACTCTCCACAGTAAAATGTATAATATCTTGGAGATCATGTATCATGGATTGGGATATTACCCTTAGAATGGAATTGGCTTTTGGTTTTGGATAATATTGCATATGTGGTCATATTTAACTCAACATGATCAACGGTGACATGACCAAAATGCAACTTATTTTCATTGTTCAGCTCTTATCAACTGCAATGATAAGCAGAAACATGAAGCGCATTACAAAAATACATAAATACTGGGCAATGTAGAAAAATACTGACCATAAATCTAATTTTCAGTTGTCTGGAAACTAAGAAGGGCTGAGATTTCAACTTTAAAAATATTTGTTATTTAAAAACCATTTACTTTTCTTGGTTACAAATACAAACAACATGAAAACAGATCAACATTTTCTTCACTGAACCATTTAGTCATCTTGGATAAATTACTCAAAGTTAAGAGTCACCTGAACTGGTGATTTAGCCCCGGTATTTGTTTCTTCCAACTCCAAGGCATCTGCGTCTGGTTCTTCATCATCATCATCGTCATCATTTTGAGCCTGGACTGCTGCTATTATGATCAAAAATCCCAGAAAAATATGATCCCATTTCAGCCTCATTTTGGTCCCTTGCCTGCAAAGAATATACAGAACTATTGAGAATCAGTCATTTTTTGACTTTTAAATTGCAACAATTTGCTTCCTTCCCCTTCAAAATCACCAACTCTTGTTAGCATTCTCTTGATCTTTATTCCTATTCATGCAAGAATGGCAAAAATAACATACAATAAAATGCCACAGTGAAAAGCCTAACCATATTCAGTGTTCAACTAACTCCTGCTCACATATGTCTGGTGCCAGGTCACTGCAGGAGCAATCCAAACAAACCATGATAGAATCTGGAGCATCTTCTAACCAGGATATGTGTCTTATTACACAACTTAAGTTTAAGAAAAAGGAGTAAGCCATTTATAATGGAGACGAGGAAACACTTTTTCCTCACAGAGAGTGGTGAGTCTGTGGAATTCTCTGCCTCAGAGGGCAGTGGAGGCCGGTTCTCTGGATACTTTCAAGAGAGAGCTAGATAGGGCTCTTAAAAATAGCGGAGTCAGGGGATATGGGGAGAAGGCAGGAACGGGGTACTGATTGGGGATGATCTGCCATGATCACATTGGCTCGAAGGGCCAAATGGCCTACTCCTGCACCTAGTGTCTATTGAATGCCAAATTAGTGGAATGTATTTCTCAAAATGCAAAACATGCCAAGCTGCCTCAGAGGTTGTTAGAGTAGGTAGCAGGAAATGTCCCGCTTGACATAGGTGTTTAAAAACAGAGGGCATAGGTTTATATGAGAAATAAAAGTATTAGAGGTTGCACAGGAATAATTTTTTTGGACCTCGAGTATAGTTGAAGTCTGGAATCAATCCACTGCCTGAGGAGGTGGAGGACTCGGGTTAACGCAGAACATTTGAAGCATCACCTAAATCATAGTAAGCTAAGGATGAAGTTCTGGCAAATGGGAATATTTATAGGCAAGTACTTAATGGTCAATGTAGACATAGTGGGCAGCCAATATTATCAAGGACCACCTACACCCGTCTTCTCGTGTCTCCCCTCTCTCATCAGGCAAAATCTTGATAACACATACCATCGGATTCAAGAATAGCTTCTTCGCCCATTATCAGACACTTCAACTTCGCTTATGCAAAGAATGAATTTCCAATCATGCAATCTACCCCATTGCAGCTCTTGTACTTTAAAAAAAATCTGCACTTTCCCTGCAGCTGCAACGCAATATTATGTTTATTTTCTCTTTTGCACAACCATTATACTCATTTGAGGATAAATGGTTGTATATATACTCAAGGATTTGAGTATAGGAGCAGGGAGGTTCTACTGCAGTTGTACAGGGTCTTGGTGAGACCACACCTGGAGCATTGCGTACAGTTTTGGTCTCCAAATCTGAGGAAGGACATTATTGCCATAGAGGGAGTGCAGAGAAGGTTCACCAGACTGATTCCTGGGATGTCAGGACTTTCATATGAAGAAAGACTGGATAGACTCGGCTTGTACTCGCTAGAATTTAGGAGATTGAGGGGGGATCTTATAGAAACTTACAAAATTCTTAAGGGGTTGGACAGGCTAGATGCAGGAAGATTGTTCCCGATGTTGGGGAAGTCCAGGACAAGGGGTCACAGCTTAAGGATAGAGGGGAAATCCTTTAAGACCGAGATGAGAAAAACATTTTTCACACAGAGTGGTGAATCTCTGGAACTCTCTGCCACAGAAGGTAATTGAGGCCAGTTCATTGGCTATATTTAAGAGGGAGTTAGATGTGGCCATTGTGGCTAAAGGGATCAGGGGGTATGGAGAGAAGGCACGTACAGGATACTGAGTTGGATGATCAGGCATGATCATATTGAATGGCGGTGTAGGCTCGAAGGGCCGAATGGCCTACTCCTGCACCTATTTTCTATGTATATGCTATGTCCTGCTTGGATAGTAGGCAAAATAAAGTTTCTTACCGTATCTCAGTACACATGACAATAATAAACCAAAATGAAAACTAAAAATGTAGATTGGTTATTGCATGTGAACCAATCATAGTAGAGCAGCATAATTAACCCCACCTTACTGTATGCTTTATATTAACACCCACTTCCTACATTAAGTAGTCTTGGAAGCAGTGATGATGAATTAACAACTAGCAACCTGCTGTACCGCAATACTATGTGTTACAATTAAACTCCAGACCTGTGTAACATAATCATTTACAGAAAGCAAAAGCTAAATTATTATTTCAAGATGGCACATATATTGCAATAACAGAAAATTGCTGGCCTTTATTTTTTAATTGTCAGGAAATTTAAACTTCCTTTTTGAAAAAAAAAATTGTGCAGGAGGTCCTCAACTATCAAGTCGCTTATTACTGCAAGATCACAAAGATGACTGACCTTGCACAGGTTCAGTGATGCCATTCATTCTGATGGTGAAGAATAACCAAGAGAAAGAGATGCAAGCTTCAGGTAATATACAACCTTTACATTTATTTTTTTTCAATAGCAGTATATATATATATATATATATATATATATATATATATATATATATATATGTATATATGTATATATATATGTATGTATGTATGTATGTATATATGTATGTATGTATGTATATATGTATATATGTATATATGTATATATGTATATATATATATATATATATATATATATATATATATATATATATATATATATATATATATATATATATATATATATATATATATTTTTTTATATTTTAATTCTTTTTAAAATGTTTCATTGTCGATAGTTTTTAAAAATGTTTGCGCAAATCTGATATTTACAGACAATCAATCTCTTACACATTGTTTTGCCTTGGGATGTAGTTGACCAGCCTTCCACGGAATATAGATTGAAGCTTTTGTTTTGGATTCTGCACAAAAGTGGTACCAAATTTCAAGGCGTCATGCAATCAATAAAAAAAGATTGAATTTAATAAACTTTTGCCTTTTAAATGAAGTGCTGCAATACATACTTCCCAAGCTAAGTGTAGAAAATAATGTGTTTTCAAGAAAGTCCTTAAATACAATTCATGAATATGGCAAAGGTTAAACAGGGCTACAATTAATTTCATAATTGAAAGGTACTATGGGCCAAGAATATTCATCTTAAGATTATGGCACAAAAAATGATCACGTTTATCCATGCCATGCAAATTTAGACTAATGCAGGCTGGGTTCCAAATTGTTTGTGGGAGAGCTGCAAATGCATGACAATTGAAGTGATCTGCAAATGTCTTTCCCAATCACACAAGCACTTGCACTACAAAATCTACCCACATAAGAAGCCTTGCGGGATGGATAAGTGCTCTAACAAAAATAGAATGATACCTCAAGGGAATTGCAAAGTTTTATGTATTTTTCAAAAGAAGTTAGATGTATATTCTAATGAAGGTCTACTGAAACAAAATGAATAAAACCATTTTGTGGCAGCTCTTACAATAACAGGAAGATGAGGACAGAATGAAAAATGTTTGCCTACAGTTCCTCAAGGTCCAACATTATGGATATCATTGGCTGGTATCCACTAAAGGACAGGACGTTCACTTAACAATGTATTAAAGTTCATTGATCAACAAAGATTTCATTTGCTACCATGAAGAGTGGGGAATGCATTTTACATCCTTTAATACAATCTCAAAGATATTAATGATCAAAAGTATATTGGGCCAAGTAGTATTTGAAGAATTTTTGTAATCCAATCCAAAAATCATGGTATCTTGAAACCAAAAATGAAATTAGCCATCCTTTCCAGTAAAGGAAAGCCATAACAAGAAATGAAGTTGGACATTGTGAAAAGGAAGGAAAGCAGAGAGGAAAAATCATTCACTGTCTGGGAGCGTAGCATAGTGGACTCTACCTTGGAAAGCAGTGCAAAATAACAAAGAAGCAGGAAGGAAAATGACATAAACATCAGTTGGTTCTGGAGTATCATGAGGGGCAGAGATACAATAATGGAGAAATTACTAATTGCAAGGAGCGGGGATCAAATTGCCAGCATTGTCCCCTCTCCTTTAACATCATTTAAAAGGCATAAATCACATGGCAGGATCTTAAGCAGCAGTATGATGGGCAAAAAGCATGAACCATCAAAAGCTAAGAGATAAAAGCAGCCAACTGACATTTATTGTAAGGCACATATTCACAAATATTATGCAATATAATTCCAATAATCTACTGTCTGATAATTCTAAAATTTCCAGTGGTTCAGCATCTGGCTGACTTGGTGAGGTTACCTACACTCTTCATCCACTTCCTGGGGTCCAGCTCCCACTATCCTCTCTCCCATACTAGGCCCCCCCATTCAAGCTAACCAACTTCACTAGAAATGTATTCTACTGTTTACCATCTACAAAAGTGACAATTATATGTTGGAGCATTAATATAATAATATCCATTAGTCTCAAAAATCTACGTCCATCATAATCAAAAGCTCTAAGTGTGCCACATTAACAGAGTTTTACTGTAATGTTCCATTTGATTAAGATGGCTGGAACGGCTGCTGATTCAGATAATGCTGCTGCCCAATGATATCCTGAAGGGTTGCAGAAGCTTACATGCATCAGAACAAGTGTTTCTTTTTGAGAAGATAAAATTTAATTAGAAAAGATGACGAAATATTACGTTCATGTCATGGACGAAGATGTTCTACCCCAGAATACAAAGCAGGCAAGGACTGTTTAACCATTGCCCTGTGGGCAAAGTTTGGAGCAATTTCAAGTTTAACCTATGCCTCATTGGTCACTCAAAAAAAGGCTGATCAAAAGGTAGACCTAACACATGCAAATTACAGCCTATTGGCCAAGGTGACACTTCGACATTAGAGGCTTATTATGTGTCATATGATGCATCAAGGTATTAGAGAAAGCATGAAAGACGATTCACTATCATTCACTGCTGCATAGAAATAAACCATAAATAAAACCATAATATAGCAGTCACAGGATGAAGTGAAGCAGTTGTGGATGACATCGTTTGTCAGAGATTACAGCCCAAAGCAGTGAATTACTTCAAATGCTTCCCCCATGTTGTCAGCATTAAGAAAGATTAATTTAGAGACTAGGGTCCTGAACTTGAATAAAGGACACTTTGAAGGTATGAGATGGGAATTGGGTAGGATAGACTGACAAATTACACTTAAAGGGTTGTCAGTAGAGATGCAATAGCGAAGATTGAAAGACTGCATGGATGAACTCCAGAAACCGTTCATCCCCGTCTGACGAAATAATAAAACTGGGAAGGCGGCTCAACCGTGGCGGACGAGGGAAGTCAAGGATAGTGTTAAAGCCAAGGAAGAGGCATATAAATTGGCCAGAGAAAGCAGCAAACCAGAGCACTGGGAGGAATTTAGAACAGAGGAGGACAAAGGTGTTAAGTAAGAGAGGGGGGAAAAAAAGCATGAAAGAAAGCTTGTGGGAATATAAAAACTGGTTGTCAAAGTTTCTGGGTGGCCGTGTGAGCTGCGAGGAGGATGCTATGAGGATGCAGGGTGACTTGGATACGTTGGGCGAGTGGGCAGAAGCATGGCAGATGCAGTATAATGTGGATAAACTTGTGGTTATCCACTTTGGTGGCAAGAACATGAAGGCAGATTATTATCGGAATGGTGTCAGATTAGGAGAAGGGGAGGTGCAACGAGACCTGAAAGTCCTGAAAGTAAGCATGCAGGTACAGCAGGCTGTGAAGAAAGCCTGCATTGGCCTTCATTGCGAGAGGATTTGAGTTTAGGAGCAAGGAGGTCCTATTGCAGTTGTAAGGGCCCCGGTGAGACCGCACCTGGAGTATTGTGTGCAATTTTGGTCTCCTAATTTGAGGAAGGACATTATTGTTATCGAGGGAGTGCAGCGTGAGCTCACCAGGTTCATTCCCGAGATGGCAGGACTGACATGATGAAAGAATGGGTCGACTGGGCTTGTATTCGCTGGAATTTAGAAGGATGAGAGGAGATCATATAGAAACATATAAAATTCTTAGAGGATTGGGCAGGGGAGATGCAGGAAAAATGTTCCCGATGTTGGGGGAGTCCAGAACCAGGGGACACAGTTTAAGAATGTGTCCCAAGGTAGTCCATTTAGGACTGAGACGAGGAAAACACTTTTTCACCCAGAGTTGTGAGTCTGGAATTCTCTCCCACAGAAGGCAGTGGAGGCCAATTCACTGGATGTTTTCAAGAGAGTTAGATTTAGCACTTAGGGCTAAGGGAATCAAGGGATATGGGGAAAAAGCTGGAATGGGGTACTGATTTTGGATGATCAGCCATGATCGTATTGAATGGCGATGCTGGTTCGAAGGGCCGAATAGCCTGCTCCTGCACTTATTTTCTGTTTCTAAAGACATAGTTTCCCCGGTATGTTAGATTGGCACTGCTGGTGTCCATATGAAAGGAATCAATGTAATTTTTGTGTCATGCACCAAGGAACCTGCAACTGAAGATAGTCTAAAGCCAAGGACCAACATGAGCTAAGCCAGACTTTTCAAGTCTTGTCACTTCAAGAAATATTACTGAAAAAGGTTGAAGGATTTATTTTCTAACTTAGAAGAGGATTTTGCAATTTGCAAAGATAATGATCTGAAATGAAATGTAATACATTTTATCCGTATATCATTTAAAAAAAACTGGGAACTGTATGGAAAAAAGCAGCCAAAAGAAAAAGTTTTTTATCGACTCTTCCCTTAAAACAGTAACATTTGCCTCCACCATACTCCTACACACCTGCGCCAGAAGTCTCAGCACACGATTCTCTACCATCATTACCTTAAACATAGATTATCTGTTCATCTTGTATTACACCTTCATATGAAAAGAGATGTTTTTGCTCTATACCCTCTGAAAGATTTTATATCATTATTAAATTCTGCCTTATATTATTATTAAATTATTAGTTGTTCCCCCCACAGTTCATTATAGATTTTAGCACTAGGTACCAAGCTGAACAAAAGGCACAATATGAAACATTAGAATGCTACATCCCGCTTTATGATTTTTTTAATAACAAATAATTTTTCGATGCAGGCCAAAAAGTACAGATTTAAAGCCCTAGATATCCTCACATCAAATTTTATGTAGCACAGATGGCAGCAAGGCTTAATATTTAAAACAGAGGTCCTTGCTGTTTAACATGACAATTCCAGATATTCTAATACCTCAACATATCATAGAAGGCTTGAAGGTAGATAAAAAATGCTGGAGAAACTCAGCGAGTGCGGCAGCATCTATGGAGCAAAGGAAAAGGTGACGTTTCGGGTCGAGACCCTTCTTCAGAAGGCTTGAGGTGTTAAGAACTTCTTCAGGAAGCTCTTGATCATCTTATATTGCCAAATTTAAAGTAAATGATGGGAAGCATAGTAATCTTCTCAACAAAATGTAGATCAAAGTTTCAACTGGACACCCCAGTGGGATTAGAAACAGGAAAGACATAGAAACATAGAAAATAGGTGCAGGAGTAGGCCATTCGATATGATCATGGCTGATCATCCAACTCAGTATCCCATCCCTGCCTTCTCTCCATACCCCCTGATCCCTTTAGCCACAAGGGCCACATCTAATTCCCTCTTAAATATAGCCAATTAATTGGCCTCAACTACCTTCTGTGGCAGAGAATTCCACAGATTCACCACTCTCTGTGTAAAAAATGATTCTCTCATCTCGGTCCTAAAAGACTTCCCTCTTATCCTTAAACTGTGACCCCTAGTTCTGGACTTCCCCAACATCGGGAATAATCTTCCTGCATCTAGCCTGTCCAACCTCTTAAGAATTTTGTAAGTTTCTATAAGATCCCCCCTCAATCTTCTAAATGCTAGCGTGTACAAGCCGAGTCTATCCAGTCTTTCTTCATATGAAAGTCCTGCCATCCCAGGAATCAGTCTGGTGAACCTTCTCTGTACTCCCTCTATGGAGTGTTTGGCATGAGCTGGTTAAGCTATGGGAATGGTCTCATGCTTACTTGTGATCTCGGTCCACAAATCTTGTTCATGTCCTCCTTCAATTCAATAATTGGCTACTGATCCAGGTGGTAATTTCTCTCTCGAATAGCAATGCTGACATGGAAAAATATACCGACCTGCTGACATATGTCCAATTAGCACCAGCCAAATAGCACATTGGGAATGAGAAAGGTCTTGGCGAAGCAGTAAGGTTTTAAAGATAATTTGAGAAGTTCAGGAGGAAATCCCACTGGAATGGTGAAGCAAAAAGGGTGGCACACTGGCACAGTAGTAGAGCTGCTGCCTTATAGCTCCAGAGACCTGGATTCAATCCTGACTACAGGTGCTGCCTGTGTGAAGTTTGCACGCTCTGCAACTGTAACTGCGTGGTTTCCTCCAGGTGCTCCGGTTTCCTCCCACATTATAAAAACATGCAGGTTAATTGGCTTCTGTAAATTACCCCCAGTGTACAGAACTAGTGTATGGGTGATTGATGGTCAGCATAGGCTTGGTCAGCTGTAGGGCCTGCTTCTACACTGAATCTCTAAACTAGAAAAGTATGCAACGGAACAATTCTGTGTAAAATTATAGGTTTGAAGGTTACAAGAAGTACAGAGTTATAATGCCACGAAAAGGTGAAGTCATGCAGCAATTTAAACATAGATGAAAACAATCTGTAGGTGCCAGAAATATGAAACATAAACAAAACATGCAGGAAACATTCAGGTCTGGCTGCATTTGCAAAAAGAAACAGATTTAACATTTCAGGCCTAAAAGCTTTCCCAGAACTGGGAATTTTTAAGTTGCAGAGAAGATGAAGAGATGGAAAGAACAAAAGGAATATCTCTGGAAAGCTGGGACAAAATGGTTCAGCATTGACATTTGATGCAGATATTTCTTTGAAAGTGTTGTGAGTTGCTAATAGCAGGACTAAGATAAAGATGGAAAATGTTGCAACTCTTATTAATACAGAGTCAAACACATAAGTCCAAGGAAAGGATTTGCATTAATGTGGAAACTTAATGTTTGGGCTGTGCGTGGGCACTGTATTTGTTAAATAGAAATTATTCCACATGACATTTTAAGTGGCATTGCCTGACAAAAACAAATAGGCAACTACAATTCAGTTATCTTTAACAAAAAAAAAACTTGATTTGTTGAAATAACTGCATAAAATGTTCAAAAACAGGCACTTCGATTTTGTTAGTACATTATAAAATATCCAACAGATAGATTAAAAATGTCATGTTTAAGTATTTTTGAAATCACTAGACTTTAGAAGATTGAGGGGGGGGGGGGGGGTCTTATAGAAACTTACAAAAATTTTAAGGGGTTGGACAGGCTAGATGCAGGAAGGTTGATTCCGATGTTGACGAAGTCCAGAACAAGGGGTCAGTTTAAGGATAAGGGGGAAATCTTTTAGGACTGAGATGAGACACAGAAAGTGGTGAATCTGTGGAATTCTCTGCCACAGAAGGTAGTTGAGGCCAGTTCATTGGCTATATTTAAGAGGGAGTTAGATGTGGCCCTTGTGGCTAAAGGGATCAGGGGGTATGGAGAGAAGGCAGGTACAGGATACCGAGTTGGATGATCAGCCTTGATAATATTGAATGGCGGTGCAGGCTCGAAGGGCCGAATGGCCTACTCCTGCACCTACTTTCTCTGTTTATATGAAATCAGAACAAAATTAATCAAATATCAATTAAACTAATTGCAATAGTTGTCACATTAGAAACTCACAAAGTTTATATTTAGTATGATCAGTTATTTAGAAATCACACAATACCTGAAACAAAATACTGCAAATCTGAAATAAAAACAGAAAATGCTTGCAACACTCAGCAAGCAAGCTGTGGAAAGATGAACAGAATTAACATTTCAAGTTAAAGACTCACCAAAACCGTGAATCTGAACTAGATGTAAAAGGTGCTGCAAATACCAAACAGGTTAGGGGCATTTGTAAGTATTGCCAAACCACCATAAAATAAATAACCTTTTCTCTCAGCAATAGCAACTGCAGGGTCTGCTGAAAATGTCCAATCGTTTCCATTTAAAAGGGGCAATTAAATACCCAAATTATGTAGGGTAAACATTTGAAGCAAATACCTCAATATAATGGCCTGGATTTACTTAAAATGTTCCAATCCGTTCTCCATTTTAACTGGGAGGCAAAAGGATAAATGTCATTCCACTTCCATTTATCACCAACCAGGTGGACCACAAAATCTGACCAATTATATTCACCCTATTTTCAAGCTATGGTTTCATCTTCAATAAACCCAGTTTTCTTTATATTTAAATTTTTATTTTTTTTTGCATAAAGTCACAACGGCCTGAAAGATGTAATACACAGTTTAATGTGGTCCATTTTGCCCCAGTTTTCCAAGGCCCTCCTGATAATACCCTCCTGAATCACAAGAAGAGGCCACACATTTTTATCTTTATGAAACATTGACCGACATTTACAATCCTTATCTTTCCCTTATTCACACCCATTTCGCACACCATCACTCTCCATCATGCCTCCCCCCTAAAACATATAAAACGCAATAACGGGCCTGCAATAAATATTTAACCTACTCGACCAGTTTTATCATTAAAACAAAATACTGACGGCTGCCTGGTGAGATTCTAAGAAAATAAAGCTTACAATCCATGACTAAAGGTCTTCTGGCCATCGGGGGACTTTAATTTGCGGCGCACAGGCCGGTGTTGCAATGAATGGAAATCAATGGAGTAGTATCTGTGTGCGGAGCTGATGCAGAAAATCTCCAGCTATAGCGGCCGGACACACACACACAGCGATCATTTACCTCAAGATGTATTAACAGCATTACCCTGCCGTTATTCACACAAGCTGGCCGTGCGGTCTTTATTTTTATTAATAATAATCATTATTATTTCCCGCCTCCAATGACTTACTTACTTACCCACTCACTCTGACTGTCTGTCTGACTGACTCCCCGTTACCTCTCGCCTCCTCTTCTCATGGATAACCGCCAGACCCCAATGCGCATGCGCGCCGCACGCTGAGGGAGGCGGACGTCAGATTCAAACTGCAACGGGGAGGAGAGGGGGCGGGGCTGAGCTGAGGGGGCGGGGCTGGACTGGACTCAGCTGAGGGAGGCGGGGCTCGGGGGGCGGGGCTGGAGGGGTGGGGTCGGTATGGCGGGGCTGGACTGAGCTGAGGGGCGCGGGGCTGGAGGGGCGGGGCTGAGCTGAGGGGGCGGGGCTGGACTGCTGAGGAAGGCGAGGCTGGAGGGGCGGGGCTGAAGGGCGTGGCTGGACTGAGCTGAGGGGGGCGGGGCTAGAGGGGCGGGGCTGAGCTGAGGGGGCGGGGCTGACCTGAGGGGGGCGGGACTGAGAGGGGCGGAGCTGCACTGAGCTGGGCGGAGAGGGGCGGGGCTGGACTGAGTTGAGAGGGGCGGGGCTGGACTGAACAGAGATGGGCGGGGCTGAGAGGGGCGGGGCTGAGAGGGGCGGGGCTGGACAGCTGAGATGGGCGGGGCTGAGATGGGCGGGGCTGGACTGAGCTGAGAGGGGCGGGGCTGAGCTGAGCTGAGAGGGGCGGGGCTGAGCTGAGAGGGGCGGGGCTGAGCTGAGAGGGGCGGGGCTGAGCTGAGCTGAGAGGGGCGGGGCTGAGAGGGCTCCTCCAGTATCTTTGGTTTGAGATGAGAAGAGGGGAGGATGAATAAAGGGGCTGAGAGGACACATTGAAGGAGTGGGTACAGGAGGGGAATGTCTGCAATTTATCCCATCAGATGAAGCATAAAAAGAAGTTTAATTTGACACCTAATTCACTTTCATATCTTCAGTATTAAAAAAAGTTATGGCCATTTTCATACTTGGAAATTAGCATCTTGTTCCCTATTGCTTTTCCATTGACTTAACACAAAAGCTGTGATCGAGGACAGTCAAAAGCCCATAACTTACTTAAAAATTAAGAGAACTGAATGAAATTTTCAGTTATTATAGATTGAAGCATTCTGAAACAAATATCAAACAATCTTACTAGGATGACCTGAAATTAAAGCATATAGTTAGTTAGTTACCTAATTGTAGTCAATTGACCGTTGTGACGAAATAATAATAAACACCCAGACTGCCTTGAAAATTCAAAAATGTGATATTCTCAAGATCAGAATTTTAATATTATTGTATTATATGCTATGTCGTTAACAGATAGGTAAATAAATTAAAATTTCTAGCAATAGACCAAGTCTTTATGGAAAAGATCAGTTGCAAGCTGGTACATTGGCATATCATAATCAGTAGCATCATCATACTCCTCAGATTGTAACCAATAAGCAACTCTGTACACCTTGTTTTTCCTCAACTTTTCAATTTTGGCATTGTAAACTACAAGTATTTGCTCTTCAAACCACACATGACATGCCTTTCTGCCCACTACTTTCCCATTAACAATGTCCTGTAGTTTACATTTCTTAAGAAAAGGATAATTTTTTTAAATAGTCTACCTATCCAAATAACAAACTAATCCCATTCACACAAGAATTCACAATATAACGATTTTTAAATCGCACAATCATTAATTTATATGAAAGGAATTTAATGTTTAATTCCCATAAATGAATCCAGAAACATCCACCCAAAATATAATCAAAATTATTGTTTTTTGCACAATACATGTGACTCAAACTATTTGAATATTTAGTTTAAAAATATTCATCATGGAGACAGAATAACACAAAATATAGACAATTTAGACGGCTTATGATATGATTGTCAAAAAAAATGGGCGTTTTAATCATCTTGCTTCTGGAACGCGATCGATTGGAATGTTGCATTTGCGGTGAACTCCATATCGGCAAGAAAAACACTGCCGGTTCGTATAGATAGATAGATAGATCCTTTAATAATCCTTTACAGGAAATTACAGTGCCACAACAGCTTCAAGACAGACATAACACCACACATTTCCTCAGATAACTTCCATACTTAATAAGTTAAAATACAATGAATGAATACTAAAAAAGTGCAAAGTTATTTTTGTGCATTGTAAAACCTTATAGCAGCTGGTATACAAGACTTCCTATATCTCTCAGTTTTGCACATTGGTGCAATCAGTCTCTGACTGAAGGTGCTGCTCTTGATCACCTTCAGGGCGTGGAGTGGGTGAGTGGGGTTGGTCATTATTGAACCCAGTTTGTTCAGAGTTCTGGCCTCTGCCACCTGCTGGACCGTTCGTTGCTCAGCCCCGACCACTGAGCCGGCCTTCCTGATCAGCTTGTCCAGTCTGTTTTTGTCCGCTATGCGGGCGCCTTCTCCCCAACAGGCCACAGCAAAAAACAGAGCACTGGCCACCACTGAATGGTAGACACTGCACAGCAGGGGTTGGCAGATGTTGAATGACCTTAGCCTCCTTAAGAAATACAGTCAACTTTGTCCCTTCCTGTACACCGCCTCCATATGACTCTTCCAGTCCAGCTCACTGTCAAGCTGCACACCAAGGTACCTGTGGTTGGCGACCACCTCCACCTCAGTGCCCCTTAATGGTGATTGGTGTTGGTTGAGTCCTCCTCCTCCCCCTCCTGAAATCCACAACTATCTCCTTGGTTTTTGTGGTGTTGAGATGGAGGTTATTGTGTGCACTCCACTCCACAAAGTTGTTTATTGTATCTCTATACTCCTCCTCATTGCCCCCTTTGATGTGGCCGACAACAGCTGTGTCATCTGAAAATATCTGCAAAAAGCAGCTGTTGGTGTTGTATTGGAAATCCGCTGTGTAGATGGTGAACCGGAATGGAGCCAGCACAGTTCCTTGTGGAGCCCCTGTGCTGCTCAGGATGGTGCTTGAGACATTGTTCTGTAGGCGCACGTACTGTGGTCTGAGAAAAAGGTAATCCAAACACCACAGTACCAGTAATGGATCCACCTTCATCTTCTCCATCTTCTCCCCTAGCAGTCGGGGCTGAATTGTGTTAAGGGCGCTTGAGAAGTCAAAGAATGTAATCCTTACAGATGCATCAGGGATGTCCAGATGTGTGTACGCCCTCTGCAGCATGTAAATGAGGGCATCATCGACACTGATGTTGGGCTGATATGCAAACTGTAAAGGATCCATTTGAGTTGACACACTAGTCCTGATGTAGAAGAGGACAAGTCTCTCAAATGTCTTCATAATATGTGAGGTGAGCGCTAGTTGTACAGTCAATAAACTGTTTAAAAGTGGGCAAAGTCTTAGAGAGACAGACATGGTTGTAATCTCCAGACACAACAATGAACGCCTCTGGGTACTTGGACTGAAGTCTCGCGATAGTGGTATGCAGCACGTCACACGCGACTTCCGCCTTGGCAGATGGAGGAATGTAAACAACAATGGCTACCACCACAGTGAACTCCCTGGGTAGGTAAAGACTTTTGCCTTCCATCACAGTGGGTTCACTGTGATGGATGTTTGTGTGAACTTAATTGTGTGTATGTCTGTAGGACATTGTCTTTGTTTGTATGGCTGTGGAAACAAAATTTCGTTTGAGTCTCACTGGGGCTCAAATGACAATAAATTGTATATTGTATATTGTAATATGGTCTTAAACTAACTGCTAAAAGTTCAATGTCCTTGTTGCATATCTGTTCTTTGATAGTAGCGTGATTAGGGTTACACCACTTGCTGTTGACGAGCAGTAAAAGCCCCCCACCTTTCTGCTTACCGCTCGCTCTGGTGTCCCTGTCCGCTCGTATCGTCCTGAAGCCGGTGAAACTGATCAAAGAATCGGGCGTGTTTTCCGTCAACCACGTCTCTGTCAGGCTAACGATGCTGCTCTCCTGGTACAATTTCTGGTACCTGACCAGGGTTTCTAATTCATCTAATTTGTTCGTTAGGCAGCGAACATTTCCCATGGTGATAGATGGTGGAGCTGGTTTAAAAGTCTCTCTCCATGTTCTCGCCAACCTCCTCTTGTTTCTCTTCACCCCTGCACGCATTCCCCGATGTCCTTCGGTATGTCATGTCGAATCCCGAATATTGAGCCATGTACCAGGCTTAGCAGTTCCTGACGGGTATATACCACGGCAGTTTGCTCCGTCCGTCTGGCCGATATCAGGCACATATTTCCACTCCCGTTCCCCCAGATAGTATGGTTAAGTCTTGGTTAAGAACTCAACAACACGCAATAGTTGTAGCTATAACACTTATACGTAGTCTAGTAAAATACTAAATAAACATACACACTACACACAGCTGCACGCGACTGGCTGCCATCTCACCGGCGCCATTTTGAGTATGGGGCCCAAATAACATATTCGCAATGTAAAATTAGATTAAAGCCATCCCAAGAAATCAATCAGTCAATCAGTTTTATTCGTCACATTGCACATAAAGTGCAAGTGAAATGAATTTGTCAGCAGTGGTACAATGATAAAGACCACACAAACACAATAAAAATTTAACACAAACATCCACCACAGCATTCATCACTGTGGTGGAAGGCACAGAAATTGGCCAGTCCTCCTCCATTTTCCCCCGTGGTCGGGACCTCAACCCTCCGCAGCCGTCGCTGCGGGCGTCGAGATGATAACGGACAAGGTAAAAGTCAACATAAGTCCAGGATCGGCTCTTCCCCACCGGAGACCGCGGCTCCCCTCCAGCGAGCCCCAGCGAGGGCTCACCCGCTCCACGCCGAGAGTCCACGCTGCACCCGCCGCTGAAGCCCCGGGTGCGTCTCCGGGAAACGCCGTGCCGATCCTTGTTGTTAGGTCACTGGGGAGGAGACCTGGAAAAAGTCGCCTCTCCATGGAGGAGGCGACCAAAGCGGTTTCCCCATCACCCCCCCCCCCCCCCACACCACCCCCCACACAAAACACACCGAGAAACATCAAAAACATACTGTAAAACATACTAAAAAAACAAAAAAAGTAGAAAAAAACGGACACGCTGCTGACAGGGCGCCGACTTGCAGCGCCCCCACCGACCGAATTCAAGCAAGCAAGATTATATGTAAAATACACGACTTACCCTTTGTTTTGTCCAGTTCTTGCGATCCGTCACGTTGTAGGCGTTGAGGGCGTTAGAAGTCGCGTTTTATTTTAATCTAATTATTAAATTGACTAGCGATTAAAAAAAAAAATCGGGAACGGATCATTTGTTAGTCCCGCCATCCCGGGAATTAACTTGGAGAACCTACGCTCTACTCCCTCAATAGCAAGAATGTCCATCCTCAAATTAGGAGACCAAAATTGAACACAATACTCCAGGTGCGGTCTCACCAGAGCCCTGTGCTACTGTAGTAGGACCTTGCTCCTAAATTCAAATCCTCTCGCAATGAAGGCCAACATGCCATTCATTACCTTTCTTCACTGCCTGCTGTACCTGCTAACTTACTTTTAGTGACTGATGTACAAGGACACCCAGGTCTCATTGCACCTCCCCTTTTCCTAATCTGACACCATTCAGATAATAATCTGCCTTCCTGTTCTTTCCACCAAAGTGGATAACCTCACATTTATCCACATTATACCATGCCATGCTTCTGCCCACTCACCCAGCCTGTCCAAGTCACCCTGCAGCCTCATAGCATCCTCCTCACAGCTCACACTGCCACCCAGCTTTATGTCATTCGCAAATTTGGAGATGTTACATTTAATTCCCTTGTCTATTCGTTGATATATGTTGTTAATAACTGGGGTCCCAGCACTGAGCCTTGCGGCCTGCCATTCTGAAAAGGATCCATGAATCCACTCTCTGCTTCCTGTCTGCCAACCAGTTCTCTACCCATGTCAATACCCTACTGCGAATACCATGTGCTCTAATTTTACACACTAATCTCTTGTGTGGGACCTTGTCAAAGGCTTTTTGAAAGTCCAGATACACCACATCCACTGGATCTACTTGTTACATTCTCAACAAATTCCAGAAGATTAGTCAAGCATGATTTCCCTTTCATAAATCCATGCTGACTTTGACCGATCCTGTCACTGCTTTCAAATGCGCTGCTATAACAACTTTAATAATTGACACCAGCATCTTCCCCACTACCGATGTAAGGCTAACTGGTCTATAATTCCCCGTTTTCCCTCTTCCTCCTTTCTTAAAATGTGGGGTTACATTGGCTACCCTCCAGTCCACAGGAACTGATCCAGAGCCTATAGAACTTTGGAAAATGATCTCCAATTCATCCACGATTTCTAGGGCCACCTCCTTGAGTACTCTGGGATACAGACGATCAGGCCCTGGGGATTTATCTGCTTTCAGTCCCAACAGTTTACCTAAAGTTACCATTTTCTGGTAACTGACTTTCAGTGAATGTGGATTCTGGGAATGTGGATTCCCTTCAGTTGCTCCCTCCCATTAGATCCTCCGTCCCCTAGTATTTCCAGGAGATTGTTTTGTGTCTTCCTTAGTGAAACAGAGCCAAAGTACCCATTGAACTGGTCTGCTATTTCCTTGTTTACCATTATAAATTCACCTGTTTATGACTGCAAGGGACCGACATTTGCCTTCACTAATCTTTTCTCCTTCACATATCGAAAGAAGCTTTTACAGTCAGTTTTATATTCCCCGCAAGCTTTTTTTCATGCTCTAGTTTCCACCTCGTTATTAACCCCTTTGCCCTCCTCTAATGAACTAAATTTGACATCTGTTCCTTTTCCATGGCCGGAAATCCGGGGGTGGGGGACAGGGGGGTATTGAGAGGTGGGGGACAATCCCCCCATGTTTTGTGTCAAGGCGATTGAGGCTCCCGATGTTGAAGCCCCCGCCAGGCGATGGTAGAACCCGCGGCCCGATTTTAAGCCACGCGGGGCGATGAAAGGCCCTGCAAATAGACCGATTCAAGCCCCAGGATTCGGGGGGGGGGAAGAAGTTGCTGTTGTTGCTGGAACTCCAGAATGCCAGTCACCAACCAGGGACCTGCGAGCTCCCGATGTTACCGTCAACGGGGCCCGTAGCCGGAGCCTCCGAAGTCGAGTGGCAGCCGCAAAGCCACCACAGCCTCCGATGTCAGCCAGCTCTGTGATGGTAAGTCCACAAGCTCGGTGACCAAAGCCCTTAAGGTTGATTCCAGTTGGAGGCCGCCAGCTCCTCGATATTGGGCCTCAGCACAAATGTATATCTATTTTAATTTACACCACTTTTGCCCTTCTTTCACTCTCAAGTCTTCTCCAGGCTCCAGGATCGTTATAGTAAGATGCGTGTAAGATGTGTGTGTGTGTGTAGGGAGGGGGGAGGAGCAAATTGTATCCCCCCCCCTCCCCCATGTTTTAAAAGCGATTTCCGCCTATGCTTTCTCCATATTCTCTTTCTCTCTAACAGGCTTAATCAACTCATCAACTAGACAACTTCATCAATTTACGAGTCATCCTTAAATACAGGAGAGGTGCTGGAAGACTGGAGGGTGGCAAATGTTGTGCCTCTTTTCAAGAAGGGCTGCAGGGAAAATGCTGGGAACTATAGGCCAGTGAGCTTAACATCTGTAGTTGGTAAGTTACTGGAGAGTATTCTGAGGGATAGGTTATACAGGCATTTGGATGGGCAAGGGCTGATTAGGGATAGTCAGCATGGTTTTGAACGTGGGAGGTCGTGTCTCACAAATCTGATTGATTTTTTTGAAGACATGACCAAAAAGGTTGATGATGGCAGAGCTGTAGATGTTGTGTACATGGACCAGTAAGGCATTCGACAAGGTTCTGCATGGTAGGCTGCTCTGGAAGGTTAGATCCAAGGAGAGATAGCTGAATGGATAGCAAATTGACTCCATGGAAGGAAGCAGAGAGTGGTGGTGGAAGGTTGCTTCTTGGACTGGAGGCCTGTGACTAGTGGTGTGCCACAGGGTACGGTGCTGGGCCCGTTACTGTTTGTCATCTACATCAATGATTTGGATGAGAACATACAGGGCAAGATTAGCGAGTTTGCTGGAAAAGTGAGTGGTTTTGCAGAGAGTGAAGATGGTTGTGAAAGATCGCAGCAGGATCTGGATCGATTGGCCAGGTGGGCAGAGGAATGGTTGATGGAATTTAATACAGAGAAATGTGAGGTATTGCATTTTGGGACGTCGAACAAGAGCAGGACCTACACAGTAAACGGTAGGCCTCTGGGTAGTCTGGTACAGCAGAGGGAGAATGTAATATTAAAATTATTTCATATTTCATGTCATACTTTTGAGTTAACACTAGGAAATTATCCAGATTTCCAGTAAATCCTTTGATAAAGTGCATGCATGTGAACACAGAATGAAGTGCAGGCTCAGCTGTGATGTTTTCATAGAGAACAAAAATAACCTCTTAGAGCTGGAGGCTAAAGTGACTGCAGATGCTGAAAATCTTGAGCAAGATACAACTGCTGGAGGAACTCAGAGGTTTACGTAGTGTATGTGGTGGGAAATGGACAGACGACCTTCCAGCCCCGGATCCTTCTTCACACTGGAGTCTCCACAGATGTTGCCTGACCTGCTCAGTTCCTCCAGCAGTTTATAAAAAGAAGGAACTGCATATGCTGGTTAATACACTAAAAGGAAGCAAAGTGCTGGAGTAACTCAGCAGATAATGCAGCATCTCTGGAGTGTCAAAACAGGGCTGCCAACATTGGGTGAGAGTTGAGAATGAGAAATTGCGAGGGAGGGTGTGGGAGGGGGTGTTCCCCCTCCCATAGTAAGCTCCAGAGGCGGCACCCACTCACCCGGTCCGCTCCTGGCTCCGGGCCGGGGTTAAAACTCCATGGGGAGTGGACAGAGAGGTCGACGGAGGTGAGGGTGGGAGGTGTGTGTGCCGTGCCTCAGGGAGGAAGGGGGAGGGGGGTTGGTGCTGGGACCACCGCCGCCGTGTCTCACCTATCACACCATCTGCATGGGAGAAACGAAACTATTTTTTTCCCCCCAAAATAATCCCGCAGGCCAGTAGTTTGATAGCCCTGCTTTAAACCAATCCCCTCTAGTGCTTGAATCACATATCCTGGGAAAAAGACTATACATACACCTGATATTCCCCTCATGGTTTTTACTCACCTCTAAAACAATTTTTGCTTTATTTTGAACTTTCAGCACCCGCATATATTTGAGCGTGAGAAATGTTGTGATCAGCGTGAGAACATGGGAATTTTGTGAAATGCGTGAGTCTCACGCTCAATGCGTGAGAGTTAGCAGTCCTGCTAATAATGCAAACATTTATGCAAGTTCCAATTGTTTGGACAAAAATCACTTATTACTGCTTTATAATAGTTAAGTTACTTTAAGACCATTTCAGAAATGATGGCACTCAACAAACAATCAACTAACAAATTAAAGCAAACTAAAAAGAAATAACATGTTCCCTTTCCTGACTCTACCTCATAAGTACTTTAACACTGTTAACAGAGCAAAGGGATATTAATCTCAAGAATCAAAATGGGGAAAGTGGGGGCAATTTTGCTTAAACGGTCATTCTAAGCCCATTCAGATCTTCATAGAATCAGAGTTATACAACATGTACGTGGCTGGCCCAATTTGTCCATAATGATCAAGTTGGCATTTTGCGTGCCCAGGGACTGGCTGCCGTTCCCAGATCAGCTCGCGTCCCAGGGACTGGCTGCAGTTCTCAGGTCGGCTCGCCTGCCCTGACCATGCGAAAACAAATTGAAAAAAAACGTGGATTTTCGGGTTACAGGCCGGATTCAGCCCGTGTGCCGTAGGTTGCCGAACCTTGTCCTAGATGTTTGGCCTCATTGTGGTCCTCCCCATGTTTTACAACCGATTCACCTGGTTAGTTTTATCTCCGGCTGCTTCATGTTGTCGGCGGCTGCACATCCAACCAAGAAAGAAGAGAAGAGAAGAGATGCAACGTCACTCACAGCCGCCAACTGACGCGCTTCCCCAGACTGCACAGATCGTTGTGATATGGCGCAAAAAGACAAACTGTGCAGGGACTGAAGACAGCGTGAGAATTCTGTCATCAGCGTGAGAATTGGCTGAAATGCGTGACTCTCACGCTCAAAGCGTAAGAGTTGGCAGCCCTGTCTAAGGCAGGGATGTGACAACAGACGCACAGGGAGACACATACACAAAGGAAGACACACACAGGGAGACACACACACACAAACACACACACACACACACACACACACACACACACACACACACACACACACACACGGAGACACACACACACACACACACACACAGGGAGACAGACACACACACACAGGGAGACACACACACACACACAGGGAGACAGACACACACACACACACACGGAGACACACACACACACACACACACACACACGGAGACAGACACACACACACACACGGAGAGACACACACACACACACACACACACAGGGAGACAGACACACACACAGGGAGACAGACATACACACACACATGGAGACAGACACACACACACACACACACACACGGAGACAGACACACACACACACAGGGAGACAGACACACACACACACACGGAGACAGACACACACACACACAGGGAGACAGACACACACACAGGGAGACAGACATACACACACACATGGAGACAGACAGACACACACACAGGGAGACACACACACACACACACAGGGAGACACACACACACACACAGGGACACAGACACACACACACAGGGATACACACACACACAGGGATACATACACACACACACACAGGGATACACACACACACACGGGGAGACACACAGACACACAGAGACATGCACACACACACAGGGAGACACACACACAGGGAGACACACACAGGGAGGCACACACACAATGAGACACACACAGGGAAAGATGCACACACACCTTTCCTTCCCCCCTCCATCCTCCCCCTCACTCCCTTTCCTCCCCTTCAACCCCTCCTCCCTCTTTCCTCCCCATCCCTCTTTCCTCCCCCTCCCTCTCTTTCCTCCCCCTCCCTCTCTTTCCTCCCCTCCCTCTCTTTCCTCACCCTCCCTCTTTTTCCTCACGCTTCCTCTCCTCCCCTTTCTCCTTCCCTTCCTTCATCTCCTTTCTACATTCAGCGTGAGAATTCTGTCTTCAGCGTGAGGGAGTGAGAATTGGCTGAAATACGTGAGTGTCACGCTCAAAGCGTGAGAGTTGGTAGCCCTGGTCAAAATGTAGAAACACAGAACAGCAGATGCTGGTTTGATCCAGAAAGTCACCAATCCATGTTCTCCAGAGATGCTCCCTGTCCTGCTGAGTTACTCCAACACTTTGTGTTCTCCAACAGTTGCTCTGTGTCTCAGAGTTACAGTTTATACTGACCCAGGAAGAATAGGATCCCAGATTACGTGTTGCATGTGTTCAAGCTAAATCAGTATCCTAAATCAATGCATGTGCTTCGTGTGACAAGAATAAACAAAGCTTAACACCATTTTATTTTACATATTTATAAATAGTCAATTTGACTATCTACCAACCACAAAACTCTAAGAAAACTGGTTTAAAGTGATATCCACTTCCACGAAGGTTATAAAATGTGCACTCTTTAAAAAGATGTAAACAGATAAACACGCAACCTTACAGTCTTGATTCCCTCAGTTTATATAGTTGTAATTTTTGACAATTCGTTGGCAGACTTACCAAGTCAAAGATTGATAAAAGAGTGAAGCTCTTTATCTCTCAAATTTTTGTTTTTTTAAAAGCACAAAATACACTCTCACCTTATAGAATGCAATTGCCCAGAACAATGATCTAATCCAGAGACACGAGGAATTGCAGAAGCTGGAGTCTTGAACAAAAAACAAAGTGCTGCAGGAACACAGCGAGCCTGGCAGCAGTTGTGGAGGGAATGGAAGGCAACAATTCAAGTTGAGACCCTTCCTCAGACTGATTGTAGAAGGTGAGAAAAAGCTGGAAGAGAGAGGTGGGGGGCAGGAAAGCCTGGCAAGTGGTAGGTAGATACAAGTGGGGGGTTTGGTGGAGTAAGTGACAAATGCCAAAAGTCATGAGGGTATCAATTAAGGAGAGAAGGGGAATCAAATGTAAAGCCAGAGAGAGAGACCGAAGGGGAAAGAGAGGAAAAATAGGAGATGAATGGGGGATAGGAGATGAGTGTACATAGGAGGAGAACCATCAAGATTATTGGGGGATAGTTGAAGAAACCCATCCCTCTTTCCACTCCCCCCATCTCCTTCATCATATATCCTTCCCTCTTGCTTTACATTTCACGCCTTTCATCTGACACCCTTTTGTCTCCATTTCACCTCTAGCCTTTATAACTTACTCCACCCACCTGCTAATCAAAACCTGCCCGTCCCTCATCTGTACCCACCTATCACTTGCGAGGCTTTGCCCAGCCACAGCTCTCTATTCCAGCTTTCTCTCCCCCTCCACATTACAATCAGCCTGACGAAGGGCCAGGACCCAAAATGACTCCTGTCTTCCGCCCACTGCCTGACCCACTGAGTCCGTTAAGCACTTAATGATGTGGAAGGAACATTATGGCAGTAATGACATAGAAAGTATAAAAGAGCCACCTCCTCTCTTCCATAAAATAAGTAATATATGATTGGTAGAAATAACAATCAGAATGGTTCATTATAATTTAATGTTCAATTATTTATGTTAATGCTAATTACAAAGTAACCTATTTGTTTTCTGAAATGTGACAATTTCCATTAAAAGGACATTTTTCATTCACTCTTGTCGTGATGGTAAATGGTTGGTGAAATATAATAACATGGCAACAACATTGTTTAATAAATATACAAAATTATTCTGTCAAAGACAATCTCAAAATTTTGCATAGAATCTCACAGAATTTTTGGTGTGTAAGCTGTCTCACTGGTTGACTTTTCATTCGATTGCCCTTTTTATATCGTCACACTAGATGGCGCAGTTGTTGAAGAAATCATCGCAGGCAAACGTCAAAAGGACAAGAAATGGCTGTGGTTTTGATGGGGGACCATGATTCCCTTCACTTATGCAGTTACCTCAATGAATATCTGATTAAAAAATGCAGAATTTAAACCAAAGGCTTTAAATATATTTTGTAAACTTTATGGGACAGCATTATATACTAGAACATAGAACAGTAGCGTGCAGGAACAGGCCTTTTGTACAATTATAGGCAATAGACAATAGGTGCAGGAGTAGGCCATTTGGCCCTTCGAGCCAGCACCACCATTCAATGTGATCATGGCTGATCATCCCCAATCAGTATCCCGTTCCTGCCTTCTCCCCATATCCCCTGACTGCGCTATTTTTAAGAGCCCTATCCTGCTCTCTCTTGAAAGCATCCAGAGAACCTGCCTCCACCGCCCTCTGAGGCAGAGAATTCCACAGACTCACCACTCTCTGTGAGAAAAAGTGTTTCCTCGTCTCCGTTCTAAATGGCTTACCCCTTATTCTTAAACTGTGGCCCCTGGTTCTGGACTCCCCCAACATCAGGAACATGTTTCCTGCCTCTAGCGTTTCCAAGCCCTAACAATCCTATATGTTTCAATGAGATGCCCTCTCATCCTTCTAAACTACAGAGTGTACAAGCCCAGCTGCTCCATTCTCTTAGCATATGACAGTCCCGCCATCCCTGGAATTAACCTTGTAAACCTATGCTGCACTCCCTCAATAGCAAGAATGTCCTTCCTCAAATTAGGGGACCAAAACTGCACACAATACTCCAGGTGTGGTCTCACTAGGGCCCTGTACAATTATTTGATTGTATGATATCAAATTAAAGGAACCCATCTGCTTGCACCTGACCCATCTTCCATTTTCTGCATGTTCATGTGCCTCTCTAAATGCATCTTAAACATTATAGTGTTGCTTCCCCAGCCTTCCTGGTGGCACATTATTGGCACCCACCACTCTGCGTTTGACTCTGTGACATCATGAGTTATGGATATAATAGTCTGGGATCTGGTACAATTCACAACCTGATATTGGATTGTAAAGGAAGCCAGCTTGAGCATTCTGCATTGAAACAGACAATCTAGTTCTGCAGACACCGTGGTGCAGCGGTAGGGTTGCTGTCTTAAGGGCCTGTCCCACTTAGTGATTTTGCCGGCCTCATATCAGTATCGTCAAAAGATTTTGAACATTTCAAAATCCAGCGGCGACAAAAAAAATGTTGCGACACTTGAAAAAACACCGCACGTCATGCATCATCACGCCGCGTCACTGCCGCGACATACGTCATCACGCCGCGTGGTTCTCGGTGGCCTGATATGTCAGTCAATGATGCCGGCAGTCAGTCACCGAAAAAAATCAGCAAGAGGGACAGGCCCTTTACAGCACCAGAGACCCAGGTTCCATCCTGACTACTTGCTTGTCTACACGGAGTTTGCACATTCTCCCCGTGACCTGCCTGGGTTTTCTCCGGGACCTCTGGGTTTCCTCCCACACTCCAAAGATATACAGATTTGTAGCTTATTTGGCTTGGTAAAATTGTAAATTGTCCCCAGCGTGTGTAGGATAGTGTAAGTGTGCGGGGATCGCTGACTGGAACAGACTCGGTGGGCCGAAGGGCCTGTTTCTGCACTGTATCTCTAAATCAGGGGTTCCCAACCTTTTTCGTTCGATTTACCCCAGGCAACTTTAATAGCACATAACAATGTTATTGCTTTGGTATTTTATTTAATTCTTCACATGTTTTAATTATAATGGTTTATTCTTAATTGCTTACTGTATATCCCTTTTACGTGTACATATTTGGCTCATAAAATGTATTCAATTAAATTAAATTAAATACACACCAGGGGTAATATACAGAAGCCAATTAACATGCAAACCTGCACATCTTTGGGATGTGGGAGGAAACTGGAGCACCTGGAGAAAACCCATGTGATAACAAGGAGAAGGTGCAAATTCCACCCACGCAGGCAGGCAGCACGCATACGGGATTGAACCCGTGTCTCTGGCACTGTGAGTCAGCAGCTCTACCACTGCGTTACGTTGACATTAGATCCCCATCCATGAACATTAAATACCCAACGACATTCTTTATCGATATAATCATATACATTCTCAATTGTCAACAAATTCTCCACTTTTCTATGTTTTCAGGGCAAGTTTAGCTTTATAAATGTGCATTCATTGAATTATTGTTTTTATATCTCCCACTCAATGTACAAGGGTGGAAACCTTTGAGGATTGAAGCAACAGCTCATTATCTTTCAGGAAAAGCTTGTGAAGAAAGTTTGCATGAAGTGAGGTTTAACACTACCTCCTCCTATGGGCCTGGAACTTGTCATTTTTTAGGCCTCGTTACATTGAGATCCTTAATTGTACAATTAAATATTACAATGAAAGAGCTTTCACATTAATGAGGCTGAAGAAATAAAATCTGAGATATTGTCTGGAATCAAATTGTTTTCTTTGACATTATCAGCAACAACACTGAATTGATCACCTGTCCCAGATATAAGCTGTAGTGCCTGGAGTTGTGCAAGAATCTGCAAGGAAATGTAGACACAAGGAACTGCAGGTGCTGGTTTACAAAAAATCCACAAAGTGCTGGAGTATTTCAGCGAGTTAGGCATTATCTCTGGGAGACATGGATAGGTGACATTTAGGGTCAGAACCCTTCTTCTGACCACTTGTGGTAGTGGAGAGTAAGCTAGAAAAGAGATAGACGAGGGACAAAGTCTGGCAAGCAATAGGCGAGCACCTTCTCTCACCCGCACACAATTGTTGGACCCGATTGCTGATCCAGGGACCATACAGCATGGATACAGGCCCTTTGGCCCAACTTGCCCACACTGACCAACATGTCCCATTTACAATACTCTCGCCTAACTGCGTTTGCCCCATATCCCTCCAAACCTGACCTATCCATGTACCTGTTTAGATGTTTTTTAAATGTTGTTATAGTACCAGCCTCAACTACCTCCTCTGGCAGCTTGTTCCATACACCCACCACCCTTTGTGAGAAAAAGTTACCCCTTGGGTTTCTATTACATCTTTCTCCCCTCACCTTAAACCTATGTCCTCTGGTTCTCGATTCTCTGGGCAAGAGACTCAGTGTGTCTACCGGATCTATTCCTTTCATGATCTTTCCCCCCCTCACAGTGATGATGTAAATCCTTATTGTTATTGAAACAAAGTCTTGGGTGATTTATATGAGCAATACATTGTCAACTGCATGAGACCAGTGGTAAATGAGAACGATGTATCCATTTTGACATATTACCTCATTCAGTAAAACCCAAAATGGGGAGTCTGTAACAATGAATAACCGAATAGCTTCAATTTTTCCAATCCATCCATCGACTTCACCTTCTGCAATTCCATTCCTAAATGTATCTTAAAACGTAAAATGAAACAAGATCACAATTTACATAAAAATGAATACAGTTATAAATACCCACCGGAAGGTCACTGAGTCGATGCTTATATTAATTGCCTTAAAGTAATATAGACATGATAGTACTGGGAGATTCTAGATTAAGTTAAGAATGTTTTATTGTCATATGTCCCAGATAGAACAATGTTTCATCAGAAAGAAAATGATGGAAATCAAAATAAATGCATTGATCAGAATGTTGGAGGAAAAATAGAGGCAGCATCAGTTCAGAACCCATTCCTCAACTTATCTTAATTTTGACATTATTCGCAACAGCATTGAATGAATCACCTGTTCCTGAAGTAAGCTATTTGTGGTGCCTGGAGTGGAGCATGGACATGAATGGAAGGCACAGTCAGGTAAATTGTGTTGCCTCTTGGTGCTGTGACATTGGTGTTTGAAGACTAGTTGTACTGAAGGCAAGGAACATTCAGACCTGAGGTTTGTGCTTGATATTGAAGAGCCAAACGTCAAGAGTGTTTAATTGTCAACATAATGGACTCAATGGCTAATCCAAGGACCAGTGGTGGTTACTAAAACAGTGGATGATTCATAGAATCGTCAATACATTTGAAAATAAAAGAATAAGGGTGTTCAAAGGCTGGATCTGAATTATTTTAAGATTTCACACAGTTCCAACAAGATTCTATAAATAAAGTCTAGATATTGCTGTTGGTGTGGTACTAAATGAAGACCTACCATCTGCTTGACAAATGGTCCAATTTCTTTCCCCCTGCCCCCCACCCTCCCCATTTATGCTGTTCCACCCACTAAATCCCCTCAGAAGATGTTTGTTGCACTAAAATAATCCAGTTCAATCTGAAAAAATGATTTTAAAAGGAAGTTATTCAAAGTTGGTCTGATGATAAGGCTGACAGCATTCTGACAAATTCTTACATGTGTACGTTATATAATTTTATTGTTGGATTAATCTTTAGTAAAAAAATTAAATAACTGGTTACCTATCCTATAATAGCCATCATCTGTTTGATGTTGCTTGGAATATTTTGTGCTATTGTTGTGTAGAGATTTCTTCATCAAATCTGTTCTCTGAAAAATTATGAAAATATATTAATTGATAGGAAGCATTTAATAAAAATATAGAAATTACATAGTTGAGAAAACCTTGTGATTAAGATTGTTCCATCACAATTCCCATGTTAAATATTATTTCCATCTTTTCGATCGTGTAGGGTGGAGGGAGCTTGGAATTTTGAGTTTATAAAAGCTTTTTTGGTTGGCGACAGTTTAATGTAAATATCTATCTTTCACCAGCTTCATAATATTTTCCGTTGTTGTTATAAAACCAACAAAAGCAGAAAATAAAGTGGGGCGAGTCCAGAACCAGGGGCCACAGTCTTAGAATAAAGGGGAGGTCATTTAAGACTGAGATGAGAAAAAACTTTTTCACCCAGAGAGTTGTGAATTTATGGAATTCCTTGCCACAGAGTGCAGTGGAGGCCAAGTCACTGGATGGATTTAAGAGAGAGGTAGATAGAGCTCTAGGGGCTAGTGGAGTCAAGGGATATGGGGAGAAGGCAGGCACGGTTTATTGATAGGGGATGATCAGCCATGATCACAATGAATGGCGGTGCTGACTCGAAGGGCCGAATGGCCTCCTCCTGCACCAATTTCTATGTTTCTATGTTTCTATGATATAGTCAACAAATCCTAATTGTCTTGCGGTTTATCTGAGGATAGATCAATCCTTTTCAAGTTGGGATGGTTGAGTGGTATGACATAGAGATTGGTTCAGTGGGGGAATGGCCTCAACGCCATAACTATAAATAACTTGGACAAAGTTAAGTGTTGCTAAATTTGGGGATGACACAAACATAGTTGGGAAAGTAAGCTGTGAAATGGACAGAAAGAGGTTATACATGGATATAGATACAGTGATGGGCAAAGTTTTGGCAAATGAAGTCTATTATATAAATGATGAGAGATTGCAAACCTCTAAGATGCAAAGAGATCTGAGTATCCAAATGCATGATTTTAATTAGGAAAGATGTCAAATTGTTATTGTTTATTGCAAAGGAAATTGAATGCAAAACTAGAATGCAAAACTCTGGAGGTTATGCTCCAGTCATAAATCGTATTGACCAGACTACATCTGGAGTATGGTCTATAATATTGATATCCTTATTAGAATATCAGTGGATTGGAAACAGTTTGAAGACGTTTTTGTAGACTAATATCTGGAATGGGTGGTTTGTCAAATGGGGAAAGGTTGGTCAGGCTAAACTCATATCTGTTTGAGCTTAAAAGAGTGAGAGGACTTAATAGCAACATGTAATATGGCTGTGGAAAGAATGTTTCCACCTGTGGCGAAAACCACTGTTTAAAAATAAGGAGTCACACATTGTCAAATATGAGATTTTTTTTCTTTTAGAGGGTTGTGGGTCTTTTAACTCTTTTTTTTAAAGGGTGGCAGAAGCACAGTTTTAAATATGTTCACAGTAGCAATAGTTTGGTTATCAGTAAACAAGAGGGTGAAAGATTACTGCAGGTAGTTGAGAATGTGTAGTCAAGGAGACAATCCGATCAGAAGTGATGCCTAACAAGTTTGGCCCTCTGCATCTGGCCCAGCTAAATATGCAGGGCCAAGAATGGTGATTCTAGGTCCAGCATGATCTGGCCAAATAACAAATAAGTGCTGAGAGGAGATATATATGTGTTTACTTTTACATATTGTAAGGAAGTGACTGTGGAATGGATTAGACTTCTTCAAATTCAATTACAAAAAGCAACACTCATGTTATGAAGAAACAAAGAACTGAAGATGCTGGTTTATACCAAAGATAGACATAAAGTGCTGGAGTAACTCAGCAGGTCAGGCAGCATCTCTGGAGAAAAAGGATGGGTGGCGTTTTGGGTCGGGACCCTTCTTCAGACCTTCAGAAGGATCCCAACCCGAAACGTCACATATCCTTTTTCTCCAGAGATAGTGGCTGAGCCGCTGAATGACTCCAGCAATTTGTCTCTAGCTCGTAATATGAATGCTGTCAAATAAACAAACCATTCACAGTGAACAAATGTAATTCATGGTTAATTTGTTTTTACTGGGATATATTAGTTTTCTTGTATTCTAATTAAAATAGTGGCAATGCAGCAAAATCAATGCTTATGGTCAGTATGTTTGCATGGGTATCCTAAAAACTGAGCATACTACTAACTGAGAGCTTCTCAACACTTGCTCAACTGGAACCCCGCTAACTGTTCAAGGCTTGCATGGTTGGTTTAATGCTAACCTCCATTTATAGGTCTCATCACAGAGCCAGGTTGATTAAAACTAGATAATCTGCCTGTGTTTCAAGATCATATTAACAGACCGTGAGGAAAAACAGTTTATTGGTTTCACTATTTTCTTGCATCATAAAACCAGCACTAATGAATGTTCAACTAATACTGTAACAAATAACATGGTTCTAGATTACAAGGAAGTTTCCTTCCATTCAGACTCAAGAGTCAGGGCTAATCTGTGAGTTACAATGTTGCCAGAGGGGGAAATGGATCTAGAACCGAAGGAATTTTGGATTTAGTGTTTGCTGTAAAAACAAAATTCTACCCTAGTATTTAATAACAGGTGGACTTACATCAGCTGGTAGAACCTCCACTGTTGTATTAAATAGTTTATCTCCTGGATGTTCTGTATCGCCACTTCTAAAACGGTATCTTTGAGGTAAAGATTGCAAAAATAGTGAATGAGAGGGAATATGGACCAAACTTATACCTTTGCTGTAAAATTGTAATGCATCATGCACCATCTGAGTATGTTAAACTGTACAATGCCAGTAGGTGAATGCTTATCTTCTTTTGCAAAATCTCTTTCTTTCCACACCTTTAGTAGAGTGCCAACCTGCTTATTTTAAATAGGTTAATCCTTCTGTCAGCATAATGGAATGAAGAGTATGAATCAACCCATCATGTATTACGAGTGGCGCTTCAGGACATAAGGAGTGCCATCATTTTTATCCTTTCATCTCCTTACAGGGCCAGAATACTACAACAAACAAAGAACGTAGTATAATCCAGAAAACCTTCCAAAAGATCAGATTTTCAGAGGTGAATAGATGATTGTTTAGTTTGCAGTTAATTAATTAATTAATCAGCCTTGGTATTCCCAGATGAGTGAGAGGGATGTGTGACGTTCTGGCACACCTGTGTCAGTTTCAGCTACTTTTAACTCCCAGAGCTCATCAAAATATATCAAGCCTGAAATGCTGTTGCCATGAGGATGTGGGTGGGTGGCTGTGAACGATGATGGCAGGAGTTGGAGGAGGCAACAACTTGGAGCCTCTGAGAACGTCCACAGTTAGGTATGTGGATAGGGGAAGAGAAGTTGATAGCCTGGTGTTCACGTTGCTTTTGAGACGTGGAGGAGCTTATCTGCTTCTAATAAATCCTAAAATACCACTGTTGCCATTCTAAATTCCATCTTCTTTCAAGTTGTGATTCCATCCCAAAATTCAAATGAATCAAAATAGTGTACTGCGACTTAAACCTAATCAGGGTCTCGCCCACCTGCATTGCCATGCCTTTATTTTACCCACCTCCAATTACCCCCACCCTTACCTTTCTCATTGGGTATGAGGTTACAGTTAACTCTGAAGGCCCCTCTTCCCCACCTATAATCTCACATTCCCCTTCTCCCTTTCCCCTTCCCCCTATATTGCTCCTCCACTAAAATCAGTCTGAAGAAGGGTCCCAGCCCAAAACATCGCATGTCCATATTCCCCAGAGAAGCTGCCTGGCTTGCTGAGTTACTCCAGCACTTTGTCTCTTTTCTTGTGCTAGTAAATTGTACCACGATGATGGTTGAGTAGATATTTCTTATTAAACACCTGAGAGCATTTCTGTTGCAACTACTACTACCATATTTTAAACTGTGCATTTCAAAGCCAAATTGAACACAAACAGCATGATTCAGCATCAGAATCAGAACATTCTTTTTTATATCAGTCAAGGCACCTGATGTTTTATGGTAGAGTAAATATGGAAGGTATAGCATGTTACAGGTCTACAGAAAAAGCATTGTGTTTTGGATTGGATTGCCCTACAAATTTTGTTACATAAAATTAATGACAAGGCTGGCTTCATCTTGCACCCTGTCTGATTATGCTTCTCCTTTCGTGATCGAGATAAAAACATAACATGATAAACATGGACATAAATGACAATTCTCACACCTGTTGGAGTTTATTAATACACCAGCACATCACCAGCTAATATTTGTTTAAAATTTTTTTTTAAATTCTTTATTTCGAACAGAATAAAAGAATAAAAAGCAAGTGTGAAACAGCATACAAAAACCAAAACAAGAATATTTATAAAGTGTCATAAACAATATCTATAAATAAATGAAATCATATGTGTCCGAAAAAGGAGCAGGAAGAAGCCAAAGCTTATTAATTCCCACCCCTTATTCAACTGCTTGTAATTATCTTATACAAATGTAGCAGCTATATGTAGACCATATGTACACCAGCAGCTATATGTACACCCAATTATTTACCAATAGTTACATTTTAGATCTTCGACGTTACTATTAACTTCTAACAGTGAAATGAAACATAATTTGGAAGTAAAATGGGAAATAATCCTACAAAATAAATGTAAAATATAACTTCACTGTATAAATGGCTAGAACTATCAGCATTATGGGTGAGTGCACTTTGCAAATTACACATGAAATATGCTTACATAAGACAATTTGATACCAACCTTTCTATTTTCAATGGCTGGAAGAACCTAACTTTGATAAAGTCCCCTGCCACCGGGTTAAATGCCCACAGGAAATCCTCTCCTTGATAGGCCTTCTCCAGACTGTGATGGAGGTAGATTTTCAGGCTACTTGTTAATTCTGCTGTAGGATTTGAATGTCCTTTGCGTAATAATTCTTTCTTAAAATCCTTATCCTTGCATTTAAAACAGAAAGATTAGATTAAGGACTTGAAAACCTGAACTCTTAGCTCTTCATAAACAGGATCAGCTCAGAATAAGTGAACTTTTCAAAACAAGCACCAAAAGGTTTGTTCAGCACTTTATTATAGTAAGGTTGTGTAATATCAATCCATCTCCTTCACTTGAGGCAAAACTGAACGCCATAGATTTATTTTGATATTTCATTAGCAAATGTACCTTCGACTGGGCAGTATGTCTGAAAATCAAATCTTTAGCTATCTGTTTAAGTAGCCAGAAATATTACTTACAAGTTCAGGATTGAAAAATCAAATACTAATGGGCATGGCTTTAAGGTGATAGGGACAACGTTTAAAGGAGATGCGCAGGGCAAGTTATTTACAGAGAGTGTGGTGAGTGCCTGGAACATGCTGCCAGGGGTGGTGGTTGAGGCAGATATGATAGTGGCATTTAAGAGACTTTTGGATAGGCATGGATATAGAAACATAGAAAATAGGTGCAGGAGTAGGCCATTCGGCCCTTCGAGCCTGCACCGCCATTCAATATGATCATGGCTGATCATCCAACTCAGTATCCTGTACCTGCCTTCTCTCCATACCCCCTGATCCCTTTAGCCACAAGGGCCACATCTAACTCCCTCTTAAATATAGCCAATGAACTGGCCTCAACTACCTTCTGTGACAGAGAATTCCAGATTCACCACTCTCTGTGTAAAAAATGTTCTTCTCATCTCAGTCCTAAAAGATTTCTCCCTTATCCTTATACTGTGACCCCTAGTTCTGGACTTCCCCAACATCGGGAACAATCTTCCTGCATCTAGCCTGTCCAACCCCTTAAGAAATTTGTAAGTTTCTATAAGATCCCCCCTCAATCTTCCAAATTCTAGCGAGTACAAGCCGAGTCTATCCAGTGCAGGGAGTGGAGGGAGAAGGATATGTGCAGGTAGATAAAAGTTGGTCTTCGCATCATGTTTGGCACAGACACAGTAGGCCGAAGGGACTGTTTTATGTTAATGTGTGCTGTACTGTTTTATGTTAATAAAATAATAAGTTAATAAGATAATTACAGACGAGGAAGGTTATCTTGATTTATTCATCTAATCATAACTCATAACATTCACTAATTTTCCATGTACTTTTATAATATTATTCCATACCATGAGAAGGCATTTCCTGGAACTCTGAACAAAAATATTCCTTCATTAGTTTGAAACAGTATCCCCTAATTCTAGTACACCACTTTAATGGAAGTAACATTTAAAAACTGTTGAATCATCATTTTAAATCACGCTGATCTGCATCTCCACTTACCTTTTATTTCCCATTTTCATTGACCTAACAAAAATATTTTTCCCCCGGATTCGTAGATTTCAATTGGCTTGGCTTAGCCATCACATCCATTACAGAAAAGATGCTGGCCTCGCACTTCCCCACATTGAATTCTATTTTTCACAGTTTTGCCTCATCTTACAGAATCTGGTTTATTCCTTTTCCCTGCTATTGAATTTACTTGTAATTTAGTACCATTTGCAAGACTTGTCAATTTTCTTGGCCTATTGACAGTGTTTCACACTTGTCTGCAATAATTTTAATTTGCCTTTGTTTGGTTACTTATTTCTGATTTGCTTCTTCCAATTTTGCATGCATTATTTGGTTTATTTTGCATATCTGGTCACTTTGCATTTAACTTCCTGATCGAGATTACTTATATAATTTGAGAATAGTATAAGTCCCAGCAATGACACCAGCTGCAACAATCAATACTCACCCAAATGCTTCCCTAAGGCCTGGGATCTTATTCATTCTCTAAGTTTATTTGAATTTTTCAAGTGTTGACTTGCGTGTGTGACAAATGTATCAGAGTAAATTTAGAAACCAAGGCACACAACAAAGGTCATCTTGGCAAAATCCACCTGCGTTACTGAAATTAAACTGAGAACGAGGAACGTATTCATCAAATCTGACAACACAAATAATGTAGAAACAAAGAACTGCAGATGCTGGTTTATACCAAAGATAGACACAAAGTGCTGGAGTAACTCAGCGGGTTAGGCAACATCTCTGAGAAAAATGATGGGTGACGTTTCGGATCGGGTCCCTTCTTCAGACTGAAAGCTGCCTGCTTGCAAGCTGAGTTGCAGCTGCCTGACCCACTAAGTTATTCCAGCACTTTGTGTCGATCTGTTAACAAAGGGATGGAGCAGCTTGATGACCTGTACTCAGAACTAAGAATAATTAGAGGTAAAACATGATTTAAGATGAAGAGAAAGAGGTGAGGGGATGGTTGGTGAGAAGGAACATTAGATGATATGGGTTAGTGTGGGAAACTGGTGCTGATAAAAGATCAGCCAAGACCATATGAATGACAAGAGAGACCTTCTCTTTTTTAAGTCCATACAATCCTTTCTTCATACAAGCGTTTGACGGCACTAGGCCTGTACTCACTGGAGTTTGGAAGGATGAGGGTGGACCTCATTGAAACTTACTGAATAGTGAAAGGCCTGGATAGAGTGGATGCAAAGATGATGTTTCCACTAGTGAGAGAATCTAGGACTAGGGGGCACAGTATCAGAATAATAAAATGCACCTTTAGAAAGGAGATGAGGAGGAATTTCTTTAGTCAGCGGGTGGTGAATCTGTGGAATTCATTGCCACAGACAGCTTTGGAGGTCAGGTCATTGGATATCTTTAAGATGAAGATTGCCAGATTCTTGATTAATAAGGGTGCCAAGGGTTATGGGGAGAACGCAGGAAATGGAGTTAAGAGGGAAAGACAGATCAGCCATGATTGAATGGAAGAGTAGACTCAATGGGCCGAATGGCCTACTTCTGCTTCCAGGACTTATGAACATATGAACCTTTCTAGGATGGAGGACAGGAGAAACCGATTGACAAAATCGGGATGGGGAAAAGACATAACCAAATGAATAACAATAAGTGAATCTGAAGCAGGAAGAGATAAATCACATGTGAAATGTTCAGTTGGAGACAGACCTGAGAATATTTTTTTAAAGCTTGTAGTCGGGTTGGGAATCATGTTTCCATAAATACTGACATTTTAAACTGGGACTGTTCCTGCTCATCAGAGTTGGGTGATAATTAACGAAATGGCCTCTTCCTACAAACCCATCGCCAAACTGCTCAGTTACTTTGCAAAATGTTCTGTTTTTCTTATTTTCTTGGCCACATAACTGCAGACATTCATTGAGGTAGGAGCAAGCCTACTGTGCAGTTTGATTTTTAGATCATTTTCTGATCTCATGGCTGTGGACCACTGTGCCATCCTTTAAATTGTATATTTTCTTTCATTACTAAGCAACCTCTAAAACAGAAAACATTTAAAAGAAGGCACCCAACTTGGTTTGAATGGTAGAAATAAACATGTATGTTTTGCATGGCATTGCCAAAGTAGAAATGGGATTTATTATTCTATGTGTTTCATGGATAGAGTTTGAATTCAACAATTTGGGTTGTGGTATTCCCTCTGTTAGCTATGATAGTCATTCTGGGTAGAAATATGTAGATTATTTTGTCCACTCTCCTTAGAGTTCTTTGGCGTTGCTAGAGGAAAAGAATTCTAGGTCCCTGCTTTTGCAGCAACTTTAACATTCCAATCCAAAGTGAATAGCAACAGGCCTGAAAGTTACATCATTACTGTCTGCCACTCCTTGCCTGATCCTTGTGAATGACCCACACTGCAAACAGAAAGTTGAGCTGCGAGTGAAAACCTCATTGTTAAAAGATTGACGGCCAGCTGGAACCAATGTAATTTCAGAACAAATATTGAATTTCTTATTGTTGTGAGAATGCCCTGGAATTCTGTTTATAGAGGTCTCTGCAAATGATAAGTCCATTGCTTGCTTAATAACTGCTCATGGAGAGGTATTTTAACTGCTCATGGAGAGGCATTTTTAATGCATTTGGACTCATATTTTGCCAGCATTTTTCTTTGCACCAAGGTGCTGAGTTGATAACTTTGTTGGATTTATCTAAACAAATCTCAGATCTGCCTGTTTTCAAAGCATAATAGACAGTTGACTCTAAGTCTGTTATGTCCAAAATGTAGTCAAACTGCTGTTCCATGCATGTGTGGCTCTATTACAGATCTATTCTTCAAGGCAACTGGCTTCAAAGTCTCTACAATGACAAGATTAGGCTACGTTTTATTTTCTGACGGCCAGATCCAATAGTTCTTTGCACGTAACTGAAGTTCAGATAGGCATTCATCATTTATTTGTGCTTGTATTTTAACATCAAATTCTATACTGCCTCCTTTGTAAATAAAGCCACAGATAACATGGAAGAGGCACATGTAAATTTGAGGCATAGCACTACACTGATTATTTTCATCACTATTTTCTCTTCCACGTTTTGACTCCTGGCACGGCCTTTATCTAATTAACAATTGACTGTTTAGTTTAGAGATACAACATGGAAATAGGCCCTTCGGCCCACTGAGTCCACGCCGACCAGCGATCCCTGCATATTAACACTTATCCTACACAGATTAGGGACAAATTATACCAAGCTAACTAACCTACAAACCTGTACGTGTGGGAGGAAACTGAAGATCTTGGAGGAAACCCACGCGATCACGGGGAGAACGTACAAACTCCGTAAAGACAGCACCCGTAGTGGGGACCGAACCCTGGTCTCTGGCGCTGTAAGCGCTGTAGGCAGCAACTCTAACACTGCGCCACTATGCCATGCAGATACTCATTATTCCAGCAGATTATTTACAGAATTATTTTTTTCTCCAGATTCCAGCATCTGCATTCTCAATTACACAATGACTCATGGTGTAATTGTGGCCAATTTTGTTTGATAATATTCCTGTGAAATGCTTTGGGGTGTTGTTGCATTAAAGATGCTTTTCAAACACAAGATGCTATTCACAAGGTGCCTTCTTGCACTCTGCCAATTCTTTGACACATGTATTATGAACGTTGATTGGTATTGGAAGATAATGGTGGCTGCTTGCATAATGGAAGGCATATGAGCGTCAAATTTATTTGTTTGTGTCACGTATCCAGAATCCATTATGTTTATACAGGTTTGAGACCTATAAAGAATAAGGGAATATGTTCCATGGGTCTCAGTCTGTTTGCTCTAGCCTGCGTTGAGGTCTACATGTTGGTATTTCAGCCTTTTCAGACCATGCTTGTAACTGACCAAGGCAGTGGGAAGAGACTTTCCAAACCAGAACCCTAGCCTTACACCAGCAGAAATGTAACTTTCATTTGCCTAAATAATTGCCTGTTAGACTGGCAAATAAATGCTTAAGATGGTATCAATGACTTTAGTGAGAAAACCACCAAAATGTAATTAATCAAAACCAAAATCGCCTGCAAAAAAAAGCACTTAATTGTAACCAACTTGATACAAGATGATTTACAGTTTCCTGACATAGAAAAGAAGAACTGAATCCACTGTTATTAACTGTAGAAAAAAAAGTTACTCATTGCATATATTTTTATGCAGCGGAGAAAGTCTTCTGATGACAACCATATCAGTTTACTTTGAACTGGTACACATTTTTGTTAACAGCTTACCACCATGTTAAAATAGTGCACACAAACTGCACACACTAAAGTAATATACAATAAGCTTTCACTACACAGATACTTTGACATACCTTTAGGTTCTGAATTTTCCCAGCCAATGAAGAATGAGTTCCTACATGCTGAAAAAGGGAAGGTCTGTAGCGAATTCGTAAATTAGCTTTCTGTCTGTCACAATGTTTCTGAGAGAGGAAAATGTGGAAATAGTTGAATTTATTTAAGTTCAAGTTCAAGTTCAAGTTAGTTTATTGTCATGTGTCCCTGTATAGGACAATGAAATTCTTGCTTTGCTTAAGCACACAGAAAATAGTAGGCATTTACTACAAAACAGATAAATGTGTCCATATACCATGATATAAATATATACACACATGAATAAATAAACTGATAGTGCAAATAACAGAAAGTGGTTGGTAATAATCAGAGTTTTGTCCGAGCCAGGTTTAATAGCCTGATGGCTGAGGGGAAGTAACTATTCCTGAACCTGGTTGTTGCAGTCTTCAGGCAAATGTGCAATGTGCAATGTGCAACAAAATGTGCAACTTAAAACCAGAGGAGTTCTGATGAATTACGTAATCTTACCATGATGTGATTTACAGAAGGACATTGCGTAACTATTCATTGCAGAACCAAAAGCATGTTTTGTTAAATCTGCATTTAAGAGCAGAATAAAAATATACCATCTCCAGAGTATTTTAAACCCCTAAACATTTATCGTTTCCTCTCAGTCATGAAATGCAAAATTGGCTTAATACCTTCCATCAATTAATCTGCCAACAATTGCTACATATTTGCCACTACTATTATTGTTAATTACAAATTTTCTGACTGTGTGTTAAATATAACAGGTTTTTGTGCAGAATTAAGTGTTCACTTAATAGTTGCAGTTACTTACTGGTGCATCAAGGGAGCACCTGTTATAAACTGTGCATTAACAATACCCTAATATTCATTTAAAAGGACAAAAATGTGTATGTAGCAGTGTGGTTTTTCACCAAATGCTCCCCATGAGTGTTGTTCCTCAGTGGGGTTAACTCCGATGAGAACTCCAAGATTAACTCCTCGAGTGCTAATTCTTTTGTGTAAGGAACTGCAGATGCTGGTTTAAACCAAAGATAGACACAAAGTGCTGGAGTAACTCGGCGAGACAGGCGGCATCTCTGGAGAGAAGGAATGGGTGACGTTTCCGGTCGAGACCCTTCTTCAGACTGCAAGTCGGGGGGGGGGGGGGGGGGGGGGGAGGAAACACGATATATAGATGGTGATGTGTGATCTATTGTCTATTGTCTAATGTGCAGTGATATAGAACAAATGAATGAAAGATGCAAAAAAGTAACGATGATAGAGGAAACAGGCCATTGTTAGTTATTGGCTAGGTGAGAACGAGAAGCTGGTGCGGCTTGAGGGTGGGGGAGGGATGGAGAGAGGGAATGCAGGGGTTACTTAGAGGTTAGAGAAATCAATCTCCAATCTTCCTGCATTTAGCCTCACTCTGACAATGGAGGAGGCCTAGGTCAGAAAGGTCAGCATGGGAATGGGAAGGGGAATTAAAGTGTTCAGCAGGGAGATCAGGTAGGCCCAGGCAGACTGAGCGAAGGTGTTCAGCGAAACAATCGGCCAGTCTGCGTTTGGTCTTGTCGATATATGAGACATCTTGAACAACGGATACAGTAGATGAGGTTGGAGGAGGTGCAAGTGAACCTCTTTCTAACCTGAAAGGACTGTCGGGGTCCCTGGACAGAGTGGAGGGAGGAGGTATAGGGACAGGTATTGTACATTTTATCTGCACAGCATCACATTTTGGTTCAACAATGGGGTGAGATCAGATTTGTTACCACAAATGCAGCTGCTAAATATAGTTGTTTTTATTGGTGCCTGTAAAGTCATAGTCACAGAAAAACACAGCATGGAAACAGGTCCTTCTGCTCACCGAGTCCAAGCTGGTAACCAATTTTACACTAATACTATCCGATGTTATTCTCTCCATATTCAGTTCAACTTCCCCCTCCCTGCATCTTACACATATTAGGGGCAATTAACCTACCAATCTTCATAGTTAGTTGGACACCACCTTGACTTGGAAATATATCACTAGTCCTTCATTATTACTGAGACTAAATCCTAAAACTGGCCCCCCCCCCCCCCCCTCCCTAACAGCAATATATGAATATCATCGGCAGGGCTCAAGACCACCACCTTATTTAAAATGGGCAATAAATGTTGGTTTTGCCAGAGAGTGAATAGAAATATCAAAGTCCTAAGTGATGTAATTTTGGACAAATGGGGCAGTATGGGAAAATGTGTGCATCTTTTATCTACAATATGTTACCATATAACAAGATAAAATATAGTAAAATAGGAAGAAGAATAGGCATTTTAGCCCTGTGAGTCTTCCACCATGTAGGATGATCATGGCAGATCCATTTTGAATTTTTGTAATCCCATTAATAGTTTGAATTATCACATCATTTATATTACCCTCAAGCATTTCCCCACTGTTTGCTACTTTTCAATTCATGAGTTTTTAAGATTATATTACATCTAATCTGATAAGAAACACAATGAAAGGCCGCTCATGTTTTCACCCCAGTGCCTGCACAGATCAGGGATAACTGGAAATAGAATGATATGAACATGTTCAGAATTTTAGGCCATGAAAGATATGTAAGCAAATGTATGCATGGATATATCTGCTGTTATTATGTGTAAGGTTCTGACATGTTTTTGTTTGTGCTGACCAAGAACTAAAATAACACAAGAGCATAGGCAAACATTGACAAAGGCAGTTGCTATGAGAGACTTTATTATGACAGGAAACATTTCATGAGCATGCAAAATTAGTGGTGGGAGAATTAAAACCACAAGGATAAACAGTGATGTCAACCTCCTTGTATCGCAGTTTGCCAAATATAAAATTCTAAATGCAATATCCTTCTGTGCTATCCTTGAATCTTTAAGGATGCATGTATCTGAAGTTTGTAGTATCATGAAATTCATCCGTTTCAAGTTTTCCACAGTTTAGAAACTGCTCTTATTTTAATAAAATAGTTCTGAGAGGTAAGGCAGGTGAACGCAGAGCATTGATAGGTACAGGGGACTGGGATTAGCAATTACAGAAAGGCAGTTCAGGGATGGGCAGAACTGGTAGCTAGCTCAGTGTTCTGGGCTACAGATGCTACAGGCATGATATGGCAGATAAGGTGAAGGAGAATACTAATAGATTTGATGTACATTGAGAACAAAAGAGTAACTAGGAAGAGAAGGGCCCCTTGAAGATCAATGTACCCTGCATGGAGCCATTGGAGATAGGTGAGGTCTTAAAGTAATATTTCTCTGTATTTACTATGGAAGAGGTCATGGAACCCTGGGAATTCAGGGAAGAGGGTAGTGATGTCTTGAAACATAAACACATTACAAACAAAGAGATGCTGGCAGCCTTAGAGTGCATAGATGTGGATAAATCACAGGGCCTGGTCAAATGTGCCCTCTGACATTGTAGCTTGAAGCCAAGGAGAAAACCCTGGGGCCCTGGCACAGATATTTATATCACTGTGTGTCGGAAGGAACTGCAGATGATGGTTTACGATGAAGATGGACACAAAATGCTGGAGTAACTCAGTGGGCCAGGCAGCTTCTCTGGAGAAAAGGAAAAGGTGACATTTCGTGATGAAACCTTTCTTCAGATTGTCTGAAGAAAGGTTTTCACTCGAAACATCACAGATTCCTTTTCTCCAGAGATGCTGCCAGGCCCGGTGTGTTACTCCAGCATTCTGTGTCTATATTTGTATCTCTGTTAGCCATGGTAAGACTGGAGGATGGTTAACGTTATGGCTTTATTTAAGAAAGGCTATGACAAGCCAGGAAACTGCAGGCCGGTGAGCCTAACATCAACCTGGACAAGTGTGAAGGGTTACATCTTGGTACGTTAAACCTGGGCTGAATGTACTCAGTAAATGGCAGTACCCTGGATGGTGTTGTGGAACAGAGAGAACACAGGCAAGTACATAGATCCCTGAAAAAGGTAGATAAGGTAGACAAGGCGGTGAGAAAGGCATTTGCCTTCATCCTTCAGGGCAATCGTGTCGCATTGCCCTGAAGGATGGAACATCGTGTCGCAGCAATACAATACATAGGTAGGACCACACTTGAAGTATTGTGTGCAGTTCTGGTCACATTGTGATAGGAAGGATATAATTTATCTGGAATGGATGCAGAAATGATTCACATGGATGATATCGGGATCCATCGGGACTGGATGGCTGGAGTTAAAAGGAGAGGTTGAATAGGCTGGGGCATTTTCTGCTGGAGCGTAGGAGGTGATAAAGTGAACATATTGTATAGAGGCATATAAAAAGGTGAATAGTCACAGGATTTCCCCCAAAATACAAGAGAATAGATTTAAGGTGAGAGGAGACATTTTTAAAGGGGCTACTTTTTTCATATAGAGGTTGGTGGATATATGGAACAGGCTGTCAAAGGAAATGGAAGTGGGTACAATGACAATGCCTAACATACATTTGGAGAGTTACATGGATAGAAAAAGTTCAGATGGATAACACAGGCAAATGGAACTATGTTGGACAAGTTGGGTTGAAATGTCTGCTTCTGCGCGGAATAACTCTATGTCCCTAGAAATTAGTTTGAACAGGGCATCTTAGACCGCAAGGGACATTTGGCAGGATATATAGTCACTTCCATCTTCAATCAGCTTCCTTCTATCGAGGTCACACCCATGACTACTTTAAAATAAGTTGACTGCATTTAACAAAACAAAATCTGACCACTATTTATATCAGAGACCCCAGAACCATGTTTTTAATATGCTCAAAGGAAACGACATATATGTAATTAAATATTACCCTCTTATTTTTGGTACAATTATGATCCACAATGAGATAAGCTTCTGGGTATTGTAATTAATATTCCATGATGTGACAGTCTTGAATTTTAGAATAGCTTGAAAATCATTTAGCAGGGTAGTTAAAATATGAATATGATTCTTATTATTCTTGTGGGAACTGGCTAAACTATATTTGTAACTTCTTCTGTGATTAATGTCTTCAAAACACAGTTAAATCGTAAAGGAAATAGCCATGTTCATTCTGTTATGTTGATTGATCATTTCATCCACCAGAGTATGAGATACTACACATTGGATGATGTAGTCTCCAAAACCCAGCAGACTGCTGATGGCCATGTCTGCTACCTGATACTCATCAATCCAGTTCTAATATCACAGCCCACATTAACATGATTTTAGAAGATAATCTGAGCAATTGAGAAAACCATTAGAAGTTGTTGCATAAAGCCTACCACTTATTCCTAAATCCCTAATCACTTCAGTGCTTTCACAATAGAATCACTGCAGCCTTGTATCCAAAGGATGAGTGCATTATGTCCTAATGGATTACACATAGTTTGAAAGTCAGTCCCTTTGGATAATGCAAATCAATATTATGGTGTATCATGATTCTTTTCACTGAGGGATCATAAAACAGATTAATAAAATAAAGCACTTTTCAACTTCACTCATTATTGGTTAATTTAAAGATATAGAAAACTGATGTGCGTGGGACAGTGTATTCCTGACCATTGTTTCTTTTAACCAAAACTCCTTCGGCCTGAGAGTCAGATGTAATGCCTCTGATTTGTAAAGAGGAAGCTCTCACAGGCTCTTTGTGTTGACAATATTTCTCTTTTTAAAATTTGTAAGTATGAGCTGCAACGATCTTGAACAACAATTAAAACTTGTACGTACCTATCTCATGAGTACAAACAAGGTAGAATAAATCACCTACCCTTCATAGATTACTATTCAACTCACTTCCTGGAATCTGACCAGCCAGAATCCTATTGTAAAACAGATACCCTTCCTGGCAGAGAGAATAATATAGTAGAGGCTACTATTTAAACAGTATACGGCCAATTATGTATTCTCCTCCTTCTCAAGGCAACCTGTGCTTGTAGAAAGTACAGGTTTAAGAAGTAGGACTTTAATGTTATACCAATGTCTCCTAACCATGTACTTTACCTTTAACTTAGAATTATGGAACTGATCCTTTAAAAAGAATTATCAAGCAAAATAATTTCAATAAAAACCAACTGCGCATACTTTATGCAGACTCCTTGCACTTCACACTCTGAAGAATGACAAAGGTTTTGGATGAGCATGTTGCCTGCAATGAAACATGCAGGCTTTAAGGGCCTGTCCCACTTTCACAACCTAATTCATGACCTCTGCCGAGTTTGCCCTTGACTCATACTCGCAGCATGGTTGTCACAAGGTCGTAGGAGTTTGTAGGTAGGTTATGATGCTAGTCGTAGGTACTCGTGGCATCAAGTAGGTCGGGGCGTTTTTCTAGCCTGATGAAAAATGTCCACGAGTAAATAAGGTTGTGAATTAGGTTGTGAAAGTGGGACAGGCCCTTTAAGCTGTAATTTCACTTAGGGATGGTAATATTAGTTTAGTTTAGAGATACAGCACGGAAACAGGCCCTTCGGCCCAACAAGTCTGCGGCGACCAGCGATCCCCGCACACTAAAGGGCCTGTCCCACTTTCACAACCTAATTCACAACCTTTTTTACTCGTGGACATTTTTCATCAGGCTAGAAAAAACGCCCCGACCTACTTGATGCCACGAGTACCTACGACTAGCACCACGACCCTACCTACGACCTACTTACGACCTCCTACGACCTTGTGACGATCATACTGCGAGTATGAGTCAAGGGCAAACTCGGCAGAGGTCGTGAATTAGGTTGTGAAAGTGGGACAGGCCCTGAACACTAACTTACACACACTAGGGACAATTTACAATTTTTACCAAAGCCAATTAACCTACAGACCTGTACATCATTGGAGTGTGGGAGGAAACTAGAGATCCGAAAACTACACAGGTCACGTAGAATGTACAAACTCCGTACAGACAGCGCCCGTAGTCAGGATCAAACCCGAATCTCTGTTGTTGTAAGGTGGCCACTCTACCGCTGTGTCACCGTACTGCCCCTGTTTTTTTTGTGAGACCTCTGAAATTTTAACAAATGAATAGTCATTTTCAATCTTGTTCTTTCTTCATGGAACTAATTATCAGAATTCGCTCTGGGTAATAAAAATCAATTTTCATAATTACATTGATTGGGGAAACCACATTTATTAAGGGCAATTGAGAAATCTAATTTTGTTCTAATGTTTGATCACAGATTTGAAAATTTGGTAGAAGTAGGTCTTTCGACTTTACTTCAGAGAAACATTGTAGAAACAAGCACTTTGGCTCACCGAGTCTGCGCTGACCAGCGATCATCCCATGCACTAGCATAATCCTGCACATTAGGGACATTTACTATTTACAGAAACCAATTAACTTATAAACCCGTACGTCTTTGGAATGAGGAAACCGGAACTCCCTGAGAAAACCCACAGGGAGAACATTAAACTTCATACAGACAGCACAGGTAATCATGATTGAACCTGGAGTCCCTAGCACTGTAAGGCAGCAACTTTACTGCTGTGCCACTGTGCCACACAATAATGGCATTTCGATGGCATCTTTCTGCCAGAGTAGTTCTGCGGTTTCTCCCACCCAGTTCTTTATCAGGCTCGCGCAAGTTAGAAAATATCACTCATACTTGCAATTACTTAAATGACCACCTCAAGTGTTGAATTATTGGAGAAATTTTGCATTCAGATCATTAATGAACAGAAGTCACCAGCATTGTTTTCATGCCAATGGTGGCACCAGTTATTGCTAAATATTGTTTCCACTCAGCGCAAAATCCCCTGGATGCCTTTTCATGATTTTGCTGTGGGCTCCTATAATTCGTTGATATTCCAGGAGTATGTTTTGAGCGTGTGTTCTTGGGGTGGATCGTCACTTAATGGGAAGTTACCATGATATTATTCCCTTTGCACAAAAGTTTGATTGGGCTCAACTGTGTGGTCCTCCATAATCCTACAACATGCTCACACTTGATTAATACTGCTGGTGGAATCTTTGGAATATACACCCAGGTAGAAATTAACACCGTAGGTTGGGCAAAATCAAGGTGGAAAAGAAATCAAATGCGAATTCCAACCCTGCTGAAGCCGAGATAACTAAATGAACAGCATGCTGGAAGGCTGAATCGATCATTGTTCCAACTAATATGGAGCTTAATACTGATACTACAAAAACACATTATTCAATAGTTTAAACATAATACATCTACTCTTAAATCTGTTCCTCATACAAAATAATTCATTGTACAGTTCTCCCCAACTGGTTATGGATTCATTATGACCATGTAATACTAAAGTTACCTTCATCAGTCTCAAACATCCTCAAAGTTAAATAAAGGTACACTTCAGTTTCTAATATTCAAAATGAGGTTAAATCAAACAGAAACAGCAGCAGTAATTTCAAGTTTCATTTCTATTGTCACAACTACTGACTGTGAAAGATAAACAAACTTACAGCATCTTTCTCAGGATTGCAAACTTTCACCCACAATATGTGGTCAAGTAACCAGTCTATTGGCTTGTCCTTGTAGAACATGATAAGGAATTCTATGATTAAGGTCAGATCAGGAGTCTTGAACAATTTTCCTAAATCAAACAAAACACAATAAGGAGAATACTTTAACTTGACTCTCTGTGTATTATGGGAGATCTTTAACAATTGAAGCATAATCATATTTGAAAAAGTTAACAAAAGAAAACAAATGAAGTGACTATAATCTAAGTAATATATAAAAGCAGATTAATTATGAACATTCAGAAACACCTCTTTTGTTTGCAAAGCTGACTGCGAAATCCAACTATTTTGATTGCATTGTGATTTACTACATTGACTTTTTGGCAAATTGTATTGGAAGATTGTGAAAGATAATAGTGTGTTGCAGATATCTGAATTACAAGAGTTGGTCAATATGGACCTTGGTGAACTGACATTCAGTCGCATGTTCAATAATGAGAGTGCGTGCATTAAAAAAGATGAAAATTAGCAGTACACAAGATGTCGACAATGTGCTTAAATTACTCATGAATAAACATCCACTTTTTTTTACTAACAAAAAGAATGTCACATCTAAAAACTGCTTTCTCGGTTCTATTATTAATACCATAGGCAGTGATGGCCTAAATGTGGAAACTACAGAAAAGGCTGACTTCATAATCAAATTCAATATCTCTAAGATCCTTGAATCAATACGGTATCTACTTCAATAAGAACAGTTTAAAATATCTTATTGTAAAGAAACTGAGACAGCATAGCTCAGATATCAGTCTTCATCTTGTTAGATTTATATCAACAATGAGCTCCTTAAATGCTGCAAAGAAATTTGATAGGAATATTGCAAATCAAATTCCAAGTCAAGTTCTGAAATACAATATAAAGCTTTTGTACTATAGCTTAGAGAGTGCAAATCAGTGCTAGACTTTCTAATATTATTAACAGTTACTATTTTTTTTCAAGATAATTCCAAATACAGAAACCAAATTATTCATTGCACAGAGTTAAAAAAAATGCTATTACTATATTGTCATTATAAAGCATTGAATGTTTTAAGGGGATTTCTTTTTAACCTTGCATGTACAATGGTAGTTTTCAAACAGTCGAATAGAGATTTACGTCAAACTGTGGTTTTAACTTTAGTTAAATTGGAATAGCTAACAAAGAGTAAAATAATCTATAACAGTGCGAGAACTTATCTGATGCTAACCTTATTTGAGACTTTGATCAATTTGATAGATTAACATTAATTCTGATCGATATTTTCACTGTGCTTGAGAAAGCAGAAAACAACTAATAATAATGAGGTTTCCAACTTTTCTCGTACTTTCCATTCAAATTGGCAAGCAACAATTTTGCATCTTTCACATTCACTTCCTTGACCAAGGGAATGAAGTACTCTGAAGAAGAATAGTTGCTTCTCGAGTATTACAGGCAGCAACAATTTCATCAACGTCACCAACTTGCACTACTTCTAATCCCTCCACCAAATATCCTATGTAGACTGGGACTGATCTATATCCGAGAAATTCATTCCAGTTTGTTGTGCCAGTCTGTTAAAGTCTGACTCATTCTTCAGATGTAATTTCCTGTTAGTATATTTTTTATTTGAAAGGCCAAAGCCTGTGCAAATCTACAAATTCAGCTCTTCGTACAGGTACATTAAGAATGTGCAGACTGGAACTCCAAAACCAAAAACATTTAGATACATTGCAGATTTGACAGCATCTGTGAAACAAAGAAACAGTGACTGTTTTGGGTCAGAACTGGAAGATAAAGAAATGGGCAGAGAAAAACAGAGCCAACATTAGTACTAATATAGATGGATGATTTACAGCAGGAAAGGCCAGTTATGAAACAAAGGGAGTTACCTGAAATGATAGAATGTAAGAACAAGTCTGGAAGGTTTAAATGTGCCCATTTGGAAAATGAAATACTGTTCCTCAAACTTGCATTGGGTGTTGTTACAATTGTGTAAGATTCCAAAGACAAATAGGTGTGAGTGGAATTGAAATAGAGGATTTTACTTCGGAGTCACGTGAGTGACTACGTGAAGAACCCGTCCAGCACGCATGCGCGACATGAGCGTTCACGCAGTGCAACAGCGACGAACGGGAGTACAGGCGCTCCCGCTAGAAGTTTAAAAAGACGGACCGTCAGGTAAGTAACTTACTCTGAGGTCGTAAATTCCCAAACCTTCTTCTGTTTTGTGCACTCCAGAAAAAATGAACAAGGCAAAACAGGGAAAGAAGGTCGAATTGAAATAGAGGATTATAGTGGAAGGCAACAGTGAGCTCCGAATCACCCTGTAAACTGAAACCAGGCACGACACAAAGTGGTCACCCACTCTAGCCTTGGTTTGCTCCATTGCGAAGGACATCATTGCATTGTGCTTATTATGAATATATCATATTCCTTAACTAGTAACCGCATTCAATTCATCCACTTTATTACCAATGCTACTCGCATTAAGGCATAAGGCTTTCAGGCTTGTTTTTCTTATCTCCCTTCTACCTTTTGCTTCTGTCCTCGTCTTATGGCCCTCTGTCTTGTTGCATTGGTTCCCATTCCCCATGGCCTGTTAGTTTAAACGTGTCTTTTCTTACACTCTCTTTCCCGTTAACTGCACGCACACGCTTCCACATTGTTGACTCCACTCCCCCAAACTAAACAATGCGGGGGTGGGTGGGGGGGGAGTCAACAACATGGAAGCATATGCATGCAGTTAACGGGAAACGTGTTTCTATACACAAGATTAGAAGTACAATGAGTTGATGTTTCATCATCAGAATGTAACCTAAACGATGTGCCTAGTGGGTGTGGATGAGTAAATGCCTCGAGTTAAAGGGAGAAGCAGTTTAGAGGGATGCAGGTGATTAAGTGTGGGATAAGAGGAGATTGAAGTAGAGCGGAAATTAGTATCAGGAGCATGAGGAAGAGGGTTGCAGGCAAGAGTACATTTGCTCCTCACTATATGCACATATGTGCATGTGTGTGGTCAGACTCCATTTGCATGTGATGAGAATATGTCTTGTATGTGTGTCAGCATTTGTGTGCATGCTTAGTCATAAGGTCATGTGATAGGAGAAGAATTAGGCCATTCGGCCCATCAAGTCTACTCCGCCATTGAATCATGGCTGATCTATCTCTTCCTCCTAACCCCATTCCCCTGCCTTCTCTCCATAACCCCTGACATCCATTCAAATCAAGTATATATCTATCTCTGTCTTAAAAACATCCATTGACCTGGCCTCCCCTTCCTACTGTGGCAAAGAATTCCACGGATTCACCACCCGCTGACTACAGAAATTCCTCCTCATCTATTTCATAGAAACATAGAAAATAGGTGCAGGAGTAGGCCATTTGGCCCTTCGAGCCTGCACCGCCATTCAATATGATCATGGCTGATTATCCAACTCAGTATCCTGTACCTGCCTTCTCTCCATACCCCCTGATCCCTTTAGCCACAAGGGCCACATCTAACTCCCTCTTAAATATAGCCAATGAACTGGCCTCAACTACCTTCTGTGGCAGAGAATTCCAGAGATTCACCACTCTCTGTGTGAAAAAAGTTTTCCTCATCGCGGTCCTAAAAGATTTCCCCCTTATCCTTAAACTGTGACCCCTTGTCCTGGACTTCCCCAACATCGGGAACAATCTTCCTGCATCTAGCCTGTCCAACCACTTAAGAATTTTGTAAGTTTCTATAAGATCCCCCCTCAATCTTCTAAATTCTAGAGGAACGTCCTTTAATTCTGAGACTATGACATCTAGTATTAGATTCTCCCACTAGCGGAAACATCCTCTCCACATCCACTCTATCCAAGCCTTTCACTATTCTGTACATTTCAACGAGGTCCCCCCTCATTCTTCTAAACTCCAGCGAGTACAGACCCATTGCCGTCAAACGCTCATCGTATGATAACCCACCCATTCCTGAGATTATTCTTGTAAATCTCCTCTAGACCTTCTCCAGAGCCAGCACATCCTTCCTCAGATTTTGTGCCCAAAATTGCTCACAATACTCCACATGCAGCCATCCATGTTTTTGAGCCCTCTTGAAATAAATGCCAGCATTGCGTTTGCTTTCTTCACAACCGATTCTGTCCTGTCGCTTTGCTAGCTTGTGTGCAACAGTTATGCCACTTTAAAATAAATCACACACAGGCTAGTGTGGAAACAAGTGGACTGCTTAAGGAGAAGATATTGAGCAGTGAGTGTTATTGTATTAACATGAATACCTGAGTAAATATTGAGCATTAATTTATATTATGTGATGTAGGACTGTTACTGAATGCATGGTTCAGGAATCTCCCCTTCTGGGAATGCAAAATCATCGGCATTCACCCAGGAATTCCATTCTCAACACTTCAACCCTTTTATTACAGATACATAGGTACATAGACAATAGGTGTAGGAGTAGGCCATTCGGCCCTTCGAGCCAGCACCGCTATTTAATGTGATCATGGCTGATCATCCACAATCAGTACCCCATTCCTGCCTTCTCCCCATATACCTTGATTCCGCTAGCCCTAAGAGCTCTATCTAACTCTCTCTTGAAAGCATCCAGTGAATCGGCCTCCACTGCCTTATGAGGCAGAGAATTCCACAGATTCTTAACTCTCTGTGTGAAAATCTTTTTCCTCATCCATTCTAAATGGCTTACCCAGAGTACTTAAGGAATCCCAGAGTACTTAAGGAAGTAGCTCCAGAAATAGTGGATGCATTAGTAATAATCTTTCAAAACTCTTTAGATTCTGGAGTAGTTCCTGAGGATTGGCGGGTAGCAAACGTAACCCCACTTTTTAAGAAGGGAGGAAGAGAGAAAACGGGGAATTACAGACCAGTTAGTCTAACATCGGTAGTGGGGAAACTGCTAGAGTCAGTTATTAAAGATGGGATAGCAGCACATTTGGAAAGTGGTGAAATCATTGGACAAAGTCAGCATGGATTTACAAAAGGTAAATCATGTCTGACGAATCTTATAGAATTTTTCGAGGATGTAACTAGTAGCGTGGATAGGGGAGAACCAGTGGATGTGGTGTATCTGGACTTCCAGAAGGCTTTCGACAAGGTCCCACATAAGAGATTAGTTTACAAACTTAAAGCACACGGCATTGGGGGTTCAGTATTGATGTGGATAGAGAACTGGTTGGCAAACAGGAAGCAAAGAGTAGGAGTAAACGGGTCCTTTTCACAATGGCAGGCAGTGACTAGTGGGGTACCGCAAGGCTCAGTGCTGGGACCCCAGCTATTTACAATATATATTAATGATCTGGATGAGGGAATTGAAGGCAATATCTCCAAGTTTGCGGATGACACTAAGCTGGGGGGCAGTGTTAGCTGTGAGGAGGATGCTAGGAGACTGCAAGGTGACTTGGATAGGCTGGGTGAGTGGGCAAATGTTTGGCAGATGCAGTATAATGTGGATAAATGTGAGGTTATCCATTTTGGTGGCAAAAACAGGAAAGCAGACTATTATCTAAATGGTGGCCGACTAGGAAAAGGGGAGATGCAGCGAGACCTGGGTGTCATGGTACACCAGTCATTGAAAGTGGGCATGCAGGTGCAGCAGGCAGTGAAGAAAGCGAATGGTATGTTAGCTTTCATAGCAAAAGGATTTGAGTATAGGAGCAGGGAGGTTCTACTGCAGTTGTACAGGGTCTTGGTGAGACCACACCTGGAGTGTTGCGTACAGTTTTGGTCTCCAAATCTGAGGATGGACATTATTGCCATAGAGGGAGTGCAGAGAAGGTTCACCAGACTGATTCCTGGGATGTCAGGACTGTCTTATGAAGAAAGACTGGATAGACTTGGTTTATACTCTCTAGAATTTAGGAGATTGAGAGGGGATCTTATAGAAACTTACAAAATTCTTAAGGGGTTGGACAGGGTAGATGCAGGAAGATTGCTCCCGATGTTGGGGAAGTCCAGGACAAGGGGTCACAGCTTAAGGATAAGGGGGAAATCCTTTAAAACCGAGATGAGAAGAACTTTTTTCACACAGAGAGTGATGAATCTCTGGAACTCACTGCCACAGAGGGTAGTCGAGGCCAGTTCATTGGCTATATTTAAGAGGGAGTTAGATGTGGCCCTTGTGGCTAAGGGGATCAGAGGGTATGGAGAGAAGGCAGGTACGGGATACTGAGTTGGATGATCAGCCATGATCATATTGAATGGCGGTGCAGGCTCGAAGGGCCGAATGGCCTACTCCTGCACCTAATTTCTATGTTTCTATGTTTCTATGTTTACCCCTTATTCTTAAACTGTGGCCCCTAGTTCTGGACTCCCCAACATCAGGAACATGTTTCCTGCATCTAGGGTACACAAAAATGCTGGAGAAACTCAGCGGGTGCAGCAGCATCTATGGAGCGAAGGAGATAGGAAATGTTTTGGGCCGAAACCCTTCTTCAGACCCTAGCGTGTCCAATCCCTTAATAATTCTATATGTTTTTATAAGATCCCCTCTCATTCTTCTAAATTCCAGTGAATACAAGGTAACCGGACGGAACGTCGAAGGACAAGAAGCTGAAGCCATGATGTGGAACCCAAGATACCGAACGTACATCACGCCGAATGGACACAAAGCCGAAAGTACATCACGCCGAAAGGATACGAACCAGAACGGACACCACGCTGCAGAGGCAAGACGCAGAACGAACATGACGTCTCCGGAGATGGGATTGGTCCGACATCCATGTCAGTCATTGACAAAGGTTAGCGATTGGTCCAGACCCCCACATCCATCACATCACTGGCCAGGGGGAGACGGGAGGGTGGGGGGAAGCTTGAGCTTGCATTTGTAAAATGATGGCAGTGAATCCAAGCTGCTGCGATTGCCACACAGGCTTTTCAACGTCATGTTCGTTCCACATCAGATTTTAAGCCGAAAAACAATCTGACGCTGAACGCACATGAAGCCGGAATGATAAATGGGTATGAAAAAATCTAAATTTGCTGGATGAATTGTTGTACCTTGTTACATTTTGAAATAGTCAAATTGTTGTACCTTGTACATCTCCAGGGACGGGATTGGTCCTTGACCTTGTCAGTCATCGACAGGGGTCAGCGATTGATCCAGACCCCCGTGGCGTCCATCACATCACAGCCTCTGTGGCAATCGCAGCAGCTTGGAGTCACTGCCACTATTTTACAAACGCAAGCTCAAGCTCCCACCCCCCCCCCCCCCCCCCCAACCTCCCGGCCAGTGATGTGATGGACGCGGGGGTCTGGACCAATCGTTGACAAGGTCAAGGACAAATCCCGTCCCCGGTGACGCCATGTCTGTTCTGCGTCTTGTCTTTGCGGCGTGATGTCCTTTCGGGTTTGTATCCTTTCGGCGTTGTGTCCGTTCAATATCCTGGCTTCCACTTCTTGGCTTTGGCTTCTCGTCCTTCGACGTCCCGTCCGCACACGGAATACAAGCCGAGTCGCTCCATTCTTTCAGTATAAGACAGTCCCTCCATCCCGGGAATTAACCTTTTGAACCTATGCTGCACTCCCTCAATAGCAAGAATGTCCTTCCTCAAATTAGGGGATCAAAACTGCACACAATACTCCATGGGTTTCGATGAGCTGGTGGAGAAGATCTCCTTCGTGAGCGCCGTGTGGGTGAGTTACCGCAACGGCGACGGAGGAGACAGACCCGGGGGGGGACGCGTAGACGGGACCGCCATTGCCGCAGAGGGTGGGCGGGGGAGAGGGGTGAGTGATGAGGGAGAGAGAGACGGGAACTGATCCTCCACTGGGCCTCTGGTGGTGGGGGAGACGAGAGACAAGTTACTGTGAGATGGGGAGAGTGGAGTTTGTGAGTGAGGCGGGACAGGCCACCGCTGGTGGGGCAGGAAGGGGCGTCACCATCCCGGCCATGGCATTGACTGACAGGAGAAGAGACCAATCTGCGTGGCGCTTACTGAAGGAATCTGCGCCCGCGCATTTTTAAAGATTTTTAAACCTCAATAACTTTTACAATATACCACCGATCGGAACGAAACATGTTGTACTCACAGCACAGGTGAACGGTGAGTAACATGGCAAAAAATCATAGCGCTATCCCCTACCGTTTTTGCGCATATAGAAAAACCCTCAAACGGGAAGAGCACAAGATCAGAGTTTTAGTTATGTATAGATTATCAGTTATACTGGATAACCAAATTAAAACATTCGAGGTACATAGAGCAACCCATAAAAGTCCACAGTAGTTCGATGCTGAGGTAAGGGTATGTGTATTCAGGAGTCTAATGGTTGATAGGAAGGAACGGTTCTTAAACCTGGAGGTAATGATTCTCAGAATCCTGTAGTTTTTTGCCAATAGTAGCAGTAAGTTGAGGGAGTGGCCAAAGTGGTGTGGGTCTGATGATATCAGCTGATTTCTTGGGGTCAAGGAAAGAGCGTTCACGTTGCGGCCTTGTTTCCACCAATCTTTCCACCACCACGCACAAGAAGCGACAAGACTGACACCATTGTATGCAGATGATGAGAGGTGTGTTCAGCTCTGGCTGAACAACTTCTAATCTTGTGCGTGGACTCGATAAGAAGAAGCTGACTTCTCGAGCAAGTGATTACTGCAGATCTCTTTGATGGTGGAGAGGTCAACACTTACCAAGTACAGGAAAATGTCTTGCTACATGCTCAAACCTCCAAAATTAGAGGCTTTGATGAACTTTCTTTGTAATAGCATCGATGTATTGGAGTCAGGACAGATCTTCACGCCGAAGAACAGTCTTGCCTCGCTCCACCGCCACAAACACAGGTTCATTGATCCTTGCTTTTCCCTTCTTGAAGTCAACAATCAGCTCTTTGATCTTGCTAACATTGAGAGCAAAATTGTTGTTCTGGCACCATTCAATCAGATTATAAACCTCCCCCTGTACTCTGACTCATCAATACCCTTTATTCATCCAACAATGATGGATCTGCAACAAATTTAAAGATGGCTTTGGAGCTATGACTTGCTACACAGGAATGAACCCATTTGGAAGCTCCAGGTCGCGGGGAGTCTCAACCATTCTGACAAGGGAGTTTCGATCACCTCAACGCGAGGGCTTTGGATCGCCGGCTGCGGGAGCTTTGATGGTCCCGACAGCAGATGGTTCGACAGCCCCGACCCCATGAAAATAAAGAGGGAGAAGATTGGACTTTATTATCTCCCATCACAGTGAGCAATGTGGGGAGCCGCTGTGGTGTTAACTTTTATTTGATGTGGCTGTGTGTCTTGATGCTTTTCACTTAGTATGGCTGTATGATCACTCACATTTCACTGCACCTTAATTGGTACAGGTGACAATAAACTGATCTTGAAACCTGATAAACATTAAGAAATGGTTATTGGTATGTATAATTTCATGTTTCCAAAATTGTCTTCAGACTGATATTTGTACATATTGTATATTCACTTCAGTTGTCATCTGTGATACTAAATTTCAGAAGTTGATTGCCATGCTCCGGTATCAACTCCATTGTGCATTTACACACATTTCAACAACACTCTTCTGTCTCAGCCTTTTATTTGAAAGAAGAAACAAGGTGTCACAGTAAGTAACTGCCCACACTTCACTGTAAATCATGTGAGCATTCTTACACAAGGTAGGGTATCTAACCAAGGCATTAAGGATGGGATGGGTAGAGACTGAATCAGATATATGTCATCATCACTCATTGGAATTTGTGGCAGAACAAGCCTCAGAGAATTTCAAAAAATGTGCCCAAATTTGCCCCTAATCATTTGGCAGTATTTATCAGCATTGCATTTAAGTGCAGTTCCACAAGGATCCATAAATGACGTTTGTAATAAAAAACATGAATATATTTGTAGCATATGGTTACTTGAAAGCCAACTGCATCATGAAAATTCATTAGTTATTGAAAAACTATTTTGTTATTACAAGAGATGCTTACCAATAAATCCAAGCTGGGAAAACTCCAGGATCATCCATTCATCAGAAGACTGGTGTTGAGCAAAGTTCAGGATTGTTTGTAGATAGTTGGGTGTTGCTATAATATCATCCTCTAACTGTTAATAATACAAAACGTGTCATTACTACAAGTTATTAATATCCTTCCAGTCATCTTAATTTGTTTTGATAAGGCATTCCTTATGTTCTATGCTAAAGTGCTGGAGTAACTCAGCGGGTCAGGCAGCATCTCTGGAGAACATGGATAGGTGACGTTTCACAGAGTGCTGGATTAACCCAGTGGGTCAGGTAGCATCTCTGGAGAACACGGATAGGTGACGTTTCACAGAGTGCTGGAATAACCCAGTGGGTCAGGTAGCATCTCTGGAGAACACGGATAGGTGACGTTTCACAGAGTGCTGGAATAACCCAGTGGGTCAGGTAGCATCTCTGGAGAACACGGATAGGTGACGTTTCACAGAGTGCTGGAATAACCCAGTGGGTCAGGTAGCATCTCTGGAGAACACGGATAGGTGACGTTTCACAGAGTGCTGGAATAACCCAGTGGGTCAGGTAGCATCTCTGGAGAACATGGATAGGTGACGTTTCACAGAGTGCTGGAGTAACTCAGCGGGTCAGGCAGCATCTGTGGAGAACATGGATACGTGACGTTGCAGACTGACTGTAGGGAGGTGGTTATAAAACTGGAATTTCCAAACTGACCTAAAACGTCACCTATCCATGTTCGCCAGATATACTGCCTGACCCGCTGAGTTACTCTAGCACTTCATGTCTATTTTGTAAAGCAGCATCTGCAGTTCCTTGTTTCTACACATCGTTGGAGGAAATTTGGTCAGATATCGTCCACCTGCTGCCTGCATATTTTTTATTTTTTTATTTATTTTATTTAACCTTTATTTAACCAGGAGAAGTCTCATTGAGATTAAAAATCTCTTTTACAAGAGAGTCCTGGCCAAGACAGGCAGCAGCACAGTTCCACAGTTACAGACAATAATTTTTTTTAAAAACAACAGAGAACATATAAATAGAGTTGAATAAATATTTATCCAAGAACATTCACTTCTGTCACTGGTGCTGCCAGATTAATCCATGCGTACCACTGAAGGATCTCCTAGCCTGACCATAGTGCTGATGAAATAGTACTTGCTGGATGCAGAAGTTTTCTTCAGCTATTAGCTACGTAGCTTCCTGGTGTGCAGCTGGCAAATCCACAAAGTTGCTAACATCTGAGCCACAAGGTACTGGAGTAACTCAGCAGGTCAGCCAGCAACTCTGGAGAACATGGGTAGGTGATGTTTTGGGTGAGGAACCTTCTACAGAGTCTGAAGCGCTTTCTGTCTTTTTATTTTTGTAAACCAGCATCTGCAATTGCATGTGTCAACATCTGAAGTACACAGCTCCATTTGTAATGATGAAAGGAGCAAATTACCTATCCAACTCCAACCCATCTTATTTAAACTCAATTGCACATCAAGTGTTTAAGAAGGAACTGCAGATGCTGGAAAATCGAAGGTAGACAAAACTGCTGGAGAAACTCAGCGGGTGCAGCAACATCTGTGGAGCGAAGGAAATAGGCAACGTTCCAGGTCGAAGAAGGGTTTCAACCTGAAACGTTGCCTAATTCCTTCGCTCCATAGATGCTGCCTACCCGCTGAGTCTGTACATCAAGAGTGGTTGGGTTTGCCATTTGTAAGGAGTTAGTTTGTCTCGTACACACAATGTACATTTAATTTGGACTCACTTTCAATTGAAAGAAAGATAAGAATTTTCAAACGTGTTTTTAAAAAAATGAGAATGGGAATGCTCTGAGAAAATATAATATTAAATCCCTGGTTTCAGAAAACCTCATCTTTCATAGTTGTCTCAAATACAGATTTTTATTTCTGCTGTAATGCCAATTCAAAAGACTCCCCGATTGCTAAACCACAGAGGTGCCACCATGCTTTCAACTCCTAGCTCAGTTCTGCCAAGTCCAAGAAACATTCTCCTGCAATAGCACCTAAATAATCAGAGTTATTGAACCCACTCCCTTGTGAGTGCCACAGTCTGTCAGGTATCAATCTTCAACTGATATCTCTGGATCAACTTTCACATCTTTAATTAGCCACATCAGTCCAGCATATCATCCATTAGATGGGCATGAAAAGCAACAAGCAATACAATAGACAATAGACAGTAGGTGCAGGAGTAGGCCATTTGGCCCTTTCAATGTGATCATGGCTGATCATCCCCAATCAGTACCCCGTTCCTGCCTTCTCCCCGTATCCCCTGATACATAGACACATACATAAAGAAACACATTAAGATATGAAGGTCACTTAACAGCAATAATAGAAAATAATAAATGGGTTTTGACTTAATCGTTATTGGTTATTAAAGTGATACTCTACCACAAGATATAGCTCCTACAGCTGGAAAACAACAAATCATTAAAATAACCAACTGTTTAGTTTACACGCCTGTACATGTGTTCCTGGCAACTTTCTATTATATAACTCCATCTTGAAATGAATGAATAAAAACTGCCTTTATGTCACATTATAACTACAGGCTCCCACCATTCGAGTTGCAGTTCTGCCAGTGAGACTGTATTACCAGCTGGAAACATTTATATAGAGTCATAGCATAGAGACAGGCCTGTCAGAAAAAAATACATATAACTGCTTTATTGTAAATGTGAACATTGTATATTTCAATGAAAAATCTTTTGCTAAATTGCATGTTTTTTAAAAAGGGTAATTTTCAGACTTCAATATTAGACATGCCATTTCATAGTTATCAGCAAGCTATGGGGCCAAGGAAAGAGCGTTCACGTCGCGGCCCTGTTTCAACCAATCTTTCCACCACCACGCACAAGAAGCACAAGAAGCGCAAGACAGACACCATTGTGCAAATGCCGAGAAGTGTGTTCAGCTCTGGCTGAACAACTTCTAATCTTGTGTGTGGACTCGATAAGAAGAAGAAGCAAGCTATAGTTCAATTCTTTAGTTTGGTTGACATTGTTCATTCATAGAAACATAGAAAATAGGTGCAGGAGTAGGCCATTCGGCCCTTCGAGCCTGCACCGCCATTCAATATGATCATAGCTGATCATCCAACTCAGTATCCTGTACCTGCCTTCTCTCCATACCCCCTGATCCCTTTAGCCACAAGGGCCACATCTAACTCCCTCTTAAATATAGCCAATGAACTAGCCTCAACTACCTTCTATGGCAGAGAATTCCAGAGATTCACCACTCTCTGTGTGAAAAATGTTTTTCTCACCTCGGTCCTAAGAGATTTCCCCCTTATCCTTAAACTGTGACCCCTTGTTCTGGACTTCCCCAACATCGGGAACAATCTTCCTGCATCTAGCCTGTCCAACCTCTTAAGAATTTTGTAAGTTTCTCTAAGATCCCCCCTCAATCTTCTAAATTCTAGCGAGTACAAGCCGAGTCTATCCAGTCTTTCTTCATATGAAAGTCCTGACATCCCAGGAATCAGTCTGGTGAACCTTCTCTGTACTCCCTGTGTGGCAAGAATGTCTTTTCTCAGATTAGGAGACCAAAACTGTACGCAATACTCGAGGTGTGGTCTCACCAAGACCCTGTACAACTGCAGTAGAACCTCCCTGCTCCTATACTCAAATCCTTTTGCTATGAATGCTAACATACCATTCGCTTTCTTCACTGCCTGCTGCACCTGCATGCCTAATTTCAATGACTGGTGTACCATGACACCCAGGTCTCGTTGCATCTCCCCTTTTCCTAATCGGCCACCATTCAGATAATAGTCTACTTTCCTGTTTTTACCACCAAAGTGGATAACCTCACATTTATCCATAGTATACTGCATCTGCCATGCATTTGCCCACTCACCCAGCCTATCCAAGTCACCTTGCAGCCTCCTAGCATCCTCCTCACAGCTAACACTGCCCCCCAGCTTCATGTCATCCGCAAACATGGAGATGTTGCATTCAATTCCCGCGTCCAAATCATTAATATATATTGTAAATAGCTGGGTTCCCAGCACTGAGCCTTGCGGTACCCCACTAGTCACTGCCTGCCATTCTGAAAAGGACCCGTTTACTCCTACTCTTTGCTTCCTGTCTGCCAGCCAGTTCTCTATCCACATCAATACTGAACCCCCAATACCATATGCTTTAAGTTTGTATACTAATCTCTTATGTGGGACCTTGTCGAAAGCCTTCTGAAAGTCCAGATATATCACATCCACTGGTTCTCCCTTATCCACTCTACTAGTTACATCCTCGAAAAATTCTATAAGATTCGTCAGACATGATTTACCTTTCATAAATCCATGCTGACTTTGTCCAATGATTTCACCACTTTCCAAATGTGCTGCTATCCCATCTTTAATAACTGATTCTAGCAGTTTCCCCACTATCGATGTTAGACTAACTGGTCTGTAATTCCCCATTTTCTCTCTCCCTCCCTTTTTAAAAAGTGGGGTTACATTAGCTACCTCCAATCCTCAGGAACTACTCCAGAATCTAAAGAGTTTTGAAAAATTATCACTAATGCATCCACTATTTCTGGGGCTACTTCCTTAAGTACTCTGGGATGCAGCCTATCTGGCCCTGGGGATTTATCGGCCTTTAATCCATTCAATTTACCTAACACCACTTCCCGGCTAACCTGGATTTCACTCAGTTCCTCCATCTCATTTGACCCCCGGACCCCTGCTATTTCCGGCAGATTATTTATGTCTTCCTTAGTGAAGACAGAACCAAAGTAGTTATTCAATTGGTCTGCCATGTCCTTGTTCCCCATGATCAATTCACCTGTTTCTGACTGCAAGGGACCTACATTTGTTTTAACTAATCTTTTTCTCTTCACATATCTATAAAAACTTTTGCAGTCAGTTTTTATGTTCCCTGCCAGTTTTCTTTCATAATCTATTTTCCCTTTCCTAATTAAGCCCTTTGTCCTCCTCTGCTGGACTCTGAATTTCTCCCAGTCCTCTGGTAGGCTGCCTTTTCTGGCTAATTTGTACGCTTCATCTTTTGTTTTGATACTATCCCTGATTTCCCTTGTTATCCACGGATGCACTACCTTCCCCGATTTATTCTTTTGCCAAATTGGGATGAACAATTGTTCTAGTTCATCCATGCAGTCTTTAAATGCCTTCCATTGCATATCCACCGACAACCCTTTAAGAATTAATTGCCAGTCTATCTTGGCCAATTCACGTCTCATACCCTCAAAGTTACCTTTCTTTAAGTTCAGGACCCTTGTTTCTGAATTAACAATGTCACTCTCCATCCTAATGAAGAACTCAACCATATTATGGTCACTCTTGCCCAAGGGGCCACGCACAACCAGACTGCTAACTAACCCTTCCTCATTACTCAATACCCAATCTCGAATAGCCTGCTCTCTCGTTGGTTCCTCTACATGTTGGTTTAGAAAACTGTCCCGCATACATTCCAAGAAATCCTCTTCCTCAGCACTCTTGCCAATGAAATATGCATAATTGGCATCTGAGGAAAATAACTGGGAAAATAACTGGTTTGCTTTGAAAAACAAATATTATACGGGGGAATACAAACAGAAAGTGCTATAACTAGGCTGGATTTATGGGGAGAAGAGTTAATATATTTGAGAGCTTCTTATTTGATTATTTCCTGCACTACCTGCTCAGATTTATGGTGCCTGTAATATTTTTCCTTTGTATTATGTGTGGATACAACTTAATAATTGTAAAACATATACAAATTATCTGGTATCTCTGGAATTTCTAAAGATGGGGAGGGGGAGGGTATGATTGTGTGCGATACTAAACATAATTTAGTTTAGTTTAGAGATACAGCGTGGAAACAGGTCCTTCGGCCCACCGAGTCCGCACCGACCAACGATCCCCACATATTAACACAATCCTGCACACACTAGGGACAATTTACACATACACCAAGCCAATTAACCTACAAACCTGTCTGTCTTTGGAGTGTGGGAGAAAACCGACGATCTCGTAGAAAATCCATGCGGGTCACGGGGAGAACGTACAAACTCCGTACAGACACGACCCATAGTCGGGATGGAACCCGGGTCTCCGGCGCTGCAAGCGCTGTAAGGTAGCAACTCTACCGCTGCGCCACCGTGGCCACTCTTTTTTGAACCTGGGGGCAGAAAACCAAATACCCAGGAAATGAAAGATGCCAGGACCCTCCAACCACAGAAGGGGCAAAGGAGGCTGCAACCTCCCCTGAAGAAATCTCTACTTAGTGTGGTTGATAATATCTGTAATGGATCCTGTTGAAAATATTTCAACTCTTTACTGAAAGGGTCTATCCAGTATCGATTTGGAGTAAGATTTCTATGGCTGACATGCCATTCATTGTACACTTGTTGGCAATAAGTCAAGTCAAGTCAAGTCAAGTTTATTTGTCACATACACATACGAGATGTGCAGTGAAATGAAAGTGGCAATGCTCGCGGACTTTTGTGCAAAAGACAAACAACCAAACAACCAAACAAACTATAAACACAATCATAACACACATATTCTTTCACATAATAAATAATGGAAGGAAAAACGTTCAGTAGAGTTAGTCCCTGGTGAGATAGGCATTTATAGTCCGAATGGCCTCTGGGAAGAAACTCCTTCTCAACCTCTCCGTTCTCACCGTATGGCAACGGAGGCGTTTGCCTGACCGTAGCAGCTGGAACAGTCCGTTGCAGGGGTGGAAGGGGTCTCTCATGATATTGTTGGCTCTGGAGTTGCACCTCCTGATGTATAGTTCCTGCAGGGGGGCAAGTGAAGTTCCCATAGTACGTTCGGCCGAACGCACTACTCTCTGCAGAGCCTTCTTGTCCTTGTCAGAGCAATTCCCAAACCAGATGGTAATGTTCCCGGACAAGATGCTTTCCACCGCCGCTGCGTAGAAGCACTGGAGGATCCTTGGAGACACTCTGAATTTCCTCCATTGCCTGAGGTGGTAAAGGCGCTGCCTTGCCTTACTCACGAGTGCTGAGGCGTGTGATGCCCATGTCATATCCTCGGAGATGTGGACTCCCAGATATTTAAAACAGTTCACCCTATCCACAGGATCCCCATTTATCCTCAATGGAGTGTACGTCCTCGGATGATGTGCCCTCCTAAAGTCCATGATCAGCTCCTTCGTTTTTTTGATGTTCAAGAGGAGGCTGTTATCCTGGCACCAGAGTGCTAGACCAGCCACCTCCTCCCGGTAGGCCTTCTCGTCGTTGTCTGAGATCAGGCCCACCACCACAGTGTCATCAGCAAACTTAATTATTGAGTTGGAGCTGAACCTAGCCACACAGTCATGTGTGTACAGGGAGTACAATAGGGGGCTGAGGACGCAACCCTGGGGCGATCCTGTGCTCAGGGTGAGGGACTTCGATGTATTCCCTCCCATCTTGACTACCTGGGGCCTGGCGGTGAGAAAGTCCAGGACCCAGGCACACAGGGAGGTGTTGAGCCCCAATTCCATTTGCTTCCCGGCCAGTCTGGTGGGGACTATCATGTTGAAGGCTGAACTGTAGTCTATGAACAGCATCCTCACGTAGCCCCCCTTCTGGCTGTCCAGATGGGAGAGAGCGATGTGCAAGACCTGGGAGACCGCATCGTCCGTGGATCTGTTCGGACGGTATGCGAACTGCAACGGGTCCATGTTCCGAGGGAGGAAGGCGCAGATGTGTTTCTTCACCAGCCTCTCAAAGCATTTCATGACTACCAAGGTAAGGGCCACCGGACGGTAGTCATTCAGACAGGCTGGGGAGGCATTTTTTTGTACCGGTACAATGATGGATTTTTTGAAGCAGGCAGGGACCACGGACTTGTCCAGGGAGAGGTTGAATAATGTAGTGAGTCTATAGACAACGGGCATCTCTCCAAGTAGCAGCAGTTGACCTATAAACCACTGTTGACATGGTAATCAGGAAAGGCATTACAAGATCCTATTAACCTCTGGCTATGGCCACCTGCAAAAGTACTCCCTTTTCTCATGGAATGACATAGAAACATAGAAAATAGGTGCAGGAGGAGGCCATTCGGCCCTTCGAGCCAGCACCGCCATTCATTGTGATCATGGCTGATCGTCCCCTATCAATAACCCGTGCCTGCCTTCTCCCCATATCCCTTGACGCCACTAGCCCCTGGAGCTCCATCTAACTCTCTCTTAAATCCATCCAGTGATTTGGCCTCCACTGCCCTCTGTGGCAGGGAATTCCATAAATTCACAACTCTCTGGGTGAAAAAGATTTTTCTCACCTTAGTTGTAAATGACCTCCCCTTTATTCTAAGACTGTGGCCCCTATTTCTGGACTCGCCCCACGTTGGGAACATTTTTCCTGCATCTAGCTTGTCCAATCCCCAGACATGGGGGGAATAAAGGAAACCATTAAGTATGAAAATGAAAAACCATTTGAGGTCAACATCGATACTGGCTTGAAGCAAGGATGCATCTTAATACCTACTACTTTGGCATTGTTGGAACCTTGGATGGTTGTAAGCTGGTTGTGCTCCACACAACACTGAAGATTAAACAGCTTAATCACATGGGAGCAAAGCATTGCCAATGAGGAGCAAAACACAACCTGCTAGAACAGCTCAACCTGCTGAGTTACTCCAGCACTTGTGTTTTACTCAAGATTGCAGCATCTGCAGTTCCATTGCCATCAATTACATGCTGATTTAACTGGATGCTTACTGGCTTACTGCTGGGAGAGCACATGTAGCACAAGCTTCAAGGTCATCCATTGAAGGCTTTGCTCTGTGTTCATCATCAGAGGAAGGCCAAAGCTTCAACACAGTCGTAAATCCAAACAAGCTTTCAGGAAATCCAGCATTTCTAATGATAACTAGAGAACTAGGAACACGGTGGCGCAGCGGTAGAGTTGCTGCCTGACAGCGAATGCAGCGTCGGAGACCCGGGTTCGATCCCGACAACGGGTGCTGTCTGTACGGAGTTTGTACGTTCTCCCCATGATCTGCGTGGGTTTTCACCGAGAACTTTGGTTTCCTCCCGCACTCCAAAGACGTACAGGTTTGTAGTTAATTGGCTTGGTAAATGTAAATTGTCCCTAGTGGGTGTTGGATAGTGTTAATGCTCGGGGATCGCTGGTCGGCGTTGACCCGGTCGGCCGAAGGGCCTGTTTCCGTGCTGTATCTCTAAACTAAACTAATGTGAACTCTGCAGGCTATTTCTGTCTGGAGAAGCCATGTCAAGGCAGGTGCGTCACCAAGGACGGATGCCACAGAGGTCAGGCTGAAGCAGAAGCAGAGAAAAGAGAGTATGGGCTGAAGGTCGGTGAGTCAGTGGGAAAGAATGTGTCACGGGGGAAGGGGTGTGGAAAGATATGAAGTAGTATATTCCTTTTCTTTTCTGTTCTTTTTTTCTATTTTTGTTTTTCCTTTCTCGGTTTCTCTTTTTTTCTACATCTTTATGGGCTCTTTCTCTCTATCTATCCACAAACTACTAATTGTTAACTCCTGGGGCTAACACATCGCTACTTTCCTGAATCTTTTCTTTTCTCTATTTTTTCTTGCTTCTGTTACTTTTCTATTATTAAATTTAAAACAAGAAGTTGTACATGAATTGTATTATGTTATATGCCATGGTTTATACGATTGTACATTGCTTCTAATAAAAATATTTTTTTCTAAAGCTTAAAATTCAGGTAATTTACGAATTCGCCCTAAAGTAGTTGATTAGATAACAGATATAAACAAGTGCAACTGTAGCAGAGCGGCCTTGTTGGGGTGAAGTGCCTTGGAGAGAAAAGTGCGAGTCTTTGGCCCAAGAGTCTTCGGCGAGGAAGCTGAGGCAAGGAGGCTACACTTGTTCTGTTCTGTTGTGTGTTTTTTAAACACTTAGGCAGGGAAGCTCATGCTGTGTGTATGTTGCAGGATGTGGGAACTGACCACGACACCTGTGGGAACTACATCCAGGTGCGATTCCTAAATGAATGAATTAGGGAACTGGAGCAGTTCCTACTCCTGCACATATTGTCTATTGTCTACAGTCAGGTCGTCACTCCAAGAGTACAGGATGTGCAAGAAAGAGGATGAAGCAAGTTTAGGAGACCTCGATGGAAGTTCCTCTCGCAAACAGATACATCCTCTTGGGAGATGTCGGGGCAGAAGAGGCTTCCAGTCCAAGCGGTGGACAGGTCGGTGGCTCCAAAGCTAGGGATGATACTCGACCGGCAAGACCGACATTGGGTTTAAACTAAATAGCGGGGGGGGGGGGGGGGGGGGGGGGGGGTTGACAAATTGGGAGTATAAGGATGGTGTTAAAAGAAAAGTTACAAAAGACTCCTGAATTAATGGGAAGGAAAGTTCGAGAGGGGATAAGAGAGTAAGGTCAGTGGCAATAGTGAGAGGGGAGGTGAATACCAAAGTTATTTCTCATATTTCACGCATTCATATACAACACTTTAACTTTGGTATTCACCTCCCCTGATTGTGGATGATCAGCCATGATCACATTGAATGGTGGTGCTGGCTCCTGCATCTATTGTCTATTGTCTAAGTCTGGAGGTGAGTGGAGCTATAACTACTGGGGGAGCGTTTGCTGTTCATGGCTGAAGCTCACCTCCAGCACCATGGCCAAGCACAACCGATGCTGACCTCTCTCTCTCCTTTCAGTTGCAATATATTGCAAATCTTCTTAAGGCTTCCTATCACTGACACGATTCTTTCAGAAAGTTGTTGCCATGTGAATGTCAAAGCAGCAGGCCAACCGAAAGGCGACTTGATGCGACTTGGAAGCAAAGCTCAAGCTATTTGTTTGTCATCTACAGCCCAAGATTCAATTATTCTCTGCTGCAACCCTCTGTTGTCATTAAAGTAATCATATTAACCTTCATCAGTACCGTCTCCTCTGTTGCAAAATGGCATGAAAATATGAGATGATAAATTACAAAGAATTTGACAATTTGCCCTGTATTCTATATTTGAGTGAAGACAAACTTCTTTTTAAAACAAGTCACAATTTTCTGTAGTTTAGGCAAATACAGAGCTGACATCAATGGTCCAAACAAGGAGTAAAAGAAAACTATGAGTGTGTATTGGGATTACAGTCATCAATATGAGACCTGATGACAATTGGGTGGGAGTGATACTACTGACTCTGCATTCTTCCCTGTTCAAACAAACAAAGCTTTGAATGTGCATCCTTTCATTAATGTGCACCACTGCCTTTGGATTTAATTAATTCAATCATACATTTAAGGAACAACAAACAGGACAAACACTTTTCTGCTAATGTGAGGCGGAAAAAAAATAATGCAAAGTAGTTGGACCTCTTGGCACAAGGGCAAATTGGTGCCTTTGTCCAATCTAGCAAGTTGCACATTGTACAATTGTATTCTACATTTTACATCAATTCAAAGGTGAAATTGTGTTACATTAACATCATCCTATAAACAATAACTGGCTTGTTGGAAACTGTGTATAGCTAAATGTTTGTATTGGTTTGGAGGTTAGATAAATAAACTATCTAAGTACACCATTTAACATATAAAATAATAAAAGGACTGGACAAGCTAGATGCAGGAAAAATGTTCCCAATGTTGGGCGAGTCCAGAGCCAGGGGCCACAATCTTAGAATAAAGGGGAGGTCATTTAAGACTGAGGTGAGAAAAAACTTTTTCACCCAGAGAGTTGTGAATTTATGGAATTCCCTGCCACAGAGGGCAGTGGAGGCCAAGTCACTGGATGGATTTAAGAGAGAGTTAGATAGAGCTCTAGGGGCTAGTGGAGTCAAGGGATATGGGGAGAAGGCAGGCACGGGTTGTGATCAACTATGATCACAATGAATGGCGGTGCTGGCTCGAACGACCGAATGGCCTCCTCCTGCAGGTTTTTTCTACGTTTCTATGTTTTTATATTTGTTTACCCACTCCGCTCCTCCCATGCAGTTGCACATTAGTTCCTGCTAGTGTCAAATGAAAGCCAATGTACCAAAATATACATTTTGTTACCATTGAACCATATCAAAACTGATTACACAATATGCATCATAAGTCTTGTCATGACAGGTACACAAAAACAGAACATAAGAATCTGCAAATAGAAGCTGGAAAAAACATTCAGTTCCTCATACCTGTTCCACAAGCTATTAAGCCACGGCTGATCATTTACTCCAGCTCCACATACCTGAATTTACCTAAAAGCCCTTGATTTATATGTAAAAACCCCCATTAATTTCCCTTCTCATTGACAAATCCTTGATAGCCAAGTATCCTTCCCACGGGTTGATCTATTTTTTGTTCTGACTTGCTATCTGAAACAGTGATACCAGGCACTAGACAGGCCAATGACGGGAAACACCATTCTTGCAACAAACCTGTCAAACCCCACATTAATTATATCCAATTCAAATAAATTATCTCTCGTTCTTCTAAACTTGAGGTATATGTGCAAGAATAAAATGCTTATTTAGAATTCCACACTGTGTTTTTTTGCTCCAAAGTGTACAGGCTCAATTTGCTTAATTCCTCCACATATGACAAATGAGTCCGTTTTTTCCATATCCAACCCAGGCCCCACAAATATCCTTATTAACAATTATATTTATGTAAAGAAAATAGACGATGCTGGAAAAAAACTCAGCAGATCAGGAGCATCTGTGGAAAGTGAAACAGAATTAACTTCTCAAGTTTGTTTCTCTCTCCATTGATGCTACTCAACCTGTTGAGTGTTTCGAGTATTTGCAGCTTTTTATTTATTTTTAATCATATTTACGTATTAATTAAGGATTTTATTCTCTGCTGTTTTAATACCAGAATTAACCTTTATGAAAATAGCCGGCCCCTGACATGCTCTGGTCATCGCTGGCCGCAGACATTTTTGATTGGCGTGGTAAGCAATACCTCGTGTTGGTTGATTCCTACTCGAACTGGTTCGAAGTGGACCTTCTCCCTGCCATCACCTCTGAGATGGTCCTCAGTAAGCTGCGCCGACACTTTGCCACCTTTGGGTCCCCGGTCCGTTTACAGACCGACAACGGCCGTCAGTTCACCAGCGCTGAGTTCAAAGCTTTTGCCGTGAAGTGGAACTTCACTCATTTCACCAGCAGCCCAGAATACCCGCAGAGCAATGGCCAGGCCGAACGTGCTGCCCGCAGCGCCAAGACCTTGCTCGAGCAGTCTCGTCTCTCCAACAGTGATTTCTACCAGGGCTTGTTAAACCTCCGTAACATTTCCAGGGACAATACCATGCGATCCCCTGCTCAACGTCTGATGTCACGCGTTCTTCGCCCTCCGATGCCGATCGCACAACAATCCTTGGTGCCAAAGGTCCTTCAGCCTGCTGCTGTCCAGCAACGGATTGCTCAACGGCATGAAGTTCAGCGCCGCTCCCACGACAAGTCCTGCCGCCCCCTCTCACCTCTGCTGCCTGGCCAGGTCGTTCGCTTGCAGACTTCCACCGGTTTCTCCCGACTCGCAACCATGGTCGGGGTGGACAATTCGCCACGGTCCTACTTGGTGGACTTTGAAGGGACCATCTATCGCCGCAGCCGCCAGCACCTGTTGGCTGTCAACGAGCCTAAGCCTCCCCTGCGGCCCCGCATGCTCCTCGGTTGAGATTCGAGCCTGCTGCCACTAACTACCCCTCGACTCGCATGCCCCAATCTGCCCGTTCGCCGCGGTCCCCTCACCATGCTCCTCCGGGTTTCTCAACCCCTGTCCGCTCCTCCCCTTCCCGCGCTCCTCTCTCACCGCCTGCTCCGATCTCTCCTGCACAGTCCCCTTCCCCAGGCTCTCCTGTGCCGGTCGGCTCCCCTTCCGCATTCCAGGCTGAGTCTCCGCCTGCGTTCTCCATTCCAGCTGTTCCTGCTCCTCCTCCTCTTCTTTCGGGTGGGGAGGGTGAGGGTGCCATGCGCACCCGCTCGGGTCGGGTTGTCAGACCTCCTGACCGTTACGGTGATTTCGTTTAGATTTGCAGGTTTTGTATAATCTCCCTGCCACTGTTGTATCTTTGATTTCTTAATTTCCTAAGGGGAAGGATGTAGATGGTTTATGCATGCAACCTATAACGTAGCTACCTCAACACCACTAACCACACCTACCCATATCAGTATAACTGTGAGATCCTCCCTTCGTTCCTCCCTGTTGGTTCCAGCACGCCTGAAGACTAGATGCAGTCAGTGCTGGGACGTGTGTACCATGTGCTATAATAAAGGACTCAGTAAAGGTTACAGTGTGTTAGACATCACTCCTTTACAGCTTTCATTGTAGTTTGTGTTTATCTTTACAGTGATCAGCTAGTGGAGCCACTGCCTCACAGCACCAGAGATCCGTGTTCGATCCCGACCTCAGGTGCTGTCTGTGTGGGGTTTTCACATTCTCTCTGTGACTGCGCGGGTTTCCAGGAAACCCGGAACTAGGAAAATGAACAAGGGAGAGCCAGTAGATGTAGTGTAACTGGACTTTCAGAAAGCATTTGATAAGGTCCCACATAGGAGATTAGTGGGCAAAATTAGGGCACATGGTATTGGGGTGCTGACATGGATAGAAAATTGGTTGGCAGACAGGAAACAAAGAGTAGGGATTAACGGGTCCCTTTCAGAATGGCAGGCAGTGACAAGTGGGGTACCGCAAGGCTCGGTGCTGGGACCGCAGCTATTTACAATATATATATCAATAATTTAGATGAAGGGATTCAAAGTAACATTAGCAAATTTGCAGATGACACAAAGCTGGGTGGCAGTGTGAACTGTGAGGAGGATGCTATGAGAATGCAGGGTGACTTGGACAGGTTGGGGGAGTGGGCAGATGCATGGTAGATGCAGTTTAATGTGGATGAATGTGAGGTTATCCACTTTGGTAGCAAAAACAGGAAGCCGATTATTATCTAAATGGCGTCAAGTTGGGAAAAGGGGAAGTACAACGGGATCTAGGAGTCCTTGTTCATCAGTCTATGAAAGTAAGCATGCAGGTACAGCAGGCAGTGAAGAAAGCCAATGGCATGTTGGCCTTCATAACAAGAGGAGTCGAGTATAGGAGCAAAGAGGTCCTTCTGCAGTTGGACAGGGCCCTGGTGAGACCACACCTGGAGTATTGTGTGCAGTTTTGGTCCCCTAATTTGAGGAAGGGACATTCTTGCTATTGAGGGAGTGCAGCGTAGGTTTACAGGTTATTCCCGGGACTGTCATATGCGAGGAGAGAATGGAGCGGCTGGGCTTGTATATATTCCGATGTTGGGGGAGTCCAAAATATGTTCCCGATGTTGGGGGGAGTCCAGAACCAGGGGCCACAGTTTAAGAATAAGGAGTAAGCCATTTAGAACGGAGACGAGGAAACACTTTTTCTCACAGAGAGTGGTGAGTCTGTGGAATTCTCTACCTCAGAGGGTGGTGGAGGCAGGTTATCTGGATGCTTTTAAGAGAGAGCTAGATAGGGCTCTTAAAAATAGCGGAGTCAGGGGATATGGAGAGAAGGCAGGAACGGGGTACTGATTGGGGATGATCAGCCATGATCACATTGAATGGCGGTGCTGGCTCAAAGGGCCGAATGGCCTACTCCTGCACCTATTGTCTAGTGTTTCCTCAGGGTGCTCTGTTTCCCCCCACATCCCTAAGATGTACAGGTTTGTAGGTTAATTGGCCTCTGTAAAATTGCCTCTAATGTGTAGGGAGTGGATGGGAAAGTGGGGCAACATATAACTGGTGTGAACCGATGGGTGATCGATGGTAGGCGTGGACGCGGTATGCCAAAGGTCTTATTTCCATGCTACATCCCGAAACTAAACTAATTACTTCTTTATAAAAGAAAATCAAACTTCTAGCACAGGTGCATGATAGTTGTAGCACAATTAAAGTTTAAGTGTGTTAAGTACAGAAAACCTTTAATCTATGCTGTCTAAGCTAAGCCATGTTTAAAAATAAATCAGCATTAGTGGCATGTATTTCTTTCAGGAACATCTTTATTTTACCTCAATTAGGTATTATCACAGTTATTTATCTCTTGGCGAGACAGTGGCCTCTTTCCTATTTGTTCCTGTGAAAGCAGCCAGTGTGCAATGTTGAATGGCTAAACTAATTACTGGACAATGTTCAAATGCCATTGAGAAAGAGCAAACATTTGTCAGCCCATAGGCTTTGCAAATAGAGGCAAATAGAGGCATTACACTTCATAACTAACTTTGTGATTGCTACATGAATTAAGAATGAAGATGCTGGAAGAAACCGTAATCCTTGATGTTTCTAGTTTTCTGTCTCTCAATCACACAAAATCCTGGCCAACAGTTTGTAACCGAATGACCTGAAACACTGAGCTTTAGAATTGCACGATTATCAGAAATACTGAAAGTGCTTTAATGGGCGCAGGGAATAATAGCATCTCGTTTCTTCACAGAAGGATCATGTGGCCTGCTGTTATTATCGCATTATGCCGACTGTATTAGTCTCTTGGAAAGCTCCTGTGAGACTCTTATGGTCATCTCAATAGGTTTATGAAAGGATGTATAAATCTGTAACATTTGGATCAGAGTTACACAGATATTAATTGCTTTCAGCTGTTTTTGATTTTTTATGTATAGACAAAGACATTACAGAATCGGAGGAAAGGACAAAGGATATGGGCGTGTGGGCACAATAATGGACCCAACAGACTAAATGAAAAGAGACTGTGAAGATTTTCTGCATGCATGGTGGCGCAGTGGTAGAGTTGCTGCTTTACAGTGCCGGAGACCTGGGTTCAATCCTGACTATGGGTACTGTCTGTACAGAGTTTGCATGTTCTCCCTGTGACCACATGGGTTTTATCCAGTTTCCTGTCTAAGACATGCACGTTTGTAATTGGCTTCTGTATATTGTCAATAGTTTGCAGGATAGTATGCAGGTGATTATTGGTCAACTAATTGGTGGGCCGAAGGGCCTGTTTCCCACACTGTATCTCTAAACAAAACTAAGCATATCTTTATGCTCTACTTGGGTTTTTTACATTTTATTTTTGTCACATTGTCTTATTTACAGTTTACTGCAGATCCTGCACTTAAAAATAATTGAATCATTAATTGGTGCTAAATTTGTGACTGTGATTGCATAGAGCAGCTCTGGTGAAAATACACTCTTGCAGCCTGTCCCATCTGGCAAGCAGATCACTCCACTCCTGATAACACAGCCATCATTAGACCCAACACGACAAACAAGTGACCTAACAGTGAAGCATTCAGTAGGGAATGTGGAGGTCATGACACCCAATCATGTTAATGTCAGCCAATGTAGCATCAGAAAACTCTCTTCACCTCAGTCCTGGTAATAATAATGGATGGGATTTATATAGCGCCTTTCTAATACTCAAGGCGCTTTACATCGCATTATTCATTCACTCCTCAGTCACACTCGGTGGTGGTAAGCTACTTCTGTAGCCACAGCTGCCCTGGGGCAGACTGACGGAAGCGTGGCTGCCATTCTGCGCCTACGGCCCCTCCGACCACCACCAATCACTCACACATATTCACACACAGGCAAAGGTGGGTGAAGTGTCTTGCCCAAGGACACAACGACAGTATGCACTCCAAGCGGGATTCGAACCAGCCACCTTCAGGTTGCCAGCCGAACACTTAGCCCATTGTGCCATCTGTCGTCCCGTGGTAGCATCTATCGCTTATCTTTGGCCTCCAAGCTCATCTAGTGGGTCATCATTGTTTAACTTGGCATTCAATCATTCCCAACTCTGCTTCATTCTTGCGATGTCAGCAAAATCATGCAACGAGCACATAGCCACTTCTCCAGTCTGTCAATATAAGACCATCACTAATACACAGTAACATTCTCTGCCAGAATGGGAAGGAGTTTAACAACTTGCAAAGTACTACCACAAACCCTTAAACCTGCTTACACCAGTACTACATAACTAAAGTGATTCAAAGGTAGTTTTAATGCAGGATGAAACAACTCATGAGCCTATTCCTGTTTAGCTTTACCTCTCCGGTCAATATTGCAAGGAAAAACACCTCAAATTAGAGGACATTCAAATTTTGAATGTTCATCTATTCAGAAAATATAGATCCTAGCACAATCCTTGATGAATTCATCATCAAGAAAAGCATGTGAAGTTTTACATTCGCTGCTACACCACAGCCATAAGCAATTATCTGAATTCCCTTATTTTAGATATTTCTTTACATTCCAATAATAACAACAGCCACATTATAAAATCACTCGCTCACTTTGAGGTGTTACTGTTTGCCTTAAAACGTTAGTGTTTCTTTATCCTGATTGCTATCAAGCTTCCTGAATGTCATTGGAGCTATACTAATGTAGGGAAGTCAAGAATATTCTACCATTCCTGCTTATACTTGATGGATGGCAAAAATGCTTGTGTAGCACCCCACACAATACCCAGCCTCCAATCAGCTCAGAAGATAAACACAAAATGCTGGAGTAACTCAGCGGGACAGGCAGCATCTCTGGAGGGAAGGAATGGGTGACGTCTCAGGTCGAGATCCTTCTTCAGACTCGACCCGAAACGTCACCTAATCCTTCCCTCCAGAGATGTTGCCTGTCCCGCTGAGTTACTCCAGCATTTTGTGTCTATCTTTGGTTTAAACCAGCATCTGCAGTTCCTTCCTACACTCCTCCTCAAATCAGCTCATGTAGCTACAGTATTAATGTGGCTAGTTAGAATGGAATATAATGGAACAGAATGCCATTTATTGTCATTCGAACAAGGTTCAAACAAAATGTAATTCCTGCAGTCATAACAGCAAAAAACCAAAACACACAACACAATTCCAAACAAACATCCATCACAGTGAATCTCCAAACACCTCCTCACTGTGATGGGAGGCAAAAGTCTTATCTCTTCCCCGTTCTCTGTTCTTTATTCTTCTCCCGCAGTCAAGCAGTCAAACTGCTGCATCGAGCTGATCGAGGCTCTTGATGTTAGAATCCCCGGCGGGCGATGGTATGTCCCGCGGCCGTTTAAGCCGCGCCGGGCGATGTAAGGCCCCGCTCCGGGTCGATTTAAACCCCTCGATTCGGGCGGGCGAAGTTGCCGTTGCGGGAGCTCTGAAAAACGGTCTCCCACCATGGACCCGCAAGCTCCCGATGTTACTGTCCACCGGGCCTGCAGCCGGAGCCTCCGAAGCTCCGGGGTCAGGTTGCAGCCGTGCGCCACCACAGCGATCTGCGGCGCGCTCCGAAGTCGGCCAGAGCTGAGGCCACAAGGCGCCGCCACACCGAATGTTGCGTTAGATAAGTGGTCTGTGACGTTTCCACAATGTTGAGATTAAGATACTTAGTTTAATTTATTGTCAGGTACCAAGGGACCGTGACAAGCTTTTTTTGTTGCGTGCTATTTAATGAAAGCCATGTTTTAGAGGTCAAGAAGAGGTGGTTAGGCCACTGTGTGATATTCACATTATTTACTGAATCATTTTGTACTTTTCAAGCCTGATTAAACACTTGAAAATTATCCGCCCATGATTTGGTGAAATATATGTAGCATTTGTCAGTACCATACGAGTTAATTGCAGCTCTCAACAACATGTAAAACATGCCAGCTATTTTGGACAGTTTGTTTTAGAAAATGTGTGTTGATAGTTTTCACTCGTTCAGTGTTTATTCAATAAACATATATCAGTGATTAAAACACATAAATGAGGTTGCTGAAAGGGTCGAAACAATAGAGGAATAAACCGGATCTTTCTGTCCTGAGAAAGTCACTGTCAGAGTGAGGCCCAGCACAAATTGGAGGAACAGCACCTCATGTTTTGCTTGGGCAGCTTACACACCAGCAGTACGAACATTGCTCTAATTTCAAGCAAATCTTGCATTCCCCCTCGCTCTCTGTCCCTGCCCCAGCCTAGATGTCCTGCTAGTTTTACTGTTCGTATCCCCTTATTATCACCTCCTTCATAGCCAACAATGGACTATTGTGGGCTCTTTGGCAGTCGGTGCAGTTCTGTACCTTTTCATATCTCCTGTTTCCCTCTCTCCTGACTCTCAGTCTGCAGAAGAGCCTCGACTCAAAATGTCACCCATTCCTTTTCTCCAGAGATGATGCCTGACCCGCTGAGTTACCCTAGCATTTTGTGAACATCAGCTGTAAAGGGCCTGTCCCACCAGCATGCGATTGCATGCATCGAGCGCGACCAAACGTGGTGGCTTGAGGCGTATGGCCGCGCGGGGCCGGTCTCAATTCGAACCGCGGAGGTGTATGGAGTTGTGCGGGGCTGGTCCCGACATCATACTCACCAATCAGCTGGGCAGGAGGCGGGCCGACTGAATTTGGACGTCGCACGGCGTCGGGCGGTGACGTCATCACGCAACGGCACGCCGGGCGGTGATGTCATCGCGCTAGGCGTACGCCCTCAATGCGCCTGTGGGCCGACAGGCCGTTGGCGCGCGGGATTTTCGGACAGTGCAAGATTTTTGGAGCCCCGCGGCAATGTCGGGACCAACCCCGCACAACTCCATACGCCTCCGCCGATCGAAGTGGGACCAGCCCCGCGAGGCCATACGCCTCCATCGACGTTTGGTCGCGCTAGACGCATGCAATCGCATGCTGGTGGGACAGGCCCTTACGTCTTCTTCGCAGTATTCATACTACCTTTATTTCTCCAGAAGATGATTATACTATTCAGGATTACAAACTGTGTGGATTAACCATCCTACTTTAACTTACCAGAGAATCAATGGGAGAGGCAATTCTGTGAAATCATCTCTTTCATGTGAGACATTCATAGAGAAATACAGCATGGAAACAGGCCATTCAGCCCACCATGTCTTTGCTGACCATCAACCACCCATCTTACATTTCCCCAGTCAGTTAAACACTATGCCATCACTAATGATCATTCTCATCTTACCACCACGGACTGCAAGAGTGCATTTCCACTAGAGCTGCTTCATGCAATCACAGTAAACAGTTTTGCACTAATTAATGATTCCATTATTTTTAAGTACAGGATCTGCAGTAAACTGTAAAGAAGACAAACTGACAAAAATAAAATGTAAAACACAATTAAGTATGCTCACTTTTTTTACAGAGAGTGGTGGGTTTTAGAGAGAGCGGTGGCTTGGAGTTACTCTACCCAAATAAACACAATAATTATTTAACTTAACTTCACCTGATCACATCTTCATGGAATTACTCAGTCTTACCTCCAACCTGTTCACCCTGACAAAGTCACACAGCGGTTCTAAAACCTCCAGTTTGGTTGTACACAGGGCCGGCCTTAAGCCGATTGGACCGATTGCTCCCAATTGGGCCCCGCGCCTAAGGGGGGCCCCGCGCTAGAGTAATCCAAAGCTTTGCTCTAGGATCGTTGGAGTAATCTACTCTCGGCTCGGGTAGATCTACCCCGGGTGGAGGGGGGAGAGAAGGGTGGACGGGGAGTGGGGTGTGAGGGGGAATGGAGAAGGGGGAGAGGGGGAGGTCCCTTACGGTCCCAAGGCAGCGCTTCCGCCCCTCCAGTCGCCGTGCTTCACGCACACAGCCCCGGCTCCACCCCGCTCTCTCCCCGGGGAGACACAGTGAGCAATTCAGGGAGGGCCAGGCCGGGGTTTGGAGCAACATTTACAAACCTCAGCCTCAGCTCACACCAGTCTGCCCCGCATCTGCTCCCGTCACCAGCCCTCTCCCTCCTTCCCTTCCCTCCCTCTCTTCCCTTCTTCCCTCCCTCCCTTCCCTACCTCCCTCCCTTCTCTCCTTCCCTCCCTCCTTCCTCTCTCTCTTTTACCTTCTCTCCTTCCCTCCCTCCCTTCTTTCTCACCTTCCCCATTCTTTCTCTACTTCCCTCACTCCCTTCTCTCCTTCCCTCCCAGTAGAGGGATTCATGACGTCTGCATGTCATTAGGTTATTGTGAAATTTCCTGGCATGTGCCGTGTACAGAAGTTGCTAGTTTTGAGCTATTTGATGCTTTTGGACAATGAGCACTGGAAACCAATATGAGGGTATTGCAGTCTCTATGGACAGCATCTACTATGGGCAACAAAGAGCACTGCAAGGATGTAATTGAAACAATGGCTGTTTGGTCCATTTGGAACCTGACCTCACTGTGCTTGGATCCCAGCTTTATAAATGACCGCAAGACTCTCCCTAACATTTTCTGAAAATATAAAGACTTTTCCCAGCCTTGATAACTCCAGGGATGAAGTAAAAGCGACATATCCATGCCCTCCCTAGATTAACCTGTTTTCACTTCCAAAGCATTATTCATCTTGGACTTGCTTCCAACCTTATCTATGTGTAGGAAACAACTGCAGATGCTGGTTTAAATCGAAGGTAGACACAAAATGCTGGAGCAACTCGGCGGGACAAGCAGCATCTCTGGAGAGAAGGAACGGATGATGTTTCGGGTCGAGACCCTTCCCCAGAAATGTTAAAGCATCAGGTTCCCCAGACTGGGGAAGGATCTCAACCTGAAACATTACCAGTTCCTTTTCTCCAGACATGCTGCCTGTCCAACCTTCATCTACTTTGGAAGTGCTCAATATAAATATAAATTGACAAATCCAAAGAGGAAAATGCAGGAAACAAAATCAAGTTAGAAAACAAAATAAAAGTTGCAGACCTCTATTTATTACAACATTTAAAAAAAGGAAATACAATGATAAGGTAAAGAGGTAGATGTTGTCTAAATGTATTTTAGTAAGGCATTGATAAAGTCCCCCCTGGTAAGCTGATCCAGAATATTAAAATGCATGGGATTCAGTGATTTGGTCGTATGGATTCAGAACTGTTTTACTAATAGAAGACAGAAGGTTGTGACAGAAGGATGTTATTCCTTCTCTTAAATGTTGTCATATACAGAGGTATGAACATTTAATTTCTGATCTCTGCACTTATCTCTAAGGATTTGTCAAAATGCTTACATGAAGATACAAATCACACCACCGATTCAAATGAATCTCAGTACAGTTGTCATAACCTCCAGTAGCTGCTTTTATTTCATCTGAAGACTATTAAATCCTTGATTCTACCTCTTATGAGATGACCTTTAGTAGTACTAAGAGTGCCAGATGCTGGGATGAAATTGATTTCTTAAAGGTTTTATACAACAGGCACCATAAAGTTGCTGTTACTATACCTGTAAATAAAAACTTCCTTTGGCTTGAGCATACATCATCAAAAAGCTGTAGTCCAAGTTCTGTTTTGTTCTCCATCTGAAAGCAGAAATTATCAAGTATAATGAAAATGTTAAAACATCACATTTGCAGGAGATTTGATGTTGTGAACTTAATATCTATTCAGGCAACCAGCAATATCATTGAGACACAAGAGATTGCAGATACTGGAATCTGGAACAAAACACAAACTACCGGAGGAACTCAGTGTGTGAAACCCCATCTGTGGAGGCACTAAACATCTCTCTGCCTCCACAGATGCTGCTTCACCTACTGAGTGCTTTTAATAGTTTGTTTTATCCGCTTATAGCATTATTTTATTTGCGGTTCAATTGACCACATTCAAGGTCGAGCTGGAAAGGATGCAGTGAAGATTTATGAAGATGTTGCCAGGACCCGAGGGCCTTGTAATGAGTTGAGTCGAACACATATCAACATACAACACATGTTTATTAAATCTACTTACAGCAAGGATCTGGAGGACATTACATTTCCTAGCAGATTTCTTCGCACACGAACTACTAAAAATTAGAGGGAACATTGGTGTCTACATTGATAAATGTGAGGTTATCCACTTTGGTGGCAAAAACAGGAAAGTAGACTATTATCTGAATGGTGGCCGATTAGGAAAAGGGGAGATGCAACGAGACCTGGGTGTCATGGTACACCAGTCATTGAAAGTAGGCATGTAGGTGCAGTAGGCAGTGAAGAAAGCGAATGGTATGTTGGCATTCATAGCAAAAGGGTTTGAGTATAGGAGCAGGGAGATTCTACTGCAGTTGTACAGGGTCTTGGTGAGACCACACCTGGAGTATTGCGTACAGTTTTGGTCTCCTAATCTGAGGAAAGACATTCTTGACATAGAGGGAGTACAGAGAAGGTTCACCAGACTGATTCCTGGGATGTCAGGACTTTCATATGAAGAAAGACTGGATAGACTCGGCTTGTACTCGCTAGAATTTAGAAGATTGAGGGGGGATCTTAGAGAAACTTACAAAATTCTTAAGTGGTTGGACAGGCTAGATGCAGGAAGATTGTTCCCGATGTTGGGGAAGTCCAGGACAAGGGGTCACAGTTTAAGGATAAAGGGGAAATCTTTTAGGACTGAGATGAGAAAAACATTTTTTACACAGAGAGTGGTGAATCTGGAATTCTCTGTCACAGAAGATAGTTGAGGCCAGTTCATTGGCTATATTTTAGAGGGAGTTAGATGTGCCCTTGTGGCTAAAGGGATCAGGGGGTACGGAGAGAAGGCAGGTACAGGATACTGAGTTGGATGATCAGCCATGATCATATTGAATGGCAGTGCAGGCTCGAAGGGCCGAATGACCTACTCCTGCACCTATTTTCTATTTTTCTATGTTACCCTATTTCTGTCTCTCATAATTTTATGTACTTCGATCAAGTCTTCCCACAATCTCCGGCATTCCAGTTAAAACTATCCAAGCTAATACCCCCCAATCCAAGCCTCATCCTGGGAAAGCTGCTCTGTAACTTTTCCAAAGCCTCCATCCACATCCTTCCAGTAAAAAGGCGATCGGAACTGCATGCAATACTCCAAATGTGGCCTAAACAATGTCCTATAATGCTGTATCATGACTTCCCATTTGTGGAGCAGCTGTAAAACCTTTTCAATTCAAAATTTGACAGAAACATCTTGGACAGTGTGGTTATTGAGTAATGAGAGAAAAAGATAAAGAATAGCAAAGAGAATGCTGCTCCATAAATACCCTCAGCCACTGCATAAATAATAGATGTCCACCTATGGTGATATGGCATTAAATGCCAATCTATTTGTTAGCTGATTAGCTGATGGGCTATGATACGCCAGCACCTTGTGGCAGAAGGAGAATTATACATCTGTCTGAAGAAGGGTCTCGACCCGAAACGTCACCCATTCCTTCTCTCCGGAGATGCTGCCTGAACCGCTGAGTTACTCCAGCTTTTTGTGTCCATCCTTGGTTTAAACCAGCATCTGCAGTTCCTTCTTATACATATGTTTTGGTATATAGAAATGGCAGGGAATTCCACAAATTCACAACTCTCTGGGTGAAAAAGTTTTTTCTCACCTCGGTCTTAAATGACCTCCCCTTTAATTCTAAGATTTAATATTTAGGCCACTTGAGTGTAAAATGCGAGAGACAAACTAAATTAAAGAAGCCCATTGTGGGCTTCGTTGTGTCACTTCTTTGGCACCTGGTACAACAGGAAGCCACTTGAAATTGCAAATAACTGCTCCAAGCCTGCAGGCCTCACATCTTCTTCCTACCGTCCCATCACTAGGAATGGGGCCTCCCTTAAATATTTCAGCAATCAGCCATTGGTGGGGTTAAGGAAAGAGCGTTCACGTCACGGCCCTGTTTCCACCAATCTTTCCACCACCACGCACAATAAGCGACAAGACAGACATCATCGTATGCAGATGCCGAGAAGTGTGGTTCAGCTCTGGCTCTTCAGTATAAATGGCGCAGGGATATTTCTTGGTAGGTGTTTGAAATGTTTGGTTTCTCTTCAATTAAAAGTCAACAAAACGACTATGCTTTCCATTGCCAGGTAATACAATGGGAAGCCTCCCACAGTAAGAATGTGACGGAGGCAGGGAGAGTGGAAAAAAAGATATGGACAGAAGTAAATTCTTCAGAATGAGAATCAGCAGGAAGTAAATTCAAATTTGACAGAAATATTTTATACAATGGGTAATGAGTAATGAGAGAAAAAAAATCCATTGGGGAAGTTTTCCACAAGTTCGAGAAGACGTTTAGTTGAGAGATATAGTGTGGGAACAGGCCCTTTGACTCACCAAGTCCACTCTGAACACAATCACCTTTACACTGGTTCTATTTACACTCTAGGGACAATTTAAGGAACCAAATTAACCTACAAGTCTTTGGAATGTGGAGCACCCAGAGAAAACCCACGTTGTCACAGGGAGAACGGATAAACTCTGTACCGACAACACCCATAGTCAGGATCGAACCTGGCACTGTAAGGCAGCAACTCTACTGCTGCGCCACAGTGGCACACTTTTGCCAATCTTTGCCTAGATGCCAAATATTAGTTTCAATTTACTCACTACAACAACAAAAAGTTTAGGCTATGGGAAAAGAAAAGTAGGTAGTAGGCTGTTCTTCATAACGCATGTTAGTAGTTCCCAGATTTCTGACTAGAAATTCGAGCCACATTCTCATATGTGCCCATTGTAAAATATATTGCATACCTCAGCAGCTTAACATAAGGCATATTTCCATCAGTTGCATGCTAATAACTCTGGAGAAGCCTCACAGACTATTTTTAAATGGGTGTATATCATGGTGCAAAAATATTCAATTTCTTTTAAAATTCGTAATATTTGAACATTTAACAGAATAACAGTTCTGCTGCTGTTGAACTCCAACTCTGAAGAAGTTATATAATGTAGTAAGATATTCAAAGGCAACAATGACTCATCATTATTAAAGCAGCAAGCTCAAATTAGCAGCTTTCATTAACATGTAATGTATAGATGCCTTTTGCCAAGGCTACAGATTTATAATCTACTGGCCTGTTTGCAGAGATAACTGCAATATGCATTTGCTTAATTTTAATTATTAAATATTTCTTTTTAATCGATGGGCATCATTTTGGAAATTATTTATGTTCACAATTTGTAAATCAATATTGTTTCAATGCTGAAAGTAAGACTTGCACATCAGGGTAATATGGAAAGTGTCCGTGCAAACGCCTACTGCACTGGACCTCATGGCATTATGGTTCTCAGCATGGGTGGAGGATTAAGTTTAGTTTAGTTTAGAGATACAGAGCAGAAACAGGCCCTTCGGCCCACCAGCAACAAATATGCACCATAGCCAACCTTTAAAGCACTTCATTTACAGTAAAATACATTTGGGCAGCTACATAGAAAAGGTTTAGATGGTTTTGGACCAAACGCAGGCAGGTGGGACCTTGGTCGGCATGGGCAGGTTGTGCAGAAGGACCTGTTTTTGTGTTGCATGACTCCACGAGTATGACTCTGTGATCTCAAGTGCTGTATCTTTACATTGCATTAATACGCATTTTATATTTAAAAATACCAATTTTCATTGGGTGATGAGTAAGTACTTTAAATGCAGCCGAGCATGGAGTTCAGTATTTAATTTCAAACGCATATGTAATGATTAGGCAAAACAGAGTTTCACAGAGTACAAGGCAAATAACCATGCAGCAGCAAAAATGCCTTCCAATTTCCTGAAATCTGTTGTGAACTGATAAGTGAGATATCATATGCTTTTTGTGAGGGATGACACCTTGTTACTTCAGGTGTCTATATATTATTTTATTTACTTTAGTTGGAAATGGTTTATAATTAGTTATGGAACTAACTAAACCACAGCTTTCTAACAGCTGCTTTGCCTTGAGTTGGTTTATACCAGTGAATGAATTAACTGTGTCACAGATGTTTCTAGTCATTAACACCTTCCTCTCTGAAAATAAAGTCGCAGTCCCTAAAGGTTTCACTTTTGTCTGTAGACATGCCACGACACATGACTCAGTTCATGCCCGATCACATCTCATCTCACAAACACGTCCCAGTTGATCAAAATGAACAGAAGCATCAGATAAGTCACCGCGATAAAGCATTTGTTTTGTAGCCGTAGGCCGAGCGCATGAACCGGACCCAACTCGACTTTGGAAATCGTGCCAAAACCTGCTGACTTGTAAATCCTGTGTCAGTGGACTATTTCTATCCACTTTCTAATTAATTGGGGGTTTGTGCTTGGGTATAGTAATCATTTATTGAATTGTATGAACATTTTTTTTTTTTTTAATGTCACTGTACTTCAGTACATCTGGCAATAAAGTACCATTGAGTCATTGTTTTGTTGTGGAATCATGTTCTGTTTCCTCACCTGAAGACATTCTTGTGGCTGATGTTGATCCAGAGTTCCACATGCACTAGAAGCTGTCAGCAATCTCTCCCAGGTAGTCGACATCGTAAGCCCAATTCTGTCCTCACTCATTCCTATCCATGAACTTTTTAAGGAGGGATGATATGCAACAGTGCTTGGGGTAACATTGAACTCTTTCAGTACACATCTACCAGACACACTACTCCAATTAAATTAAGTAACGGTCTCATCTGCAGTTTGAAGGGTGGCAGTCATTGTAATTGCACTGCCTTTCAACTCTGCAGTCAAAGATACAACCATAAGATTTTCGTGAGACATGTTTTTGGGTTAGGAAGAAGTCTCTTTGGTTGGTATCCTGCTTTTCCACTATTAGGAAGAGTTGATGTTCAAGAGCTCATGCCATTGAATATGTATTTTTTCAAATTCACCTCCTATGACACTCAGTGCACCATAATTCATGCCAACATCTGTAACATTCATGCCAACATCTGTAACATTCATGCCAACATTCTGCTGCTCCTCTGCTGTAATGTCACACCTGTGTTAAATCCAGAGGACACAACGTTTCCCAATCAGGCTCGAAATGTCATCTGTCCATTCCTTCCATGGATGCTGCCTGACCTGCTGAGCTACTCCAAAGCTGCTCCATATTCCACCATCTAAAGTTCCTAGTTTATCCATTTATATGCTATGGAACTGAATTTTATAAAGGACACTGTATAAACTCCATCTTGAACAAAACTCTGTCACAAACTCTATTAATAAAGTGTGTAAAGTCAGAGATGCTTACTGATGCTATGGAATTCTTACACTGAGCTCAGTTAGCTATAGAATTATTTTTTAATAGAAAAATAATTTGGAAGGCCATCTTTATATTCATGATTTACTTACTTTACTCTGGTTTGTGAATCTCCAAAGGTTTCCTTCAGTTTCGAGAGGTCTGGATAAAAATCTGCTGAAGGTGAGATGATCTCCAAAAGTCCTGATTGTATTTCTTTGGGGTACCTTTTTGCAACATATCAATGAAACCAGAATTACCAATTATCAGAACACACATGCCAAAGACAAGTAGACATTTATTCTACCATGCAGGCAACTTGTAACAATCTTCTGTTGACCTTGAGATAGTTGGTCAGGATCATGCTGTTCTTCCAGCATGGTCCCAAGTGCACTTCACAAGGTCCAGCACAGCATGGTACAGTCCAGGGTCACACCTGGTCCAGCACTACTCCCGTTCCAGCGCCATCCTGGCCCTAGCCCTGGGCCACTCCCAGCCTGGGGTCACTCCCAGCCAAGGGACACGCCCATCTCCAAACCTCTCCCAGCCCACACCCTCTCCCGCACCAGCAAGCCACTCCCAGCCCAGTCTACTCACAACCCGGTGTACCTCCAGCCTGGGGTCTCTCCCAGCACAGGGCCCAGCTCCACCCGTCCCAGCAACACTCTGGGCCCAGCACCACTCCAGACCCAGGATCACTCCAGACCCAGGATCACTCTGGGCCCAGCACCACTCCAGACCCAGGGCCTCTTCCCGCTCAAGAGCTGCATTGATGCAATGGCTTTGACAGCCACTGAGACCCTGGCACCAGATTCAGTAATTGCTACAGTTATCACTGAAATTGAACGTTAACAAGTGTCTTTGAGCCCTGAATTATTAAAAATATATATGTATTTAAAATACACTGATTGAAAATTGAAGACACATGTATGACCTACAATTAAAATAACCGAATAAAACAGGTTTCCATTTTCCTGACAGTTCTGATTCCTCTTTAATTTCAGTGAGACTGCCACACTGGCACCAGACCCAACCCAGTGAGGACTCCGTTTGCAGAATTCCAGACCTAAAGAGTCCGTGCAAGTTTGTGATGTGCTGTCGGCTTCTATTGGGAGTCCACTTGTGGAGTTCTAGGGATCAAATCGCATGAGCAACATAGCAGGGGGATACCATGGCTGACATAAACCCATGTCAGCGCTGGAACTTGGGACTTTTGTGGAGAATTGCACGATATGTGGAAAATCTGCCCCACTGATTTGTTGTTGTCGTAAGTTCTTAAAAGCTGAAATTGCAGTTATGATAATGATCAGCACATTACCTTGCAACCAATTTGAAACTATCAATAATTAGTTTGGTTAAAAAGGTTAACTTTATCACTGCAGCAAGAATTGCTTCAACAGTCGCACTAACAAGTTTACAGCATCCCATGGAGCAATTTCAATTCATTTGTATCCTACAATATTTTGTATCGTACAGGTTTGCTGTACCTTACAATATTTTTAAAAAGTAAATTATTTTAAACCAAAATATTATGGTCACTAACAAAATATTTAGCATAATCCATGAAAACCAGACTAAGGAAATGAACTATGAATACATGGAATAATAACAGATAGGTTATATTAATTAGGATGCAAAATTAAAAAGTGCAAACACTTAAAACATACACTGAAAAATAGAATGCAATTTAAATTAAATTCCATTATACAGCGTATGTTTATAGCACCAACATTTAGTGTGTGGTTAACTCCATAATGCAACTGAGAAAGGAATCTGAAATGTCTGCATTAAGTTTATTTCCAAAATAAAGTCGTGGCACGCAAGGCTCCTGACTGTTGTGTAACAAATTTTTTTAAGGATAATTGTCAATATGAGCAGAATTTCTGATTTTATCACTAAACAGCAATACCAGCGATGATCCATATGTCCCATCCTTGATCTCCATTTACCAAAGGCACATGCCGATAACTTCATACCAACAGCACCCTGATGTAATCTGTCTCATCTTTAAAACCATTTTCCTACTTTCCTGGCCTCCCAGAGGCACACATTTTGCTCTAATGAGGAAGATTATATGCTTTCATGGTCTCCACTAAGATTACTGTCGAGTGGGTGTTAGGAGGTGAATGGAATCTTCCTTTTCTCCTGACCTTTGGTCAGCACCTCCTCATCTACCTTGGTGAAATTAAGACAGGTCCACTTTATATTTCTTGTGAAATGATATAAATTGGTGTTATCAACCATACCTTATATAATACTTACGTGTCTTTTAACTTTTCTGCCAGTTCATTAACATAAATTTCTTCCACCTGTGCAATAAAACAGAGAATATATTTAACACCAGGTTTTTCGCAACATGTTTATTCATTTTAATTTTGATGACTATAGGAAGGCATTTTGTACTTTGGACGTGCAATATTAGTGCAGTCACCCACTGGGTCAAGCACAGAGCAGTAAATGTAAGACTATATCTCATTATACAGAGCTCCCAGTGTCATGCAGCTTTTATGATCCATGTTTCAGGTAAGTGGCATAATTCACTGCCAAATTAAACCTGCCGAGTAAAGTTTTCTTTCCACTTTTCCCAAACAATTTAATCCAATTCCTGACTTTAAAATAGTGCTCTCCTCTGCACCATTGTTCACATGTCCGCGCACTTTGGCACAGTCAGAACTTGTTAAGCTGACTTTAAACAGACATCAATCTAGATGCTAATCGACTGCCAGGCCTCAAGGCCATGTTGTAGGAGGAGCCATCTTGGGGAACGGCTGCTAACCAGCAGCCGTCCGTTTAATTCACTTTTTTTTTGCAGTTTTAGTTAGCCCTGTGCCCTGTTTGTGGGAGAGATAGTCTTTTTAATGTGGGGGGTAGGGGGTAATAATATTTCTAGGTCCCTACCTGGTCGGTGAGGCAGCTTTTTCTCCGGGCTGCCCCGTCGACCCGTCCTCGTGGCCTACCAGCGGGCTTGGAGCGCCGTTTCCTGGCGGGGACCGCCCAGCACCTCGGCTTCGGTGGCGGCACAGCGCTGGAGCGCTATCGCGGAGTGGAGCGGGCGATGCCTTGCCTGGGTCGCCGCGCTGGATCGACGCGCTGGAGCTCCGGTGAGCTGTGACCGCCGAGATCAACACCTCCGGGCTGCGGGTCTGCGGAGCGGAGCGGGCGGCGCCGACTACGCGGTCCCCAGTTAGGAAGCGGCCGTTCCAGGTGGCCCAGCCGCTGAAAAGACTCTCCCGACGCCGGGGCAACAGCACCCGGCCAGAACGGCCAGGAACATCGGGCCTCCATAGAGGCAATAGCGGAGGCCTCAATAGGCCTGACTTTGGGAGAACTGGGGATGGGGACTGGACATTGTGCCTTCCCCCACAGTGGTATCCATTGTGGGGGGATGATTTTTTGTGTGTAATGTGAATATGTTAGTTTGTGTCCAAGATGGCTGTCGGAAGGGAGAGTGGACGCTGGCGCGCTTTAGCTGCCGCTGCTCTCTCTTCACATTGTGTTTTTGATGTTTTGTCTTTGGAGTGAATTCTGTCTTTAATTTGTGTATTGGTGATGTCCTTATTATTTATTTTACTCCGACTATATGTTTTCTCTCTCTTGTTAATTTTCTGTAAGGTGTCCTTGAGACTTTGAAAGGCGCCCGCAAATAAAATGTATTATTATTATTATTATTAAGGCTATAGGGACAAGAGCCAAGCCTACCAGTGTTGTATCTCACCTCATCGAATAAGTACATTGGCACTTCAGATTGGTCAGCATGACCTGGTTCTGGTTAGACACACATTAAAAGCTCAAAGTACTGGGGAGATTTTAGATATTATGACAAGTCACATGCTGTAGGCCAAAATATGATCCAAGAATTCTGTTTGCTGCAATCATACCACGTTCAGTAATAGATGATTAACCGGCCACTTCACTTGTCATGAATCAAAGATAATCCCAAGCACTGTCATAGTTACATAAGGAGGGATAACTAGAGAGTAGGCTTTGTTCCTTGCCTCATGATATAATGGCCTTACACAATATAGAATTAATCTGATTTTCGTTTCATGTTTTGGGAGAATGAAACTGAAGCAAATTTAATAATAGCAGGCAATACAGCTCTGTCAGATTACTACCAAATCAGTGAAGACCAATAAAATATATCCAGGTGTAGTAAACGTTGCTGATGTAGGGCACACAGTTATGCTGTACAAGATGGTTGAAATTTCATCATGTATTATACATTTTTATTAATTGTCACCGTATTCTCATTTAGGAACCTGAAATTGTGCAACAGCGCATCATGTCTGTATCATTTATTGACAGCTTTTCAATGAATCACATTCCCTGCTCTTTGTCCAAAGTATTTATCCAACTTTCTTCTGAAAATTACAACTGAATCTGCTGCTACCATCTTTGCAAGTAATGCATTCCAAGTCATAAAAAGGCCAGGTAAAATAATTTCTAACCCTTTCTTCTGTTAATCTCCTTCAATGAGTGCTCTCTTGTTATTGACCTATGCTCCTTCACCTCTATCCGCTGCTGGCAGGGCAACCGTCTCGCAGCGCCCCCACCGACTGCCGAGGTTTATGGCCCTGACCACGGGGGAACAATAGAGGAGGACTGACTGTACTTTGTGCCTTCCACCACAGTGAAGAATGCTGTGGTGGATGTTTGTGTTACATTTTTATTGTATATTGTGTGTTCTTTTTGATTGTACCACTGCTGGCAAATTTATTTCTGCACTTTATTGTGTATGTGATGAATAAATATGATTGATTGATTGATTGATCTACCACCCACCCCCTCCAATGATCAGAAGTGGCTATTTCTCTTTGCTTATTAAAAGCTCTCGTAATTGGAACAGTTCTGTTAAATCTCCCCTTAGCTTTCTCGTTTTTCTCAATTTCCTTCAACCCTAATACCATTCTGGTAAATCTCCGAATGTGTCTTAAGGGCCTGTCCCACTTATGTGTCCTTGGCATGCAAATTACGCGACCTCGTGGTCGCGTTGAGGCGCACGGGCATCGTATGGCCACGCGGGGCCGGTCCCACTGAGAAGCGCGGAGGGGTATGGAGTTGTGCGTGACATCGCGCGGGGCTCCGTAATTTTTGTAGCGAACAAAATCTTTGCCCGCCAACGGCCTGTCGCGTAACTGACGGCCAAAGTGGGACAGGCCCAAGACCCTGGCGCGACGCAACGTCTCACCTTCAACAGCAGCAGAAGCAGGCAAACGATCGCCGAGCTCGGCCTGGGGCTCACGGCCGTTGCGGTCCGGATCCGCCCCACTTCAACTCCCAGAGCGGGGCCAAGAAAACTGAAGATAGAAACAAAATGCAGGAGTAACTCAGCGGGACCGGCAGCATCTCTGGAGAGAAGCAATGGGTGACGTTTTGGGTCAAAACCCTTCTTTCAGACTGAAGAAGAGTCTCGACAAGAAACATCACCCATTGCTTCTCTCCAGAGATGCTGCCGGTCCCGCTGAGTTACTCCAGCATTTTGTGTCCATCTTCAAATGACGTCACGCGCTCCAGACGGCTGTGCGGACGCATGAAGTCGCGCGCGACCTTCGCGGGACCGTTGCGTAATTAGCGTGCCAAGGACACGTCAGTGGGACAGGGGCTTTACTTGCAGCATAACAGTAGTCAGTGGCCTGTTGGTTATTGGGAATAAGCTGTTCCTGAACATGGATGTTAGAATTATCAAACTCCTATACCTTCTTCCCATTGGTAGGAATGAAATGAGAACATGACCAGGAGTGTGTGGATCCTTGATGGTGATGCCCACCTTTTTGAGACAGCGCCTTCTAATGATCGCTTCGATGGTGGGGAGGCCAATACCTGTGTTGGACTGGGCAGCGTTCAACATTTTTTGTAATCTCCTTTGTTCCTGGGCATTTGCGTTGCCCAACACGGCCATGATACAACCAGTCAATAAGCTCTCTACTCTACACCTGTAGAAGTTCAAGAAAATATCTGTTGGCATTTGTCGGATCACCTCAATCTTCCAAGGAAGTAGAGGCGTTGACGGCTTTCTTTACGATTGCATCAATGTGCTGGGTATAGGACAGATTTTCAGAGATAATAAAGAGATTTCTGGTTGTATTAAAGGTAGGGTTAAGTACATATGGAATACCAAGTAAGAACTACTTCCACAAACCTGGTGACTTTGATCATCTATTAAATAAACCAATACTATTATGATCTTTTTGTTTCCTCAGAAGCTGTTATAGATGTTTGTCTGGAATGTGAATAAAGGTGAGCATGGCGAATTTAAGGCGTTTCTGTCCAATGCCACACCAAAGACATTAGATCTGTTTTTCCTCTCTCTTTGACTATTGATGAATGTAATTCATAACACCCCCCCCCCCCCCCCCCCCCCCCCCACCCGTCGCCTATTCCTTCTCTCCATAGATGCTGCCTCACCCGCTGAGTTTCTCCAGCATTTTTTAGTCTACTTATATATTTGCCAGACAATGTAAAGTTCCCCAGTGTTGGAATTAGAATAAGCTCCACAATTGGAGCTGCACAATAGGAGCCTCTGTTTTTATGAGCTCTGTGTTTTCAAAATAATGAAGGCCATCAAATAACTGAAGAATTACTGTAAGCTCAGAGACCACTTAGAAAATTAGTTTGGCCAAAACAAAAAGAAAGTATTGTAAATGCACAGCAAGTTTTATGGTATCGTGCAAGTGCAAATATTGATCGATTGATCGATTGTTCCCGATGTTGAGGAAGTCCAGAACAAGGGGGTCACAGTTTAAGGATATGGGGGAAATCTTTCAGGACCGAGATGAGAAAAACATTTTTCACACAGAGAGTGGTGAATCTGTGGAATTCTCTGCCACAGAAGGTAGTTGAGGCCAGTTCATTGGCTATATTTAAGAGGGAGTTAGATGTGGCCCTTGTGGCTAAGGGGATCAGGCAGTATGGAGAGAAGGCAGGTACAGGACACTGAGTTGGATGATCAGCCATGATCATATTGAATGGCAGTGCAGGCTCGAAGGGCCTAATGGCCTACTCCTGCACCTATTTTCTATGTTTTCTATGTTTCTATTAATGTTTGCTTATTGGAGATGCCTACTTTGTGTTGAGTCGATGGAGTAAAGAACTATGATCAACTGGCAGTGCCTTCACTCCCATTTGTAAGTTACCGGAGCTTTTTCACACCCAATGAGACTAGTGACAGATAGCAAAAGAATAACCTCGAATTCCAAGAACAATATAAGACATTTGGTAGTTTTCATGGATAGATAATAATGTTTCTGGCCTCTGAAAATCAAATTGAGATGAACATCATTGAAGTTAGAATAACATTGAAAACTGAACTAACCTCTGCAATGAGAATAACGATGACACAATCTCTCTTTTCATCAGGAGAGAGCTCATAGATAAGGGAGTTCAGCGTGTCCAGAAGGTAAGTGTGAGACTCCCTCTTTACTGTAGGTATTCCCATCACCAGTGAGACTACAATAAGACAAATGAAAAGGTGGCAATGAAGTAATAAAGCACAACTATCACTCTATTTGTAAACTCAAAAACTGCTGCATGCAAACACAAGAGATTTTACGCTGAATTCACAGCATTCACAGTAGACCTATATCTACATTGAACCGAGATAAATGAAATTGCCCTTTACTTCCAACAAAAATTAACGGCACCTCTGCACAAATTTACATGTTATTATGAAGCACCAAATATACAAGGTCAGAAATTCTAATGCACTTTAAAACATAGTTTACAGCAGAAGGTACAGAAGCTTGAAAGTGTGCACCACCAGACTCAGGAACGGCTCATTCCCCTCTGTACATACTGTACAGCACAGGAGGTCTATGTTATTTTGTATGAGACCTCCAGTTTTACAGACTTCACTGTATGACTTGAAGAACAGCTGTGAAGGGGACAGTCACTGATGTGGAAACATAAAAGATGGAACCCCTCTGGGGTCCAAAGCACCATTTGACTCTCAGATATTTGCCAGAAAGATCAACGGTGAAATGTGTGCCATTTGTTGTCAATGTGCATGGCCAATAACCTAGTTCTACTTGGCCTTCATTAGCACTTAAGACCAATAATGAAGACTTGGGTGGCGCCAGCAATGGCTGCCTCGCCAACAGTCTGTCTGTCCTTTTAGATTAGATTAGATTAGATTTGTTTATTGTCATTCAGACCTTTCTTTGTGTCTGTTTTGTACGTTTTAAATGTATGTTTTTTAGTGTTCTTTACCTTGTTTTATGTGGGGGGTGGGGTGGGGGAAACTTTTTCTAATCTCTTACCTCGACGGAGATGCAAGACTGGAAGCTCCATCGCGGGAGCCTGCGGACTTACCATCATGGAGCCCGTGGTCCCTGTCGGGGGTCATCTTTGGGGCTCCAGCCATGGGAGCCCCAAACCTATCAAGAACCTGCTGCAATTTTTCACAACCATCTTCACTATCTGCAATATCACCCATTTTTGTATCATCTGCAAACTCGCTAATCTGAGCATGTACGTTCTCATCCAAATCATTGATATAGATAACAAACAGTAACAGGCCCAGCACCAAACCCTGAGGCACATCACTAGTCACCGTCCTCCAGTCCAAGAAGCAACCTTTCGTCATCACCCTCTGCTTCCTTCCATGAAGCCAATTTTCTATCTATTCAGCTATCTCTCCTTGGATCCTATGCAGTCTAACCTTCCAGAGCAGCCTACCAGGCGGAACCTTGTCGAAGACCAATGTGTCTTTGCCTTTCCAAACCCTGGTAGATCCTATCCCTCCGAACCTCCTCCAATAACTTACCCAGCACTGATGTAAAGCTCACCTTAAATTAATGAGCTGGTGACCAAATTAAATTAAAGAAAATTGGATTACAGAAAACCTTACAAGGTCCTGGTTGTGAGGAAAGAATGAGTCAACAATTGTTATTTTCTCAGTCTGAAGAAGGGTTTCGGCCCGAAACGTCGCCTATTTCCTTCGCTCCATAGATGCTGCTGCACCCGCTGAGTTTCTCCAGCAATTTTGTGTACCTGTTATTTTCTCTTGCTGTTTATAAGTTAGCAAAAGTTAAAGAGAAAATGTAAAAGCAATGTGATAATGTGGTGCTTTGCCTGACCAAGGAGAGCAAGATCACTGTCCACATTCTTCCACATTTATACAGTGGTCTACACTTCATTACTTCAGGGATCCAAGAATATTGTGAGGAGCAGCACTAAATGGAGGATTCCCATCCTACACTGGGTTTACTGACGTCTCAGCTGTGTGACATCAATGGTTGGACACAAAATGTTGGAGTAACTCAGTGGGTCAGGCAAGCATCCCTGGAGAACATGGATAGGTGACAGGTTGAGACCCTTCTTCAGACTGAAAAATGGGCATCGACCCAAAATGTCAACTCTCCATGTTCTCCAGGGACACAGCCTGGCTCACTGAGTTACTCCAGCATGTTGTGTCTTTCCTTGGTGAACCAGCAGGTACAGTTTCTTGTTTCTATCCTCTCAAAGGTTGCTCTCCATTTGGCCACAAGCACAGCCTCACAGCTCCAGCAACAATTAAATCCTGACCTGCAATGCTACCTGTGTGGAGTTTGCACGTTCTCTGTGATTCTGTGGTACAGCAGTTTCCTCCCACATCTCAAAAATATATATGGGTTGGTATTTAAAATGGCCACTGTAAATTACCCCCAGTGTATATATGAGGGGTAGACTCTGGGGGAGAGGTAATTAGAATGTGGAGACAATGAAATGGGGTTCATGTAGGTCAGTGTAAATCGGTGCGTGATGGTCTGTGCAGATTGAACCCTCTGTTCCCAGTGTTTTATCGTTTCATGATTCTGAAGACCCACATAAGTTGAGGGGGGTTCAGTTCAATTTCAGGTTGTTGTACTTTCACAGCATGAAACTTCCAATAAGTTAATGTTATATAAGCAAACTTCAGCAGAGATAGTGTATAACTGGTGGGAAACAAACATATTTACAAAGCTGCAACATCGGAGCAGATAAAGCTGGTGAGACATTGGTCCATTAACACCTGCCTGTATTTATTCCGTTTTTATTAACCGCACTGATGGGAACTGATTGAGAAACAATGTTTTCATTTCATCTGTGTATATAAGTACTCAGTTAAAATGATATTAAAGTAAATACTGAATACTGAATACTGCCTGGTCTTTCACTGCTGCAATAAATGGGAGCTGGTGAAGTTGTCATAAACCTGAACAATTCACTCAATTACTAAAGATGTAGATCAAAGGGAAAAAAAAAATACACAACTCTCAGAAGATTGAAATGATTTAGAATGTCTCTCTGGAAGTGATTCCTTTCACCACCACTGTACCTTCATCGCATACTGTCCACCAAAAGTAAAAGCCAGCACTAAATAATAAACTCCCAATTCATAAATAAAACCATAGCGTTTTTTGTAGAAATGACAACTGACCTTGAGCTTTATCAAGTAATGGAGGTAGAACTGTGTGAGGCTGCTGACTATCGGGAGAGGAGACTGCTCTTAGAATCAACCTTGAACAGCTCTGAGTTTAAAGGTCTGGGTTTGGAGTGAACAAGGACAGTCTTGGCTGGCTGACACACAACAGTTGGAGAGGACATGCAGTTATCTTAACGTGGCCGCTGACTCGTGGGGTCATGGTTACTTCCCGAGGGAGGGGTCTGGTCAATCCTATTAACCCACACAAGGAGAGATTGCTGGACCTCTGTGGCACCGGCTTGCAAGCTCCTGTGAACAGTCATATGAGGGATAGTCTGAGCTCCTTCTTGATTAAATTATCCTTGCACCTCAACGTCTACCGCAGCATCAATGTTGCTTCAACTTGTGTCATTCCCAAAGCTGCACAATAGCCACCAGAAGTTGATATGCGCCATAATCAACCTCTCAAAGCACTTCATCAACGCAGACGTTAGTGCCACTGGTCAATAGTCATTGAGGCACATCACCTTGCTCTTCTTGGGCACTGGTATTATTGATGCCCTTTTAAGTGAGAGGTTGAAAATGTCCGCAAAAACTACAGCCCGTTGGTCCGCACAGGTTTTGAGAACACGACCGCGTATACCATCAGGTCCACCCCTCTGAAGGATCTTCTGACGTTGGCCTCTGTGACTGTGACCGAAATACCATCACGGCGAATGGGGGCTCGGGAAGGCACATCAGTGTTCTCCCTATCAAGTAATGGAGGTAGAACTGTGTGAGGCTGCTGACTATCGGGAGATGGGACTGGACTTTGTGCCTTCCCCCATAATGGGAACCATTGTGGGGGGATGTTTTTATGTTAAAGCTATTTATTATTGTTATGTTTGTATTCTTTTTTATGTGCTGCATTGGCAAAAAGAATTTCACTACATCTAGGTGTATGTGACAATAAACCAACCTTTGAACCTTTGAACCTATCAAAGCGTGCTTAAACGCGTTGAGCTCATTAGGGAGTGATGTTTCGCTGTCATTTGAGCCGCCTCCTGATTTCGCCTTGTGATGGCATTCAGGCCCTGCCACAGTTGCCGAACATCTGTCTCATCCTCCAGCTTGGAGCAGAAGTCCCTTTTGGCCTTTTTGATGGCCTTGTCAAGGTTGTATCTGGACTTCTTGTAGACCTCTGCATCGCCAGACCTGAATGCCCGGGATCTGGACTTCAGAAGAGTGCGGATCTCATGGCTCATCCAAGGCTTCTGGTTAGGAAACACTTGGAAGGTTTTTGTTGGGATGCAGTCCTCCACACATTTCCTTTTGAAGTCTGCAACGACTGGCGTATTCATTCAGGTCCGTTGCCGAGTCCTTGAACATTGCCCAGTCTACAGACTCCAAACAGTCCAGGAGTTGTTCCTCTGCCCCCCCCCCCCCCCGCCCCCCCCCCCCCCCTCCCCCCCCGACCAGCTCTGTACTGTCCTCACCTCTGGGGGTGTGCTCTTCAATATCTGCCTGTAGGCAGGAAGAAGCAGCACCGCAGTATGGTCGGATTTACCGAAGTGAGGGCAAGGGATAGAACTATAGGATTTCTTGATGGTGGTGTAGCAGTGGTTGAGGGTGTTTGATCCTCTGGTGCAGCAGGAGACATGTTGGTGGAAGTTAGGGAGCGATTTCTTCAGGTTGGCTTTGTTGAAGTCCCCGGCAATGGTGGTGAACGTCTCGGGGTAAGCCGTCTGGTGTTTGTTAACCACGGCGTGCAGCTCCTCCAGTGCCAGATGGTCATCAGCCAGGGGTGGGATGTAGAACGCGGTCAGGATGATAGAGGTGAATTCCCTCTGTAGGTAGAAGGGACGGCACTTCACTGCCAGATGCTCGAGGTGTGGAGAGCAGGAGTTAGATAGGACTGCCACGTCTGAGTACCACGCAGAGTAGACCATGAGGCAGACGCCCCCTCCTCTCCCTTTCCCAGATGCCAGCGTACGGTCCATGCGATGGATGGAGAAACCTTCAGGCTGAACTGCTGGGTCTGGGGAGCTGGGGGTGAGCCATGTCTCTGTGAAACAGAACACAGAACACAGAGCATTCCCTCAGCTCCCTTTGGTAAAGCAGCCTTGCGTTTAAGTCCTCCACTTTATTCCACTCATCCAATTTGATTCCCAAAGTTTTAATGCTCGTTGATGAGTAATTATCTTGGCAGTTTTATGGCCGTTGTACCTAATTAGCTGAAAGCCAATCAACCAGATACCTTGTGTAGGAAGGAACTTCAGATACTGGTTTACACAGAAGATAGACACAAAATACTCGAGTAACTCAGGCAGCATTTCTGGAAAGAAGGAATGGGTGACATTTCGGGTCAAGACCCTTCTTCAGACTGAGGGTCTGGGGAGAAGAAGACTAGAAATATGGAAGGGTTAGGCATGAAAATGATAGATGATGATCAAGGAAATGTAGAATAGTTCGTTGTTGGCTGATGGGAAGGTGACAACAAGGCATACAAACAGTAAAAATAATCTGGATGACAGTGAAACTGGTCGGACAACTAGGGTGGGGGAGGGATGGAGAGAGAGGGAAAGCAAAGGTTACTTGAAGTTAGAGAAGTCAATATTCATACCGCTGGGCTGTAAGTTGCCCAAGCAAAATATGAGGTGCTGTTGCTCCAATTTACATTGGTCCTCACCCTCCTGGTTGGTAAACACTTTAACTCCCCCTCCCATTCCCATACTGACCAGGGCCTCCTCCTCTGTCAAAGTGAGGCCAAACGCAAATTGTATATTGACCAGATACCTTGTTGCTGCCAGTGCAGTAAGCATAAAGCATGGACAAATGCAGCACAAGAGCTTTAGCCCACGGTGCCTGCATCAAACACGATGCCATGTTAAACTAATCTCCTCTGTCTGCACGTGATCCACACCCTTCCATTCCTCCAATATTGCTGCATTCTCTAAAAGATAGAAGCTTTCTGTACTGCATATTTCATCCTGCATGAAAAATGATGAAAGATCTTTGATCTAAAATGTTAATAGTATTTCTCGTTTCCTCATCTGCGGACACCAGAGCCCAATTAAAACCCACTTTTTCCACTAAGTAGTAGTGGGAATCTGGAACCTCCAAAAGGCTTTGGATGGAATCGATAGATTGTCATTCTATAGGGGCACCAAGGGAGATTGAATGTTGATCAATTATGCCTTAATTGGATGGAGAAAGAGTCCTGGTATATGAATAGTCTTATTATTCTGAAATGTTTGATGAAGTCAGCCTTTCTGATTAGCTAGTGCCACTCTGTGATTGTGATTAGTGGATGTTCGACAGCTTGGGTAGTGAATAGATTTTAATAGCTCTTCACATTTCTCTGTCATAAATATGGGGGCAGATGGATGAGCTGCTTGTTCCACTTGTCAAGATAACTTAAGGTAAGAGAAAGACAATTTTATGCCCAGTTCCCCGGTCCTCATTAAATTAGCCGCTACAATAGCAATGTTTAAGTAGGTATTATCACAATGTTTAAAAAACATTTTGGACAGGTACATGAACAGGATATGTTTTAGAGGGATATGGGCCAAACACAAGCGGGTGGGACTAATGTAGATTTCAGTTCCGTTGAGTTTATTGTCACGTGTAACAAGGTACAGGGAGAAACTTTTGTTGCGTGCTATCCAGTCAGCAGAAAGATGAAACATGATTACAATCGAGCCATTGACAGTGTCTGGCTGTCGGAATAGAGATTTAAGAGTGTGGAGCGATTGTAATGTGTGTTTGTTGATCTGCTTTCTCTGGCTCGCACGTAAATAGTATTGTTGGTCAGTGTGGACAATTTGGGCCAAAGGGTGTTTCTCCACATTGTATAACTCATGACTGTGATAACTCGTTCAATCTTCAAATCAGTAGCATGCAATCTTTAAATCACTAACATACTTTCTCTTTTGTCCTTCTGTCATGGTTTTGCTGTGATCATTTCAGATGGTGCACCAAACAGCCTGCTCAAGTTTCTTGGAAATTAAGATACAAAGCAAATAAACACAAGCTCCATGTCTTTTAGCTCCTTACATTCAACATCTTATATCATTAAACAGGATTAGGCTAGATATCCACCCATTTCTTTCAAGTACTGGGTCATTGGACTTGATTTGCTCCTATCAAATTCTCCAGTTATTAGAACAAAGCTGAAGGATAAATGAAGCACTATTTCATGCTGACATAAAAACTGAAGGATCTTTGACCTAAAATGTTAACTATTTCTTGTTTCCTGATCTGCTGAATATTTCTTGTACTTTCCAGTTATTTTTTCCATTTCCAGCATCTGCAATCTTTCTTTTATTTTCATTTGCCTTTTCATACTTGATGTAAAGTGAAAATTGGCTAACGTCCATAAATACAAAATAATGGAGGTATATATTGAAGGGATGGTCACGGTTCAAGAAGGGTCTCGACCCGAAACGTCACCCATTCCTTCTCGCCAGAGATGCTGCCTGTCCCGCTGAGTTACTCCAGTATTTTGTGTCTAGTCATGGTTCTTTACTTTGGTGATATCAACAGGACTTCATTGGTTCTAAAAAACACTTGGAGAGATCCTGAGATCATTGCAATTGTTATGTAAATGCATGCTCATTTTCTTGAGTTAGCATAATGGAGAATGCTTGTCTTTTTAGTAGGCACAAAAATAATTTTAGTAGGCTCAATAATAATTCAAAGTTCATGATTGGTGCCACAAGACCTGGGGGGGGGGGGGGGGGTTGATTTATTTGCACCCAGAAGGCAGAGGAATCTTGTGTTCGTCATTACTGAAGGTCCAACCTTAGGTTTTGGTTTATTATAATCCCGTGTATCAAGATATGGTGAATAGCCATCCTTGATATCCAATCAGAAACTACTATATATAAATACAATCAATCCAAACCTAAGTACAATAGATAGAGCAAAGTGCAAGATACAGAGTGCAGAATATAGTTCTCAATTTGTAGCGCATTTGTTCAATCTAATGCCCACACTGGGGTAAAGGTGAACGGACAGTAACATAGGTTATGGAAGGACTGCTCAGAAGCCTGATAACAGAGGGGATGAAGGTATTCCTGAGTCTGGCAATGCGCACTTTTAAGCTTCTGGGCCTTTTGCTGGACGGGAGTAGGGAGAGGAACGAATTCCAGGGGTGGGACAATTGTTTGATCATGTTAGTGATGGGAAGCCTGGTCTGTGTGATGGACTGGGCTACATCAACAACTCTTTGAAACTCGCCGTTGTGATTCTAAGGTAATGAATTCATTTACATCAGTGTAGTGAGGCACGGCAAATATCAGGGATGGCTATGAGTAATATCTCCCAGGTAGACAAAAATGCTGGAGAAACTCAGTGGGTGAAGCAGCATCTATGGAGCGAAGGAAATAGGCAACGTTTCGGGCCGAAACCCTTCTTCAGACTGAAGGCAACGTTTCGGGCCGAAACGTTGCCTATTTCCTTCGCTCCATTGATGCTGCTGCACCCGCTGAGTTTCTCCAGCACTTTTGTCTACCTTCGATTTTCCAGCATCTGCAGTTCCTTCTTAAACACAGTAATATCTCCCATTTCTTTGTTCCATTTTGCATGAATGTTATTCCATTATCAGGCTTCTGAGCAGTCCTTCCATAACCTATGGTACTGTCCCCACATACCTAGCACACAATAAAGCGTTTTTCACTGAACCCTGGTGCACATGACAATAATAAACCTGAACCTTTCGCTGTCACATGGATGTCCAAAGCCTCTGGCCTGTATAGGGATCTCCAACTGTGCCATGGTCTACTACCAGCAAGATAAATGCCACCGGGAGTTGTCATGTGTGCTGTGGGGGTGGTGTTAGCAAATCAGGATCATGGTCACCCTGAGTTACCTATTATCACCAGGTGGCACCAGCAATAGCTGCCTCGCCAACAGTCTGTCTGTCCCTTTCTTCTTCATTGTTTTTTTTTAGTATGTGTTAAATGTATGTTTTAGTGTTCTTTAGCTTGTTTTATTTGAGGGGTGGAGGAGGGGGTTGAGGGAAACTTTTTCTAATCTATTACCTCGAGGGAGATGCGATTATTTTCTGTATCGTATCTCTGTCCGCAATGCGGCCTAACATCGTGGAGTTGGCGGCCTCTGCTGGAGGCCGACTTCGAGAGCTCCACCGCAGGTGCCTATGGGACTTTAACATTGTGGAGCTCGCGGTCTCTGGTCAGACATCAGGAACTCTAAGCCGCAGGAGCTTCGACTGCCCCGACGCTGGGATTTCGATCGACCCAACACGGGGGCTTCGACCGCCGGCTGTGGGAGCTTTGATCGGCCTGATGGATGGTTCGAATGCCCCAACCGCAGGAGAAAAATAAAGGAAGATTAGACTTTATTGCCTTCCATCGCAGTGAGGAATGTGGGGAATCCGCTGTGGTGGATGTTTATGTTAACATTTATGTAGTTGGGTATCTTGTTGCATTTTTAGTATGGCTGTATGGTAATTTGCATATCACTGCACCTTAATTGGTACAGGTGCCAATAAAAAACCCTTGAAACCTTTGAAAAAGCAGGTTACACACCGAACCAGTCATCCAACAGTAAGTCGCTGAAATGGGGTTAGGGCCACCCAACCCATTTTGTAGCAATTACTGCCTTGGGAACATGAGGCATCATGAGGGAAAACTGACCTCACTGTTCACTTCAACATATTATCAGGATGCTTGGATATTAAATAAGAAATAATACTCTGTTTCAGTGTAAAGCCTCAATCAAAATCCCTCACAAGGTGGATTAAGAGCTGCCAGATACATAATTAAAAGATTCTATTGTTACCAATAATATTAGAGAGCTGGAGAGTTTAATCCTAAATGACTGAGATGTTTTAAATAATGAAATAATTAAACGTTAACATAAAATACATATTATGTCCACATGGATAAGATTTTCAAGGCAGATAATTTATGGAGATTCAGAATAAAGAAGCCATGTACGGGGCTAGGATTTGTTTTATGGATTGCTTAAGGGTCTGTCCCACTTGGGCGTCATTTGCGCGTCACTCAGGTGGCGCGCAAAGATTTTGTGAATCCCAAAACCCTGGGGCGCCGCACGCTACCGCATGTCACTGCCTACGCCACCACGTCTTTCCACGCACCATGCGAGCATAATACACGCCATGCGCTCATTACGCGCGAGTCGTGACGCGTAAACAATGTCGCGTAATTGACGCGCAAATAATGCCCAAGTGAGACAGGCCCTTTACTTGTATTTACTGAAGATTGCTCAGACAGTCAGCATGCCCGATATGATGATATGCATCAGTTGCTATGGAGTTTACATCGTGGCCTTTAATGTTCATGGAGAAATGTTTTAGAAGCTTTTCCTAAATTGGCAAAATTGTTTCTCTCAGCTTCGTGGCCTCTGAGAGCTAATCAATTATGACTCAATGCTACATTCTTATCAAGTGGTTCAAGTCCGATTCCACTGAAGAAAGGCAAAAATCTAGACTCATGGGCCTGTCCCACAGGCAAGTTTTCATGCGACTGTTAAGTTGCTGGCAGTCACCTGAAAAACCGGCGACTGTCAGAGTGGAACACGAACACGAACACACACCACACATCGCTTCCTTCACCAGCCCATTATGCAGGCGGGGGACAGGGCAAGCGGGGGGAGTGCTGTCTGAGTGAAATTCACACAGAGCAAAGCCAATGTGATACAGACACACAACGCGATGAACAGGAAGGTTGGCGCTGTAACTAAGAAGCTAAAATGCACAGTGTATGGTAAGTCCTTTAAAAGAGGGGGGGAGAGGGGGGGAGAAGGAGTGGAGACAATTTTTAAGAAGCCAGAGAGAGATACACGGCTGTGAAGCTCGGCGGACATTAACATTACCGGTCGGTTATCCTTGGTTCTGAAAACTACTGCTTACGTTTTTATTCCCAATGAGCCAATGAAATTCTCCGGTCAGCACCGGCTACAACCTAAGAGAACCTTCGACCTCCTGGCGACCCACTTGGACCTCCTGGCGACCCACTTGGACCTCCTGGCGACCCACTTGGTCCTCCTGGCGACCCACTTGGACCTCCTGGCGACCCACTTGGACCTCCTGGCGACCCACTTGGTCCTCCTGTCGACCCACTTGGACCTCCTGGCGACCCACTTGGACCTCCTGGCGACCCACTTGGTCCTCCTGGCGACCCACTTGGACCTCCTGGCGACCCACTTGGTCCTCCTGGCGACCCACTTGGTCCTCCTGGCGACCCACTTGGTCCTCCTGGCGACCCACTTGGTCCTCCTGGCGACCCACTTGGACCTCCTGGCGACCCACTTGGACCTCCTGGCGACCCACTTGGTCCTCCTGGCGACCCACTTGGTCCTCCTGGCGACCCACATACGGCACGAGAATTCTCGCTACTCTCCATGGCGGCTTCATTCTAGTTGTCCCTAATTTTTCAACATGTTGAAAAATTTGCGGCGACTATAATGAGGCCGTGACTAGTTCCCAGAATAAGGGACCATGAAGGCGACTCCCCGGCAACCACCCGCGAACATGTGGCAACTGCATAGTCTCCTGCAGTCGCCTAAAAGGTTGCCTAAGTGGGACAGGCCCATAACACTCCCATCCAGTACAGAGGGGTGTAGCATTATTGGTGACTTTGTCATTCAGGAGAGCCATTAAACAGCCTGCCCTCTCAGGCAAAATAAAACAACCCATGGCATTATTTTGAAGGAGATTCTCAATTGTGTTCCAACCAATGTACATTTTTCAAGGAGATTATTAAATGCTATTTTTAGGACCAAACCATGCACAAAGTGAGTCTGATTTCCTATACTACCACAGTAACTGAAGCTACAGGAGTATTTATTCAACTGCAAATCACATTAGAACATCTAGAGTTTGTGTAAAATGTTATTCAAATCCAAGGCTTTTAAAAAAAACTTTTACACATTGTCCCATCATTCACAAAACCTAAACGTTGACAAATCCTGTCTAGATAGGAGCAATAGTCCAACTTTGAGGTGAAAGGTTTCGCAAAATTGAAAGCAAAGGAATTGACATTTAATGGTTGAATTGTTTCAATACGACAGGATAATGTGAGAACAATTTTTGCAAAGTTTCTACAGTAAATGTACCAATTCATTTTAATTTTTACACACTTCTATGCTCCTTACCTCCAGTTCTTCCCTGTCCTATTAGTGATTTAGGCTGAAGGCTGTCCTTATTAGTAATCAGATGAGGAAGATAATAGAAAATATTTGGTAGTTGAACACGAAATTTTTCCATTGGATTCAAAGTTTTCGTCTCGACTGCACCTGTAAAACAAGGAGATGAGTGTTAAGATGCTTCCAGCACATTTTATTTTTGAGTTAGAGATCCCTGACTGTTTATTATTGACTGTGGCAACCTGGTATAATTATTGTGCAGCGTGTGGTGCATGTTCAACATCACAACTTTGACTCACACATTAAATAGCAGGAGTGAAGAGTGAACACTCAGAGGAGTACATAGTTCCTTAAATGTAGCAACACCAGTAGACAGGTCCGTGAAGAAGGCATTTGGTATGTTTTCTTTCATCGGTCAGAGTGCCGATGATAGGAGTTGAGATGTCATGTTACAGCTTTACAGCATCTTGCCAAGGCCACATTTGGAGTTATAGAAACATAGAAAATAGGTGCAGGAGTAGGCCATTCGGCCCTTCGAGCCTGCACCGCCATTCAATATGTTCATGGCTGATCATCCAATTCAGTATCCTGTACCTGCTTTCTCTCCATACCCCCTGATCCCTTTAGCCACAAGGGCCACATCTAACTCCCTCTTAAATATAGCCAATCAACTGGCGTCAACTACATTCTGTGGCACAGAGTTCCAGAGATTCTGTGTAAAAAATGTTTTTCTCATCTCAGTCCTAAAAGATTTCCCATTTATCCTTAAACTGTGACCCCTTGTTCTGGACTTCCCCAACATCGGGAACAATCTTCCTGCATCTAGCCTGTCCAACCCCTTAAGAATTTTGTATGTTTCTATAAGATCCCCCCTCAATCTTCTAAATTCTAGCGAGTACAAGCCGAAATTGTAGCGAGTACAAGCCGATTATGGTCTAGTTATGGTCATCTACACTGCATTCAGAAAGTATTCAGACCCCTTCACCTTTTCCACATTTTGTTACGTTACAGCCTTATTTTAAAATGGATTAAAAAAAAAAAATTTAAATCATCAATCTACACACAAAACCCCAGAATGAAGAAGCGAAAACTGGTGTTTAGAAATGTTTGTAAAGTAATTAAAAAGAATTAACTGAAATATTACATTTACATAAGTATTCAGACCCTTTGCTGTGACACTTAAATTGAGCTGAGGTGCATCCTGTTTCCATTGATTATCCTTGAGATGTTTCTACAACTTGATTGGAGTCCATCAGTGATAAATTAAATTGATTGGACATGATTTGGAACGGCACACACCTGTCTATATAAGGTCCCACAGTTGACAGTACATGTCAGAGCAAAAACCAAGCCATAGAAACATAGAAAATAGGTGCAGGAGTAGGCCATTCGGCCCTTCGAGCCTGCACCGCCATTCAATATGATCATGGCTGATCATCCAACTCAGTATCCTGTACCTGCCTTCTCTCCATACCCCCTGATCCCTTTAGCCACAAGGACCACATCTAACTCCCTCTTAAATATAGCCAATGAACTGGCCTCAACTACCTTCTGCGGGAGAGAATTCCACAGATTCACCACTCTCTGTGTGAAAAAAGTTTTCCTCATCTCGGTCCTAAAAGATTTCCCCTTTATCGTTAAACTGTGACCCCTTGTTCTGGACTTCCCCAACATCGGGAACAATCTTCCTGCATCTAGCCTGTCCAACCCATGAAGATGAAGGAATTGTCCATAGACCTCCGAGACAGGATTGTGTCGATACACAGATCTGGAGAAGGGTATAAAACAATTTCTGCTGCATTGCAGGTCCCGAAGAGCACAGTGGCCTCCGTCATTCTTAAATGGAAGAATTTCGGAACCACCAGGACTCTTCACAGAGCTGGCCACCCGGCCAAACTGAGCAATCGGGGGAGAAGGGCCTTGGTCAGGGAGATGACCAAGAACCCGATGGTCACTCTGACAGAGCTCCAGAGTTCCTCTGTGGAGATGGGAGAACCTTCCAGAGGGACAACTATATCTGCAGCACTCAACCAATCAGACCTTTATGGTAGAGTGGCCAGACAGAAGCCACTCCTCAGTAAAAGGCACATGACAGCCCTCTTGGAGTTTTCCAAAAGGCATGAGACACAAGATTCTCTAGTCTGATGAAATCAAGATTGAACTCTTTGGCCTGAATGACAAGCGTCACGTCTGGAGGAAACCAGGCACCACTCATAACATGGCCAATACCATACCTACGGTGAAGCATGGTGGTGGCAGCATCATGCTGTGGCGATGTTTTTCAGCCGCAGGAACTGGGAGACTAGTCAGGATCGAGGGAAAGATGAACAGAGCAAAGTACAGAGAGATCCTTGATGAAAACTTGCTCCAGAGCATTCTGAACCTCAGACTGGGGCGGAAGTTCACCTTCCAACAGGAAAAAGACCCTAAGCACACAGCCAAGAAAATGCAGGAGTGGCTTTGTGACAAGTCTATGAATGTCCTTGAGTGGCTCAGCCGGAGCATGAACTCGATCGAACATCTCTGGAGGGACCTGAAAATAGCTGTGGATCGACGCTCCCCATCCAACCTGTCAGAGCTTGAGAGGATCTGCAGAGAAGAATGGGATAAATTACCCAAATACAGGTGTGCCAAGCTTGTAGTGTCGTACCCAAGAAGACTTGAGGCTGTAATTGCTGCCAAAGGTGCCTCAATAAAGTACTGAGTAAGGGGTTTCTAAACACCTGTTTTTGCTTTTTATTATGGGGTATTGTGTGTAGATTGATGATAAAAAAGAAAGAACTTAATCCATTTTAGAATTAGGCTGTAACGTAACAAAATGTGGAAAAAATGAAGGGGTCTGAATACTTTCTGAATGCACGGTAGTTATAGGAAGGATGTTGTTAAGCTGGAAATGGCGCAGAAAATACTTACAAGGATGTTATTGGGTTTGGGAGATTTGTTATGAGAGACTGGATAAGCCAGGACTTCTTTTCCCTGCTGAGTAGGAGGCTGAGAGATGACCTTCCAGAGGTAAATAAAATCATAAGGGACATAGATAACATGAATAGTCACAATCCTTTCCCCAGGGTGGAGGAACATTGGTTTAGGATGAAAGAAGAAAGATATAAAAGGGGCCTCAGGACAACTTTTTCCACACAGACTGTGGTGTTTATGTGGAACGAGTTACCAGAGGAAGTGGTAGAGTTGTGTGTACAATTACAACTTGCAAAAGACACAAGCAGGTTCATGAATATGAAAGGTTTGGAGTGATATGAGCCAGGTGCAAGTAATTGTGACTAAAAGCCCTGTCCCACTGTACGAGTTCATTCAAGAGCTCTCCCGAGTTAAAAAAAAAAATCAAACTCGAGCTAAGCACGTAGAATGAACGGAGCGGGTACGTCGGCGCTCGGGACGTCTCTTAGCGGCTCGTAACGTTAACGGCAGGTACTTGGGAAATGCGGTAAGCTCGGGAGGATTCGTGAAGATTTTTCAACATGTTGAAAAATGTCCACGAGAGCCCCGAGTACCGACGAGCGGCTATTACCGTAAATCTCCGAGTTCGAATCAGGGCAAACTCGGGAGAACTCTTGAATGAACTCGTACAGTGGGACAGGGCTTTAAGTCATTTAGGCAACCTGATCAGCGTGGAGGGGAAGGACTGAATGGCATGTTTCCCTGCTCCCATAAGGAGTGCTTTCTTGGTTGAAGACGTTGTATTGAAGATAACATCTTCCACTGAAATCTTGTTAGCTAGATGGGACAAAAATTCCAAAGCATTATTGAAGCTGGTTTGGAAAGCCACTTTATGTCCTGGCCATCAATATGCAGCCTCAATATGCACCCATTTGCCATTCATCTCACTTCCAATGCACACAGCTTAGCACCATGAAATGAGTGTCCATGTTTGCACTTTACCAGCACCAACCACAATTTGGAAGCAATTATTTGGATATGGAAGGTTGGCGGGTATTCTGCAACCATGAACAATGCTGTTTGTGATGGGGGAGGGGGGGGGGTCTCGCTGTAGTTGGAGTAAAGGTAGTGCAGAGCACTGTCACAGCTTATATACATTCTGGCCACTGCCATAAAACTGAGGCGAGACCATCATGTCGTTCTCCCCATGTTTGCAAAAGCTGTACATTAAGAAAATTGAATTCTTTCTGAACCAAAACAGCACCAGGCTGGTGAAGATGAGAATGAATATCTTGTGTTTACAGAAACACTTTAACATAGGAAAACCTCTCAGTGCACTTCCCTGCGACGTTACCAACAAAACAGCTCACAGTGCCAAATACGGTACAACCATGCCACATGAAGAGACCGTTGCCCAAAAAGCTTGCTCAAGCATTCATATCTTAATTATAGGAGGAAGGAAATGTTGAGAAACAAAATTGATTAGTGAAATAACGGCAGAAGTTTCAACACCGATTGGTGTGGCTGATCAAGAGACTGGTATTTTAATACATTGTAAGGGTGTGGAACGGTAATGGAATTGTGGTGGGTGAACAAGATTTTTTTGTGGTTAGAAAATGGAAACGGGTTTGAATTAACTTAGGATTCTAAAGTGTAAAGTTTAAAGTTAAACCAATGGATCTCCCTCCTCGTCCCACTTTTTTTGTAGTTTAGAAAGACAGGCCCACGGAGTCCGTGCCAACCAGCGATCCCCGCACACTAGCACTATCCTACACACTAGCACTATCCTACACACTAGCACTATCCTACACACTAGCGACAATTAACCTACAAACCTGCACGTCTTTGGAGTGTGGGAGGAAACCGGAGCGCCTGGTGAAAACCCACACAGTCATGGGGAGAAGGTACAAACTCCGTACAGACAGCACCCGTGCCCAGGATTGAACTCCGCCACCATGCTGACCATTCTTCCTGGTGCAGTATAAAGACACCAAGCAGGTTTTTCTTTTACATATGTTAACATTTGAAAATACAATTGTGGCATTTAAGAGACTTTTAAATAGGCACATGGATACGCAGGGAATGGAGGATCATTTGCAAGTCAAGTTTATTTGTCACATACACATACGAGATGTGCAGTGAAATGAAAAGTGGCAATGCTCACGGACTTTGTGCAAAAAGACAACCAAACAAACTACAAACAGAATGGAACAGAATCACATATTTTTTTACATATTAAATATTGTGGACGGAAGGAAAAAGGGAAAAAAACAGCAATTTAAAAAAAAGCTTAGTTTAACCTGGCATCATATTGGGCACAGACATTGTGGGTTAAAGGGGTTGCTCCAGTGGTGTACTGTTGTGTATTCTATGTTAGCACAGAAAGTATAATTTGTATTCACAAAGCCTGCTTGTGACAATTTGCTCTAAGATGTAGAGTCTTTTCTGTGGTTGAAGGTCTGCCTCTTTCCTGTGGTTGAATGTTTTTAACTGAAAAGAGACAATTTCTTGTAAAGACACATGATCTTATTTTCTCCAGCTCTTTCATATCACTTGGAGATTGTACAGAAACGCAAGCCACCACGACCACAAACAACCATGAATCCACCATTGGCTATGTGAAGAGATACATCAACTACCAACAATGAATGATTTGATTCTGCCACTTCAAACTGCACTTTCCCCAAGACTTTGAAAAATCTGCCTATTTGTTTAATTCTAAAGTCAGGGAGTGGCAATAAAACATGGTCACCTGTCACTAAAATAAGACTCGGCAAGGTTTTCAGCAGATTTGTCCTTCTAGATTAAGATTTGGCACTGTGAGCTGTTTGCGTAACTCTCCAGGTACAAACAAGGCAGAAATTTACCTGTGGCTATCCTGTGGAGAACTTTACCATCTCAATGTGTTAAGACTGGAGTGGGGGTGAAGGGCCTGTCCCACTTACATGTCTTTGGCACGCGTTGAGGCGCACTTATGGCCGCGCGGGGCTGGTCCCACTTGGAAGTGCGGAGGGGTATGTAGTTGTGCGCGACATCGCGCGGGGCTCCGAAATTTTGTAGCGAACGAAATCTTTGCGCACCAACGGTCTGTCGTGTAACTGACGGCCAAAGTGGGACAGGCCCAAGACCCTGGCGCGATGCAACATCTCACCTCAAACAGCAGCAGAAGCAGGCAAACGATCGCCGAACTCGGCCTGGGGCTCACGGCCGTTGCGGTCCGGATCCGCCCCCACTTCTACTCCCAGAGCGGGGCCAAGAAAATTGAAGATAGACTCAAATGCTGGAGTAACTCAGCGGGACCGGCAGCATCTCTGGAGAGAAGCAATGGGTGATGTTTCGGGTCAAGACCCTTCTTTCAGACTGAAGAAGAGTCTCGACACGAAACGTCACCCATTCCTTCTCTCCAGAGATGCTGCCGGTCCCGCTGAGTTACTCCAGCTTTGTGTCCATCTTCAAATGACGTCACGCACTCCAGACGGCTGTGCAGACGCATGTAATCGCGCGGGACCGTCGCGCCTCAACGCGACCACAAGGTCGCGTAATTAGCGTGCCAAGGACATATAAGTGGGACAGGGGCTTGAATCTCCCCAGCAAACAGGAAACATAGGTGTTTCCACTACTGATAAAGCTTTATGGCCGCAGAATCTACCCACTACTTATTTATTTCTCATCTCCACCATATAGTTTCACTGGACGAACCATCATTAATGTCATCTTGGATGTCTCCCGTGACGTTTCCTTAATCTGTAAAGCAACCCCATCCTCTTTTATCCCCACGTCTATCTCACCTGCAGCGCCTGTACCCTAGAACATGAAGCCGCCAGTCCTGCCCCTCCCTCCCTTAGCCAGGTTTCCGTAATGGCTGTAACATACCTATTGCAATAACCTATCCACACCCTGAGTTCATCTGTTTAACACACCTGGCCTCTCAAATTGAAATAGATGCAAATTAATCCAACAGATCTTCCTTGCCCTCTGCCATGCTCCTGCCCGAGATATCTTTCTTTTACGATAGTACTGCTCTCTCACTGAATGAAATGCAGTGTTTCTGCCTCCTTATTTTTAATTTCCATATTCTATAAATCTTTGGTAGACAAAAATGCTGGAGAAACTCAGCAGGTGCAGCAGCATCTATGGAGCGAAGGAAATAGGCAAAGTTTCGGGCCGAAAACCTTCTTCCGGCCCGAAACGTTGCCTATTTCCTTCGCTCCATAAATGCTGCTGCACCCGCTGAGTTTCTCCAGCACTTTGTCTACCTTCGATTTTCCAGCATCTGCAGTTCCTTCTTAAACAATTCTATGAATCTTTTATGTTCCTTTGTAGACCAATGGCAATTGGGGGTAAGAATGGGGGACCGAGATTAATTGAATAGATTATCAAAAGAGCCAAACGTTATTCCCTTATCATGTATCCATACACTGTAAATGGCTCGATTGTAATCATGTATTGTCTTTCCATCGACTGGATAGCACGCTACAAAAGCTTTTCACTGTACCTCGGTACACGTGACAATAAACTAAACTGTAACTAACCGTAATAAGGCTCTGATGAAAGGTTCTTGACATGAAACGTTAACTGTTTCTCTTTCCACAGAAACCACCTGACTTGCTGAGAGTTTCCTGCATGTCCTGTTTTATAATTCAGATTTCCAGTATCTGTACTTCTTTGATTTTCTCTCAGCCAACATGGATTTAATTGGCGTATGATACTGATTAATTTTATCCAGATTTTGGATTTGCTCCTATGGACAGTTTTCAATCATCTGTTTAACACGACTGTCTATTTTACATAGATACATAGAAAATAGGTGCAGGAGTAGGCCATTCGGCCCTTCGAGCCTGCACCGCCATTCAATATGATCATGGCTGATCATCCAACTCAGTATCCCGTACCTGCCTTCTCTCCATACCCCCTGATCCCTTTAGCCACAAGGGCCACATCTAACTCCCTCTTAAATATAGCCAATGAACTGGCCTCAACTACCCTCTGTGGCAGAGAGTTCCAGAGATTTCCTCCATGCTCGTAGTATTGAGCTTCAGTTCATTGTTTATTTGTTTTGCAGACACTGACATTTTTGGAACAGATACAATTTTGATGTATGCTGACTATACCAGAAAAAAAACCTGCCAGAATTATGGCCAAAAGCCATTAACATAAGATGCGTTGTGCATAGACATGATTACAAATTGTATACAGCCTCATGAAAGAACATGCGATGAAATGTGCTCACATTATGCTATTTAATGCATTATTCAACACACAGTAGCGCAATGGTAGAGCTGCTGCCTTGCGGTAGAGACCCAGGTTCGTGATTCTGACTACGGCTGCTGTCTGTACAGAGTTTACACGTTCTCCCTGTGACTGCGTGGGTTTTCTCTGGGTGCACCGGCTTCCTCCCACATTTGACAAATGTGCAAGTTTATAGGTTAATTGGCTTCCATAAATTGTCCCTAGTGTGTAGGATAGAACTAGCATATGAATGATCATAGGTTGCCGTTGATTCAGTGGGCTGAAGGGCCTGTCTCCATACTGTATCTCTAAAGTAAACTGAAAATGTACTTTTCCAATAACGTTAACTGAACAATTTGCAGTGATTCTTCCTTACTCATGTGATGTAACTTATGCATCAGTCACAAGTGGGATGACATCATCTCCTGCTATGCCGTGCTCTTTTTAAATTGTTTCAAAATATCATTCAACAATCCTGGCACATCCAGATTAAGATCCACAGTTTTGGATTGGGATCTCTGCAAGGAACTTTGATCCTATTGAAGTGGAACCAATACCCTTATCCCACCTACCATTGTTCACATCTGCCCAATCACCTTTTAGTCCCAGTACCAATTATGTGGCAGCCAGCCAGATCCTATGATCTTTCCTGGTCCTGACATCTGATAATTTTAACCCAGTCCAATATCCTAAGGTCATGACTCGCCTTCAATTGTTCTTCTCCCACTATCTCATATGATCAGTTGAGTCCAAGATCCCGTGATTTCTAGATTTCTAATGCAGACTGTGTTCTCCACCATCCCACTACCCTAACCCCACACACCAATCCGTCCTGCAAAACCTCCTTCTTTATCAGCCCTAAACTAGGTCCTGATTCTTCTTCGGAAACTTTCCATGCCTGATCTTTCTTGCATACATCACTTCTCTAGTCCCCACTAGACCCTCCTTCCCAGCAACCTATCAAACCAGCTCACTACGCTTTCATGAACCCAAGCCAGGATTCTATATTATTTAATCATCATGATGCCCAAATCCTTGTGTGTGATAAAAAATTGGAACAGGGTCAATGGCCAGAACAATGATTCCAGCAAGCGTTCACTCCAGTATAACCATGTGCATCAGTACTGGACATCCTGGGGAAGGATATCCAGTGAGCATTTAATGGAACATGATTTTCATTTTGTAGCAAAATCCATTAGCATGTTCTTTCTGATTTTTATCTAAATGTCACTGCGACTTGCTGGCCTCCGAATCAGAAAGTCATAATTTCAAGCTCCATGCCAAGATTTGAGTGCTTAATTTAAGATGACATGTCTTTGCATGTTTCAGGGAATGTTGAAAGTGCATTGGTTTGGATGGAATATTTGAATAACCAAGGCCTTGTTTTTCCACTCAGGTGTCACAAAGGGCCCACGGTGTGTTTTTTAGTGGGATGTAATGCATATACACATGTAAACATTTATCTTGAACCACATCAATAAAAGCAGAGCAATATGTTATTTATTTGCTATTTGTAGGACCCCACCATTTCTCCATGCAGTGATAACTAAACTACTAGTTTGACAGCAGGCATAATGGGAGTTTCTGATACTGTAAGTTTCTACCCACAGAATCTGCAACTGTACATTATCATCCCTGTTCAGGAAAGCCCATTGAAACTCCTGTTCATCAATTAATCCTTCATTATCGCACAGTACAGGGTCTAGAATAGCATGTTGATTTCTCTACACAGCAATCTAGAAATTAGTTCTCATACACTACATTCATTCACTCTTCACGCCATTATCGCTGAAATGACAAAATGCTGGAGGAAAGAACTCAGTGGATCAGGCAGCATTTGTGGAGGGAAAGAAATTGCATCGTTGCGGGTCAGGGCCCTTCAATCAATAATGATAAGATTGATTTGAGTAGGGTGAAGAAAGTTGGAAAGAGAAGTAGGGATGGGGCAAAGCTTGGCAAGTGAAAGATGAATACGGATGAAAGGAGGGTGATTGGCAGATGGGTGGAGGTAGTGACAAAGTCCAGAGGTGAAAAGGAGACAAAGGGAAAGAAAAGGAGAAATGAAATGTAAAGCAGGAAAGACGGATATGGATGGAAAGGGACAGGGGAATGGGAAGGAGGGGGAATGAAAGGGAAGGGTGGGAGATAAACCTAAGGAGGGGATAGGAACAGAATAACGGGAGAGGAGGGAGAGATGTTAGCGCATTGCTAGGGGGATTGTAGGATGGGGGGGGGGGGGGGAAGGTGCAGGATTTTATTTGAAATTAGAGAATAGAAGAGTACTTGATAAAATTGTGAAACATTGAGAAGCACATAGATTAACAGATCATGTACACAGATTGTTAAACTGTTATGGATAGGCACAGACAAAGAAATCATAAAGTCTTAACTAATACTAGAGAATGATTATTATTCCAGAAGATTAGAATGCAGGTGTTAGGTATGCTACAGGTGTAAAAAGTCCTGATAAGATGACATCTGGAGTAATGCAGGTTCCACCTTCGGGTGGATATACTCGGTTTAGTGGGAGTGCAGGATAGTGATATCTAGAGAGATTGCATAAACAACAGTTGCAGACCCAGAATTTAAAAGGTTACAGGGAAATGTCTTCAAAGTTTCCTGGAATTAAGGTAGAGAGATAATTATTAGTCCTGCTGGTTAGATGGAGCATAGTCTTAAAAAGGAGAGGCAAAGAAAATGAGGAAATATTTGTGTGAAAGAGGATGTAGAAACTTCAAACTCAGCACCAGACTATAGGACAAATGTTAATTTAAACCTTTGGGATTGATAATTCTTCAATAACCACTGGCATTAAAGAATAGGCGGCAAAACTAGGTTTTAGGTCAGCAAAAATCTTTTCCTTTCTGCTTGTGTGTGAATGTCAATAGCATCAAGCTTCACTTAGAGTGCTGGTTCCTAACCTCCTGTACGCAGCCTAATTCTGGTCCATGAAGGAAGGGCTGTAAGGATGTCCAAAACATTTCATTTCATGCTTTAATTTTGTTTTAATTATTTAATTTGATTTTATGTATGCTTTCATCGCGTGATTAATAAGCTGCAAAGCCAAAATGAAAATGTTTTGAAATATCAGCCGTAAGTCTAAATGTTTGATCAATATTTGACCGTGGATGAGAAAGTTTGGGAGCGACTAACTTAGAGCATGGCCAGATTGTAAAACACACCTCCAAGGGTCAATCTTGAGGAAGTAACTTGGATGCCTTCAAAAGGAGACCAGACAAGTGCATGAAAGAAAGGGAAATTGCGAACAACAAATTATGAGGAGACAATAATCATGAGGATAGATTAGTTGAACTGAATGGTCTGTTTATGTGTCTCTACCTCTGGCTTAATTTGTTCAATTGAGCACACACCAGGGTAAGAACACAAGATCCTCCTGGCATTTATACACAAGCCACACACTAGGAAATGTCAAAGAAAGATGTTCTCTTTACATGGTAACTTTAATATTTAAATAATGTCGCCGCTTAGTCTCACCCAGTCCCCAGGTTAAGAGTTGATCTAATTTTCTGAAACAATTCTCAAAGCGGTAAGAAAAATTAATTGGACCTAAAAAACTCTTCATCTGGCTTTGAGAGATTTTCACACGGCACTCCTGCTATCAGTCTGTATCAGTCAACATTCAGCTAATCAACCACGGAAAGAAAAACAAAGTTAAAATGTCACTTAGGCAATCAACTGCTGCTAGCATTTCCTGTTTTTAGTTTCAATTTACAGCATTAGCAGATTTCTCATTTTAATTTAGTTGGATTCTTGTTCCCTGGCATTTGATCATCTTCTTCTTTTCGTGTCTTTGAAGCTGGTTGACTATATGACAGTTTCCCATTCCTTTACACAGTCCTTTACGTTTTTGTTGAACACTGCAAGATCCTTTGAGCTGCACTGGTTGGGTAGTAGGGGGCAGACAAGGCAGTGCTGCATGGCATTTGATAAACAATTATAATTTGTTTAATTAATAACATCAGTGTCCTGCTTGTTCCCAATCTTTACCAGCATTTAAATAAATCAGATCAGCGCTGTTTATCATTTGAATTAGCAGAAATAAAATTTAAGTGAGCTTACCTGAAAAGTTGGACAGTTTTATGGATGTGTCGTTGTCAATTGGCTTCATCCCGATAGCATTGTTATGTTTAACCTCTTCCAAGAGAAGCTTCAATTTCTGGGAGTAAATCAATATGTCTTTCTCGGCTTTGTGCAATCTGGTATCAAACTCCAGAAATTCTTGTTGGTATTGAGTTACTCCATCCACATCATCTAGAAATAAATACAAAATGTCCGATTTACTTGAATTACAAAGATATGTCATTTTATCAAATCTTCATTATAATTGTCGGTATTGGAAAAACCTTTAGTATACATTTTCTGGCAGGGTTCCAAGGACATTTAGTACTGATGCATGTCAATAATAAAACATTTCCTTTACATGTTTTTCAAACTGTAGTTCACTTTGCAAATAAATAGCAATGCTGGGTCCCCCAATGGCTCCATCAGTATAAGATGTTGCATTTATACCAAATATTTAATGAACCTCTGCGGGTGGCACACTGGCGCAGCTGGTAGAGCTGCTGTCTCACAGTGCCATAGACCTGGGTTTGATCCTGACCTCTGATGCTGTGTAAGTGGAGTTTGCATGTTCTACCTGTGACCACATTGGTTTCTTCCGATTTCTCGGCTTCCCTCCCACATCCCAAAGACATGCTGGTTTGTAGGTTAAATGGCCTCTGTAAATTGCCCAGAGTGTGTAGGGAGTGGATGAGAAAGTGGGATAACATAGAACTAATGTGGATGGGTTACTGATAGTTGCCTTGGTCTTGGTGAGTTAAAGAGCCTGCTTCCATACTGCATCCTTCAGTTAATCAATATTAAATCGTTCAAAAGGATGCGCTGAAGCAATAAGGAAGTGGTGAATTTGAAATGCAACTGCCAATTTGCACACAGCAAAGTCTTAAATGGAAATGTTATACTGCCGAGTGTTGGAAGAACAATATTCGCCAAGTCAACCGAATTATGCTTTTTTTTTTTCAAGATAATTTCAGATTGAACTTGAGGTAACATCTCAAAAGAAATATAGACCATCTGTCTATGGCAGTTCCCTCCATATTGCATTGAGCTTCAACATAGATTGTACTTGTCAATAGAGTGCAACTTTAACACACACGATCCTCCTCCATGTCTACAAAGCCCTCAATGGGCTTGCCCCCACCTACATAAAAAGTCTTCTCACCCACCACTCCACCTCCAGGCCCCTTAGATCGGCCGACTTGGGGTTGCTGAATATCCCACGGTCTAGGCATAAGCTCAGGGGCGACCGTGCCTTTGCCCTAGACTGTGGAACAGCATCCTCTTTCCCATCAGAGCTGCCCCCTCCATCGACTCATTTAAGTCAAGACTAAAGACTTATCTATACTCCCAAGCCTTTCCTGACGTCCTCTGAGTGAGGGCTACATGTATATATGTATGTAGTTTGTTTTGTTGTTTCTTACAACAAATGTAAAACACTTTGGCCAACGAGAGTTGTTTTTTAAATGTGCTATATAAATAAATGTGACTTGACTTGACTTGACACATAGTGGGTCATATAACAGCTCGGATGACACAATACTCGATGGAAATGTCGCAAGTTAGAACCTAAGAATCTTAGATTATTAGTAACCTTAGAGTCTTGGGTTACTAAGAATCGCCAGTTCTAATCTCCTATGGCAGTTCTAGGGGGAGTTGGGTTATCACACTTGTCTGAGCGGACAGATCATGAGATAATTATTTCATGGCTCCTGAATCATTTTGGAGCTTACCTACCCTCCAGTCAACTTGTTCTTCACCTTGGAATGCTGAAATGCTTCAGCAGGAGAACCCTCTTCTGCGCACTGCCGTACCGTGGTAATTTTTGAGATGTCATCCTGCCCCCATGGGCTTGTGACTGCTTGAACACAGCTCAGAATCTGAATTGTGTTTGGGGCTTCTCACCAGTGACATTTGGTGCAACATTCTGAAAGGAGTGGTGTAGCAGGTAAGTGCTGAAGGACATTGTGTTGACTTCAAGGCTTCTGTACCGTGCTGGCTACCTTTAATAGGAGCTTACCTCTCAATTTTATTATAAACTATCATGTTAGTAACTGATAGTTTATGATTTTATCATAAACTATTATCAGCACTGTGCTTATCACTAGCCAGATACCAAAATCATTCAAAATGAGCAGCTAGCACTAAGCTGACACGATATGCAAACAATGCACACCAAGATCCGCATGCCTATTCCGGAGGGAGCAGGGCTATACGATTTAACCCCGGAGAAATCTACATCTGCATGCATTTCACTGCCAAATATCAGTCCTTGTCTGTCTGTCTGTCATTTTCCCTTAGCAACATTTAGATTCAACAATGGATTGGATCCATTTAGCAGGATGTGAACCAGAACCAGATCAACAGATAGAGTTAAGGAAATAGGCGACGTTTCGGGCCGAAACCCTTCTTCAGACTGATGGGGGGTGGGGGGGAGAAGGAAGGAAAAAGGGGAGGAGGAGGAGCCCGAGGGCGGGCGGATGGGAGGGTGGGAGGAGACAGCTAGAGGGTTAAGGAAGGGGAGGAGACAGCAAGGACTAGCAAAATTGGGAGAATTCAATGTTAATGCCATCTGGACGCAAGGTCCCCAAGTGGAATATGAGGTGTTGTTCAACAGCTGTTCAGAGTTGATGGGATGTGTTTGTGGGTGTGGGCAGGTTGGGCCGAAGGGCCTGTTTTCATGCTTTGTGATTCCATTACAAGAGTAGAATGAGTAGTATGACGTAAAATCCAAATAATTCTGTGACTACACGTCCTTGTGACCAACGTAATTGCGTGGTTGTCAATGTTCACCTTGCATTGTCTGCAGTGGCGGACTGGGTCTAAAAAATATTGGTTGCCAGGAGACAAAGGGGGCCCACCATCAGGGGCCCACTTGATATAGGGGGCCCACTTGATATAGGGGGCCCACTTGATATAGGGGGCCCACTTGATATAGGGGGCCCACTTCATCAGGGGCCCACTTGATATAGGGGGCCCACTTGATATAGGGGGCCCATTTGATATAGGGGGCCCACTTGATATAGGGGGCCCACTTGATATAGGGGGCCCACTTGCCATCGGGCAAGCTGACACCCTGGCCAGTCCACCACTGATTGTCTGCACCATACTTAGCATTGTAAATAAATCAGACACAAAGTCAAAAACAGACATTGTTTTTGGTGCCCTTGCATTGTAATTTTAATAAAAATGTATGACTTGGAAATGTCAGTCCTCAACCTTCATCAAATGTTTTCAATTGATTTATGATTGATTTCAATTGAGCACCAACATTAAATAAGAGTTCAGATGGGCAGAGAAAATGGAGCTTAAAGCAGACTTCCGAGGGGGGGGGAGTATTAGTGCCCTAGGAACGAGGGAAGGCCACATGGCCAACATTCCTGCTCCACCACATTGAAGGAGCCACTCAGTTTTCCATCTGTTCCCACAATACATCCTTTTCCCTCTGTCCTGCAATATTTCTGTGCTCAATTCATTTGTCTATCCATTACAATTTTCAAACCTACTCAACCTCAATGACATTTTAATAAAGAGCATTGTAGATTTATACTTTGTATGATAAGTACTTCACCCTGAATGGCCCCACTTAAACTAAATGTATGCAACCCTTTCTTTGGAACGCCAGAGGAAATTATTTATACCCTGCTGAACCTTGTAATCACCTACATTTAGAGTCATATACAGCACAGAAACAGACCCTTCGACTCAAGTTGCTCATGCCGATCCAGATATGTCCCATCTACACTAGTCCCACCTGCCTGTGTTTGCCCCATATGCCCCTAATCCCTTTCTATCCATGTACCTGTCCAAATGTCTTTTAAATGTTGTTATAGTAGCTGCTGCAACCCACTTCCTCTGGCAGCTTGTTCAACATACCCACCACCGCCTGCGTGAAAGATCTGCCCCTCAATTTGCTATTAAAATTTTCCCTTCTCACCTAAATCCTGTGTCTAGTTCTAGTTCTGGAGAGATGCTCCTCAAACTGCAGAGCGTCCTGGACAATACAGCTCACCCCCTCTATGACACACTGGTCCACCTGAGGAGTAACAGACTGGTTCCACCAAGATACAGCACAGAACGCTACAGAAGATCCTTCCTCCCTGTGGCTATCAAACTGTACAACTCCTCCCCCTTTTGTCAGAGGGTAAACTGACACTGACTCCCCTCCTCCCTCCCCCCCCACCCCAATCTTGGCACATCCCCAATCCTTTCCACTCATCACTTTAATTTCATGTTTCATGTATTTTGTGTTTATAAGACTGTTAACATCAGAGAAGCATGTCAAGATCCACCAGGGCAGGGAAAAGTGCCTGAGAGAGCTTGGTGTGGGGCCTCGCATTGACCATTACCTTCTAAGAGGTAGGCCAAATCAGTCAAGTGAAGCCCAGTGGCAAGTTAACTACCACAGTCCACAGGGGTATCAGCACCCCAGGCCAAGCTCAACCAAGTACTGTCCCACCAACGGACTAGGGTCATTGGGCCCAACCAGCCACAGTCAGCGGTAGAGAGGAAGATGGAAGGAAAAAAGCCGAATGTAGCAGTCACTGGCTGTGGCTGAAGAGAAAAGATGCTGCCTGGGCTGCCACGTGACCATCTAGAGGCTAACCATAAGACACACACCCAGGTCTGATCACCTTGCGGTGGGTCTTCCTCGACTGTGGGTGTCTTGTGATAAAAGGCCGAAACGCCCAGTGACGTTGAGGTACACAACTGAAGATGTGTCTGATTGGTAGCAAAATCACCCAGTGGTCATCCCCAAGAATACCAGGTGTCAGTTGTGGTGAAGAACCTTAGGGATTGTAACATCTAGTCCTACTAATCAATCTGGCAGATCAATCGCTCAATTTCCATCCTGGGATAAATAAAGTTTTATTGTATCATAACTTTTACTCAGAGACTCACAAAACAACCTATCAGATTTTCCTATACACTACAGCCCCCAAACTGACATTTCCCATTGCCACACACATTCTTAACTGATGTGTTACTAATTCATCCAACTGTTATGATCTCGGCAGCTAATTCAAAGAGATAAAAATTATATGAGCAACAAGACAACCCACAAGGAGTTTTGTTACAAAAGATGGAACTGAGATGCTGGTTCACGCTGAAGGTAGACACAAAATGCTGGAGTAACTTAACGTAAACCAGCATCTGCAGTTCCTTCCTACACATGCTTTCAAAGGAAGTTGGGTTAATAAAGAAAAATTGGAAATTAACAGAAACACTCCGTAGGTCAAGCAGCATTTGCAAAGAAACTGTTAATATTTCAGATCACTGACCCTTCAATAGAATGGGTTAGTAAGGTGTTTTAAATTCAGAGAGGGGGAGAGGATTGGAGAAAACAGAAGAATAATCTGCCTTGGAATGAATAGCAAATCCGTATCGGTAACAATTACTTTCTAGTTAATGAGGAGAATTAGATACAAGAAGGGGAAATTATTAAACTGCAGGATATAGCAATGGGTAGAAATTGAAAACATAATGGAATGCTGGAATGAGAGTCAAATCGTAACCTCCGAACCTCTCAGGCAATATTTACAGAAACAGGTAAAGCTAAGTCAATGGAATGGGTGGGTGATAGAATGGCTTAGAAAATAGGTGCAGGAGTAGGCCATTCGGCCCTTCGAGCCTGCACCGCCATTCAATATGATCATGGCTGATCATCCAACTCAGTATCTGGCTCATTGGCTTGTTCTGACACAAACAGGAAAGACTGGTTCTCAGAGATTATTTAATTTATTGAGCGCATTGGATTGCATGATGGGGTTATTAAAACCGGGAGATCAGAGAAACAGGAGCTTAAAATGCTGCAGGGGGAATAGTGTTCTCAGGCTAGTCCATCACGGATGTATCTACACGAGGTGCTGCCACAAGAAGTTAGAACATGTCATTCACGGTCACACCCACTATGCCCTGTCTTTTTCTTGTTGCCGATCAGGAGGTAAAGAAGCCTGAAATTCCACAACTGTGCTGAATGACATTCAGTCATGGGATCTCCACCCACTAATCATGGCATTTAAACTGGTTTATAGCCTCTCTCTTCCGGAAATCTAGAACACGTACTGTCCATTCTCCCACTATCGATATCACCCACTGAGGACCCTGCCACCATCAGATTCCTCTACAAACTCATCAACTTTCCCTGTTGACTGTGGAACAGCATCCCTCTTCCCATCAGAACTGCCCCCTCCATCGACTCCTTTAAGTTGAGACTTAAAACTCATCTCTACTACCAAGCCTTTCTTGACGTCCTCTGAATGAGGGCTATATGTATGTAGTGATGTTTGTAAGTAATCTATGAACCACTGTTGTATAACATTAGTACCTCCACCAATGTGAAGAACTTTGGCCAACGGGAGTTGTTTTTTAAATGTGCTATAGAAATAAAAGTGACTTGACGACTTTCCCGGTCTCTTATTGTAGATTCTATTAATGTTGATATAATTGGCTGGGCTGATGCTAATCATCTCTTGAGAACTCCCATTTTAATCTGGAGATACAGCATGGATTCAGGCCCTTTGGCACACGTAGTCCACACTGACCATCCATCACCCATTCACACTAGTTCTATGTTATCCCACTCTCCTGTCCAATCCCTACATATTAGGGGTGATTTTGCAGAGGCCAATTAATCTGCAAATCCACATGACTTTGGGATGTGGGAGAAAACCTGGAGGAAACCCACACGGTAACAGGGAGAACGTGCAAACTCCACACAGACAGCCTGAAAAAGGTCAAGATTGAACCCAGGTGTCTGGCCTGTGAAGCAGCAGTTCGACCAGCTGTGCCACTGTGCCATTTTTTATGATTATGCATGATTAATATATAATTTACATTTTTCATTATTTTTACCGGCTAGATATTTCTGCTGTAATATTTCCCATTGCAGATCTTTTCATTTATATCTATGGACTTTACAAATGTACTGTGCACAAACAGCATATTAGTAAAGTCCATAAGTTAGAAAGATTTGTGGACATATTTTTCTGTGCATGAGTGAAGCATTTTATTATTTTTACATTTTCTTTGTGATCACACTCAAACATGCAGAAGAAAATACAAAATACAAGCACAGGAAATTATCAATTAAAATAATAGGCTGTTTCAGTGACTATCTGTCTTCCAAACATAAGCAACGAGGCAAAATAGTTATTGAAAATAATTCCCTCTATAACATAGTACCTAATGCTGGAAATGTCTCAAAGGAACTTCCTAGAAAGTAAATTATTGGTTGATTTTTAAGGGAAATAGACACAGACAGACAGAGATAAGGAAAGGAAAAGTGAAAAACAAAATAAACTGTAAACCTTGGAAGAGTAGGATTTTTTTTGTTTGGTTAAATTTAGCTTAATTTAATTCAGAGATACAGCACAGAAACAGAGGCGATGACTTCACCCAAACCCAAGTGTCCGGTCCTAAGATCCTGGAACAAAATCAACATGCATTCAATTTACACAGTTGTCAGATTTCTGAAGTGTTTGTATCAAATACCTCGTGCTTGATTGGAAATTCACTCTGATCATTAGATTAGTAACCAATATAAGGATACATTGAGGAAAGGACCATTACATGGTTTGTTTAGGTGGTTGCTATAGATCTCAGTAGATTATCCAAAGATAATTACATTTACATAATATTAGTTAATATTATTCTTTTAATCAATGTCACCAAAGAATAACGGAGTTCAATGATTTTTCATCTCATTTCACACCTGGCGGCTCTTCACGCTGCAGCTATAAGATCCACTGTGTATGTTTGCTGTTGAAACATCAGATGCGCATCTGGAGATGTCAGGAAGATGTTCAGACATACTTGTCCTGTGCATACACACAAAACCCATGAGTGCAAATAAGAGAGTTAACAAATGTATAACAGGGTTGCCAGGGTGAAACTTGACCAGAAGTACTTGGTCAAATTCCCACTGCAAAGATAAATGATGAAAAAAACAGACATTCAGATCAATAGCACTGAGACAAGGATAAACAGCATTATATGCCCAAATTTCTAGTATCCACCAATGTCTCAGCACTCTTTTGCATATGGACTTCTTAATAAACACACAGTTTGCTCCAAGGACTCCAGAGCCCTGATAACCAGTGATTCGGGGAATAGCTAGAGATCACTGTGTGCAAAAAGTGCTGGTACATTCAACTTGTTAGTGTTGCATTTCTAAAAAAATGGGAATTGAAGTTCCATAAATTGCAAGTCGATTCAAATAAGTCGATGCTATGTGATCTTGTTCCCTTAATCATTTTTATAATGCAATGGAATGATGGGGGAATTGAGTCCTGCACTTGGAATGGTCTCAATCTAGTTACTGCAACACCAATTAGTGTTGACTGACACTCAAAAAAGGCTGCAGTTTGACTTGTGTGGGAAATGGAGAAAATAATTTGCATTGATCTAATGTGTGCCCTCTACTGAGTTTCAGAATCAGGTAGCCTGTTGACCCCAAACTAAAGGAAAATAAACTCTGGGTCTATTAAATTTGTATATGACTGTACAATATCTGACCAACAAGTACTTAATGATGAAACTGGAAGAGTTCCAAGTATCTTAATGTGTGCTAAAACAAAGGTGTTGGCAACTTTCCAAAATAAGTGAGTGGTTCTGATGAATATACATATTTAATCAAATTTAATTTGGGCATATTGAAATAGGTATCATTATGAAGTTGCATCCACAAAAGGCAAATTGGTGAATTTTCCTTTAACCCTTCTCACAATTAGGGCCTTAACCCGTTCTGATACAGTATTGCACAAGGATCTAACTGACTTGCTCTTTAGACAGTAGATGAACATGCTATACATCTTGAAATATTTTCTGGTGTTAAAAGATGAGCTGTATTAAATGAATGAATTAAAACGTTTATATTTCTGCATTAAAGGGAATTATACATTCAAGGAAACAGGTCCTTCGGCCCACTAGGCCCATGCATGAACATGATCTAATCCTATGCCATAGAATGTGGTTAACTCAGTCAGCTCCATCACAGGCACTGCCCTCACTGCCACTAAATGAGTGGCAACAAGAAAGGAAAGAAGAGGGAATTCACCCAGCATTTTCATCAACTCTCAAGGCACTGATCATTCCAGCTTTCACGATTCCCAACTCCCCACGACAAAATAATCGTCAAATCTAAGGCATGATATTTGCAGGCTTCCCACCCACACCAACTTCCAATTCCAAAGCACCCACCTTTCAGGATTCTCAACACCACATTCCCAGGTGCTGCTTGGTTCAGTTGCCCCAATGCCCTCAGGCCAGGAATCAATCAATCCACACTCTTCCTCTCTCTACCTATTCACACTGATCAATAATACTCCATAATTGAGCCCACGGTCATTGACCTCTAATGGCTCAATTACAGAACATTCACAGAAGGAACCCATTCTGTGAAGTGCACATAAGTGCAAGTGAAATTAATTTGCCAGCAGCGGTACAATGATAAAGAACACACAAAAACACAATAAAAATTTAACACAAACATCCACCACAGCATTCATCACTGTGGTGGAAGGCACAAAATTTGGCCAGTCCTCCTCCATTTTCCCCCGTGGTCGGGACCTCAACCCTCCGCAGCCGCCACTGCGGGCGTCCAGATGAGTAGACAAGGTAAAGTCCATGTAAGTCCTGAATCGGCTCTTACCCTTCAACCATGATCAGCCATGATTGAATGGTGGAGTAGACTTCACTGCTCCTATTACTTATGAACATGAACTTATTTGCATGCATTGGAATCTCTAGCTAACACATATTGAGAATATGAAATATGAAATTTCCATAGATATTGAATATCATTTTGGACTATTAATTCATTGAATTATTAGGACCATTTCACATTCCCAATGTTGACATGTTCCTTTCTATAGACCCTGAAATCAATCTGACATAAACATCTTAGGATTTGCCTTTGTTTTATCCCAAGAAATTAAATTAAAATTACTAACACCCCTACAACTGAATAGAACATGATATCTACACTTGAATTAACGCAATTAGGTTCAAGACAAGTTGCAGAAGGGTGTTCCAGTATTCATGAAAGAGGCTAGTTGTGTTTGAACTTGGTTATTGCTTTCTTCTTCAAGAGGTTCAGGTTTTAATCTTTGGAGACAGAACAAAAAATAAATTGGCTACATCTATAATGGTACCAAGACAAAATTCGAAAAAATAATTAATTTTGTAACAATTTCCTGGTTGAAATTATATAAATTGAGGCCCCATTTAATTTTCAGGTGTATTTTATGGGTAAGAAATGTATACATAAGTGCTGGTGCTAACTACATGTGGACATATCAACATTTAGCTCTCTTGAACTTAATAGAAGTATGTCAGTTTGATGTATGTCAAATGACTTCTGAATTTAAATTTAGAAGCAAATGCAATGCTTCTAAAGTGACTTTCAGAAGCAGTTTACAACACAGATCCTGGAATATTGTGCAATTAGCAAAAGATGCCAAGTATGGATTTCTACCCCAATGGAAATGTTTTAGGAGGTTTTACAACTGTTGTAAGATGTTGCGCATGTTTAATGTCAGTGACCTAGATGAATTTCACTTCCTTTTCGTCCACTGATATTGCAATAAACGTTCCTTCCAGCATTCATATTGAGGAAAGGTTAATTAGCCTCACATTCACCGTCTTACGTGGAAACCTGAAGAAAATAAATCTTCCACTGAGAAATGCAGTAAGGAGTTTAATTAGTTGATGTCGTATTTTGCAGGCCAACTTAAAAATGTAGCAGAAAAAAGATGACAATACGGCAAGCACTGCGATAAAATGAGGAACTATTGGACAACTGTCAGCAAGTCAGGCAGCATCTGTAGAGGAGGAACCAGAGGTAATGGGCCCATTATTTACGGGTTATTAAGGACAGGTTTGTTTTTGGGAGAAGTGAAGTCAAGATGTTGGGAGGGAAAATGGGAGTGAATTAGCGAAATCTCAAGTCAAGTCAAGTCAAGTTTATTCGTCACATACACATACGAGATGTGCAGTGAAATGAAAAGTGGCAATGCTTGCGGACTTTGTGCAAAAAGACAAATAAACAACCAAACAAACTACAAACTGAGATAGAATCTAAGATTCTAACTAAGATAGGGAAGGGTAGGTGCAGAAGTAAAATACCCCACAGCTGCTTGCAGAGATAGTGAGATTAGAAGATTAAAAAGGAACAGACAGAGAATAACTGCAAAGCTTCAAATAGACAGCAGGGCTGAAAGTTATTTTTTCCAACTCATCACAAATGATATTGTGCATATTATTTCAGCTTTCCAGCATCTGCAGTTTTTGAACACAATATTTTAGAACTCTGTCTCACTCCTGTGTCATGTTTTGAGATCTAAAGATAAACTTACAAATACAAATTTCTGCAGAACATTTGCACAGATTCTGTCTAACCTTTTGACTCATTTGTGAACTGCAGGCAATCTATCTCGATGGGCAGTCAATCGTCTATGAAATTTCTGCAAGTCCCAGGTCACATGTAGAGCAAATTAGGTAAGGGTGGCAGACTTCCTCTCCATTAGGGCGTCTGTGAATCATGGGTGTTTTAAGACAACCTGATAGTTTACCAATATTACGTTTCTTATTACAGATTTTATTTAATTACCTGGAATTTAACCCAATGCCTCGAGATCAATAATACAGATGTCTGGATACCAGTTCAGTAACTTAACAACTAAATCATTCTACCCCAAGCTGTTATTTGACTGGAGACATTTTGTTGCATCACTGTAAGACAAGCTGATACACTTAAATGGGATCTACTCCATTGTCTCCTGTAGATTGTTCTCATGATTGGTATTCAATTATTTGCGCGACTCATCTTTTGCAATGTATAGTGCGCAGCTGGGTAACTTATACTCCTTCCATTCAAAATACTAAGCAGATCACACCATTCAAACAAGCTGGTTTTTTTTAATAAATTCCATGCTGAATTTAATGAATACCTGCTTCTGTAGTCACTCAAAGGACAAAAAGCACCACTCAAATTTGTCCTGTCCTTCCACTATTAAGAGTGTAAAATGATCTGTAACTATACTAAAGGTATTGGGTACACAACAAAAAATAGTGTTCTGCAATTCTTTGGTTTTGGTTTGGGGTGGAGAAAATGTTAAACCATTAACATTGCATGGTATTTTTTTTAAGTCACCGAACCATTGAACTCTGTTGTCTATTTGAGGTTTGCAAATTAAATACTTGTTAATTTTTTTTTCAAATAGTACCCTTCAAAGAAAACGACACCTGCATTTAACATTACTTGACCTAATGTGGTCGCTTGAGCCGTACGGCCTCGCGGGGCCGGTCCCACTTCGATCGCCAGAGCCGTATGGAGTTGTGCCGAGCTGGTCCCGACATCGCGCGGGGCTCCGAAAAACTGACACTGTCCAGAAATTGAGCGCGGCAAGGGCCTGCCGGCCCGCAGCCACATTGAGGCCGTACGCACCGCCTCGACGGGCGTGCGCAGCATCTCGACGCCGTACGCAACGTCTTGATGCCGTACGCAGCGTCTTGACGCCGTACGTCACGCGCGGACTTCGCTCGAACTTCACGTCAACTCTTACGGGATCACTCGACTGCCACGCGGCCCCCGCTTCCGGTTTGGTCGCGCTCGCCGCATGCAGTCGCATGCTGGTGGGACAGGCCCTGTACGGGGATCACTCGACCTCCGCGCGGCACCCGCTTCCGGTTTGGTCGCGCTTGCCGCATGCAGTCGCATGCTCGTGGGACAGGCCCTTTACTGCATACCTTCTTCTTTCGTTTGACCTCCTAAAATACACCACCTCACACTTGTCTTGATTAAACTTCATCTGTCATTTCTCCAACAAATTTTCAACCGATCTATACCCTGCTGTATATTTTTGACTACCTTCCTCGCTATCCACAACTTATCCACCTTAATGGTTCTCAGGCACCCAACAGCTCCTCCTTCTTAAAATGATCATACCTCTTCCTAACCTCACCATCATCCATGTCCTTCTGATAAGGTTCACAACTTAATAAACAGACAACTCACAAAAAGGTTAGTGTTGTGAGGCAAATAAAATATTCTAATTTACTTATACTTTATTTAAGCTTTAAGCAACTCATTTCTGTAATACACATCTTCAAAGTGCCTGGAAATTATCGTTGATTCCGCAGGCCTCACCTGCCCGCACATGCGCGCACTTCATTCTCCCCTCCTATTTATAAGTTGAGATGGTCAGGAGGTTTAGTACGTCTTGATGACCGTCGCAGCACTGGAGCTTCAGGAGATAATGGTGTTTCAATAGCTGGTGGTACATATATTGCTTGGTCATCAACTTCACTCATATTGTTATTTACATTATCAATTTTAGATTTTCTTATAGAAGTTTTCATAGGGGATGATGGGAGTGTTGAAGGAAGTTCTCGATTAATATTATCAAAGAGTGAGGGAGCTGATGGAGAAGATGGACATGGTGCAAGGTCACAAAGTGAGACAGTTGACTGACGTCCATCCTGATACTTGATAGTTGCATAAGAAGGGTTGACATCAGTCAGTTCAACTTCATCAACAAAGGGCTCATTCTTATTTGATCAGACATACCGACGAAGCAACACAGGCCCAGGGCTAGTCGACCATGATGGATGAGAAGTACCACTAGAAGAACGCAGTTTGAAGTTAAAGAACCGCTCATGTGGAGTAGTATTGGTAGCAGTTGACAGTAGAGATCTGATGGAGTGTAATGCATCTGGTAGAACACATTCCCACTGCTGATCTGGTATATCATTTGACTTTAAAGCCAGTTTTACTGCTTTCCAAATGATTCCGTTATACCTCTCAACCTGACCATTTCCAATAGGATGATATGGTGTTGTTTTACTTGTTGCAATTCCTCTATTAGAAAGGTAGTCCTTTAAATCTTTTGACATGAATGAGGTGCCCCTATCAGAATGTATGTAACTTGGAAATCCACAGAATGAAAACAGTTGATCTAAACATTTGATAACCGTAGCAGCTGACATATTTGGACAAGGAAAGGCAAATGGAAACCTCGAATATTCATCAACTATATATAAGTATATAAACATTTCGAGAGGATGGTAAAGGCCCTTTGAAGTCAATACTCAAACGTTCCATAGGTTGAGTAGCTTTGATCAATCTTCCTTCTTCAGGACGGAAGAACCTTGGTTTTAATTCAGCACAGATTCTACATGAAGCACACGTCATCTTCACATCTTCTGTAGAGAAAGGTATGTTTTTGGAACGAACATTGTGTAACAAACGAGTGACTCCAGGATGGCACAGCCCATTGTGAAGATCAGTGAGTACAGAAGAATGAACAGAGGCACAAAATGCTCGAGTTAATGTATCCGGAACAACATTATCCTTACCAGGGCGGTACTCAATTGAATAACTATATGCAGATAATTCAATCCTCCATTCAAGAATTTTATTGTTTTTAATCTTCGTTCGTTTCCGATTATCCAGCATAAAAGCTACTGAACGCTGATCTGTTATCAAAGTGAAGTGCTGGCGAGCAAGGAAATGACTCCATTCCCTCACTGCTTCAATAATTGCTGTAGCTTCCTTTTCGATGGATGGGTAGTGCAATTCACTACCTTGGAGAGTACGAGACATGAAAGCCACTGGTCGTCCTCCTTGATTTAATGTTGCTGATACTGCTAAATCAGAGGCATCACATTCAACAACAAAGGGGAGATCCTCATCGATGGCGTGTAATGTCGCAGATTCTAATTGTTTCTTTAAAGAAGTAAAGGCACCAATTGCTATAGTCAAGGGGGAAAGATTTTGCTCTAATCAAAGGTTGAATTTTGTCAGAAAAATTTGGTGTCCATTTAGCATAATATGCAAACATCCCAAGAACCCTGCGTAGAGAGTTTAATGTAGCTGGAACAGGTATCTCTTGGAGTGGGCGGAGTCTTTCTGGATCAGGCTTGATTATATCATTTCCAACCCAATAACCAAGAATATTAATTGATGACACTGATGTTATTGACTTATGTTATTGAATTGTTAGATTTTTAGAATGTACAACTTCTAAAAACCGTTGTACATTTTTGTCATGTTTCCCTTGGTCTTTTCCTGCAATATTTATATATCAAGATAAGGGAAAGTATCTTTAAGATTTTCCTGTTTAACAAGTTTGTCCATTTCTCTCTGAAAAACAGCCACGCCATTAGTTACACCAAAAGGAACTCTGCAGTAGTGATATAATTTCCCATTTACTTCAAACGCAGTATATTTATTTTCTGATTCTTTCAAAGGAATTTGGTTGTTAGCACTTTTTAGGTCAAAAGTAGAGAATATCTTTTACTTAGCTAATGTATTGATAATCTCTTCTATACGAGGTAATGGATATGCATCAAGCTCCGTGAACTGGTTTATAGTTGAGAGTAATTAATGCAGAGTCTCTTTCTATGTCCCTCCAAGGGGTCCTTAACCACGACAACTTGTGCCCTCCAAGGGAAAGAGCTGGGTTCTATGATACCATCTTGTAATAGATTAGTTACTTCTGTGTTGATTACGTTTTTGTCATCTTTACTAAACTGTCTGGATTTTGTAGCAATTGTAGCAACTTAGAGGATAAATTAGTGAATAATGGAGGACATTCAACAGATGCAGCAGAAAAACCACACAATACTGGTGGCTTTAACAATACAACATCAGGCATAGTTCCTTCATACATTATTTGAAGTGATCTGTGCTGTTTCTGAAAATCCTGACCTAGAATTATATCGCTACACGAATTTTTCAAAATACCAAGATATACAGATTTATAACTAGTTTTGTTCAGAATAAAGTCTACAATACAAGATCCAATAATTTGGGTATTGAGAGTTGTCAGAGCCATCGAGATTTCTCTATTTGAAGGAATTATAGTTAGATTTAGTCAAGACACAACTTGTTCACTTATAAAACTTTCTGACCTGCCAGAATCAAATAGTACATTAAGTGTATGGCCATTGATGGATACCGTTGTAGCTGCATGAGACAAGCTCTGAGGAAATGCAGCTGTAATTGCACATAAAGAAGGCATATACATGGCAGCAGTCACACTTTTAGTAGTTGCTTTGGACTTGCATACTCTAGAATAATGTCCCTTCTTGCCAAAACTATTACAAGTTGCATCTCAAGCAGGACATATCTCTCTATTATGAATATTACCCCCACAAAAGTAACACTTCCTTTTCGAATAAAAATATGATGCAGCAAGGGCACATTTATCAGTAGAAATTGTTTCAGCTTGCTCCATATTAGTACTTGGGTGAGATTATTTTGTAGTAGTTGCAGCAGAATACACATTAGATGAGCCATAAGCATCTGAATTTTTCTGAGCCAAGTCAAATGAGTAAGCTTGAGTGTAAGCTGACTGTAAATCCAAGGCTTTGTTTTCTAATAGTGTCTGTCGTATTAAAGGCGATGCCAAACCATTGATAAGAGTCTCAAATATTTTGCAATTTGCAATTTGCACATCGCAATTTGAGAAGGAGAACGTTAAATCGGAAGTGGCAGTGATGCAGTTGAACAAAGGGGACTATGAAGGCATGAGGGGGGAGCTGGCCAAAGTAGACTGGAAAGAGATCCTAGCAGGAATGATGGTGGAACTGCAATGGCAGGAATTTCTGGGCATAATCCGGAAGACTTTCCCAAAAGAACTCAAACTCAAAATCAGTTATCCATAACTTCGCCAATATCCTTAAATCCTTTTAAAAAAAAAAAAGATGATTAGGAAAAAAATACAATTTAAAAATCATTCCCAATTGTTCCAATCTATCTACCCAATTTCACAACCTCAAATTCCTAGCATAAATGCATACCAATCACAATTTTCCCAAATCAACATTTTCTTTTTCTCTGCGATATTGGCATTTCCAATCTCATCTAACACTTTAATCAGGATGCCAAAAGCATCCCAGGTCCCTTTTTGAACTCAGCTCAAAAAATTAGAATTAGGGGGGAAAAAACATCGATAAGACGAAACAAACTGTATTTTTTGCATCTCTCCTCTGTCTAAGAGTCAAAGGAAAACAAAGAATAAACAGTTAATTTCCATATAAATAGATAAGCATATCCAAGAACAATGGAAAAGTTCCACCCCACACAACTGTAACTTCTTAAAGAGACACTACCTCTTAAAACATTTTTTTTTCTGTGACATTCACTCACAAGTTGCCACACCTCATTCAATATTGCTACCTCAGATAGTCACACACTTTAAAACAATAACATTCTCACTCAAAAGGAACGCAATTATACACACCACAAGGAAATTATTCAAATTCTTAAAACTGTGATACACCCAAAGACGCTCATAAGCTTGCCTATCATTCCACACGTGATGTACTGAATTAACATGGAATTTTCACAAAGGAAAATCGGCATCATAATTATGTTTTGAAATTGTATCTTCATGGTTTTCCCTCCTTACCAGCATTCGTAAGACAGTACATATGATATAAAAGAACGGACAGAAAAACATCAGTTACACAAACTTTTCCGAAAGGGGTTAGCCAGAGGCCCGTCAAAGAGTCAATGGTGCCGCCCTCTCATTTCCAAAAATCACACTAAGAGGCGTCCCTCTGTATTAACTTTACATCACCCATGTCTTGGCAAGGCCGTTCTGTTTACTAGAATCTTTGGTTCTGTGGGGACCAATGTGCAGAATCTGGTGCTTTGGCAGAGGCAAGGGCCGACAGTAGTATCCTGTCTCAATGATAATCTGGCTCTGCATTGTTTAACTCCCTCACTGCTGGATTTATTAGTGCTCTTTCTTCCTCTTCTGCATCAGCCCTTTCTCCTCTTCTTTCTCATCTTCCTTTTTAGTCTCCGAGTCGCTATTTGTTCCCCATTCCCCCCCAAATTTGTTCCTTATCCCTCCTTCTTCCATAAACAGTGTCGCCATGCCAGACAAGGGGTCCCCGGGGTTATTTCATTTTAGCACCCTTTTTTTTACCAATTGTTGCTTAATTTGCGACTCAATGTGGCTTTTTCTTTTTCAGCCTTTTCCTGTTGTTTTATCATGCCAATTACATTCTGTTTGTAACACATCCCAATTCTTAGGTATACCATCCTTTTTCATCTTTTCTGCCTTTTTAAAAAAAAAAAACAGTTTCTACATTCCATAGTCTTTGTTACTTTTAGGATTCAAATAACACATGTTGGACGAGCGTTCCCCCGTCATTTTTATCCAGATTATTCCCATAGCCGCGAGTATCTTCTCAGCCCAGCTACTTCTCAACCTAGCCACGAGTTTCTCCCTGCCCGGCTACTTTTCAATCTAGCCGCGAGTTTCTCTCTGCCCGGCTACTTCTACTTTCCCAGTAGTAAAACACCTTACCAACTACTTTCCTAGTAGCAAAATCTCTTACCAACTACTTTTCTAGTAGCAAAAATACATTAATTCACGACAAACCTTTTTAGTTTGCTCTATCCAATCGCCGACTACTAACTTGGTAGCAAAGTACATACACAATTGGTCTTACCATTGTCTGTATTAAGGACCTCGGTGGGGAACCAGATCAACCTCTAATGAAGGACAACAGATGTTACCGGGAGTTTCTATGGGAGTTGGTCTCAAAGGGTCCAATTAGAGCTCAGTTTTCTCCCTGTCCGATCCCGGTCACTCTGTAGCCTCTTGCACATTCATCTGATGACAGTCCCAGCGAGGTCCTGCCGACTATACGCCAATGATAAGCTTCACTGCTTAATAAACAGACAACTCACAAAAACGTTGTCCGAGAACACTAATGCAATCATCAAAAAAGCACATCAGCGCCTCTACTTCCTGAGATTACGGAGAGTCGGATTGTCAAGGAAGACTCTCTCTAACTTCTACAGGTGCACAATCGAGAGCATACTGACCGGTTGCATCGTGGCTTGGTTCGGCAATTTGAGCGCCCTGGAGAGGAAAAGACTACAAAAAGTAGTAAACACTGCCCAGTCCATCATCGGCTCTGACCTTCCTTCCATCGAGGGGATTTATCGCAGTCGCTGCCTAAAAAAGGCTGGCAGTATCATCAAAGACCCACACCACCCTGGCCACACACTCATCTCCCTGCTACCTTCAGGTAGAAGGTACAGGAGCCTGAAGACTGCAACAACCAGGTTCAGGAATAGCTACTTCCCCTCAGCCATCAGGCTATTAAACCTGGCTCGGACAAAACTCTGATTATTAACAACCACTTTCTGTTATTTGCACTTTATTTGCAGTTTATTTATTCATGTGTGTATATATTTATATCATGGTAAATGGACACATTTATCTGTACTGTAGTAAATGCCTTACTATTTTTCTGTGTGCTTAAGCAAAGCAAGAATTTCATTGTCCTATACAGGGACACATGACAATAAACTCACTTGAACTTGAACTTGAATGTTGACAATAAACTCACTTGAACTTGAACTTGAATGTTGACAATAAACTCACTTGAACTTGAACTTGAATGTAAGCAACAGAGACACTTGACTTCCCCCTTGCCATCACTTCAATGAACAAAGAATTACATGATGTTTTATACTGTGTGTTTGTCACTTAGTCACATTCCAAAGATGTTAGTCATGATCAGAGATACAGCCAATACACATTATCACAGGATGCGTCTGAGTTTGTCTCTTGTCAATTAGTAGACACATTTGAAAGGCATCTTATCAGTGAGACAAGTCTGCGCTTCTCTCTCTCATCAATTGGTAAACACATTTCACAGACATCGGTCATTGTCTCAATACACAGCAACCTGAGGCAAGCCCGGGCTTGTCTCTCTTATCAATCCATATAACCATATAACAATCCACTGGAAAAGGCCTGCTTGAGACAAAATATAAGGTATAACCTAGTCCAGGATTCCATTATATATCTTTTACATATTTAAAAGCATTTAACCTTTTAACTTCTTCTTGGTGAATATCGATGCAAGGTCCTCTCTTAGTGCAGACATATTGTTTTTCCTAATCAGCATTGAGACTCTCTCACATGTTTTATGTTCTTTTGCCACATCTGAAACATACATATCATTTTATTAGCTGGCAATGCCGCGCTGCTCTCAACCAAATTTCTGTAAAGGCTGTAGTTTCATGTATTAATCCAAACACTAAAATCATGTCTTTCCCGTTTTTCTCATTTCATTAAAATAAATATATTTCAGAGCATCATTCCTGCCATATTCATTGTCCTAACTTTGCCAGTTTTACCTATTAGACCTACTTCTCAGTCGCTCCAGTTTCCACCATCCACTTCTACACTAGTTTAAACCCTCGCAAGTCACATTGACAATAGACAATAGACAATAGACAATAGGTGCAGGAGTAGGCTATACAGAGGTGCTTGGGGAGAGGGAAAAGCTCCTTACCACAGACTTGGAGGGGAAATGACAAATCCATTCATCCCATAAAATTCAAAATTAAGATAAAAGCTGCCTTTTGGTCATAGAGACATAATGCAAAATATAAATTTTTAAAACACATTTTAACAAAAGCAAGAAAAACTGTAGTTTTGTAATAATATCTAAATATCTAAAACATATTATAAATTGTCCTGGTGGATTCACCATGAACTGCATTGCCACTATAGTAGGGATAGACACAAAATGCTGGAGTAACTCAGCAGGACAGGCAGCATCTCTGGAGAAAAGGAATGGGTGACGTTTCGGGTCGAGAATGACAAAGGGTCTTGACCCGAAACCTCACCCATTCCTTCTCTCCAGAGATGCTGCCTGCCTCACTTACTTACTCCAGCATTTTGTGTCTACCTTTGGTGTAAACCAACATCTGCCGTTCCTTCCTACACTGTAGCAGAGATGTTGTGAACACATTTAGCATGCTGGGAATATTTGCCAGGAGATTAGGCTGCAATGTTTGGGATTTACATAAGCATGTGTCTGGTCTCCTAGACTGATTTGATGGATGATTGTGATTGTTTTTGTCTTTTTATTAACACTCTGTTAGGACGGGGGCAGGGGCTGAAATGTCATAATCTTGGTCATAAAATTGGATTTACAGATAGTACACTGGAAACAAAATACTGAATTACAGGGCTGGAAACACAGAAAAAATTAGCTGCTTTAAAAACCTGCCTTCTTAACATCTTTGTTAACCAACCACCAAGAGAAGTACAGCAAACTTCTGAATCCTTGGATTTAATAGCCTGTTCGCTAACATTTTGTCAAACAACATGGACACAAAACATAGAAACATAGCCCGGTCTCCATTAATCTTGGATCTCCTTGTCAATGGACCAGGATCTCACTCTGTCAAGTCCTTGGTGGACAAGTGCCACTCCACACTGAAAGGATAAATGGAAAGACAACTTCCATTCTTCAGAGCTGGAATGGAAGCAGGACATCCTCTACACCGAGGGATCGCCCGTGACGAAGAAAATGGGAAAGCTATGCGTGGAATGGAAGAATCCACTAGAGACTAGAGACGGAAATTAGCTACTGATTGGCTACAATCTCGCATATTTACATGCAAATGTTCATTAATATGCACTGTCCCTATAAACAAATTATTATTATTATCATCCTCGGTCTAGTTCGACTGTGGAATTTTCTGCCTCAGATGGAGGCAGGTTCTCTGGATGCTTTCAAGAGAGAGCTAGATAGGGCTCTTAAAAATAGCGGGGTCAGGGGATATAGGGAGAAGGCAGGAACGGGGTACTGATTGGGGGATGATCAGCCATGATCACATTGAATGGCGGTGCTGGCTCGAAGGGCCAAATGGCCTACTCCTGCACCTATTGTCTATTGTCTATTATCTATTGACTATTTCCAATATTCCCTGTATTCTTTTGAGGTGGTGTCGGTTAAGCAGCATAATCAAGAGACCCAACTCTGCACAAAGTATAATGTTGTCTATAATCCTTACAGAATTCATCCTCACAGGATCCATGTACTCTTCACTGAACCATTACGAATGTTATTATAGTTTTTCCCATCAGATAAATGTCTATTTGGATGTTTCCCATACTCAAGCTACTATCTTAAAACTGGTACATATAATCAAAATGATCAACAGTATAAAATATTAAAGAATGACATTGAATAAATGTAAACCACTCACTCCACAGAAAAAGATGGTCAATATTTTAAATACACGGCTTCTCTCAAAGTCTTTCAAAATTACCTTGAATGGATGGATATGTGAATGGACTGTTCAGCGGGAACAAATCTCGGATGTGTTCTCACTGACGTCTGGCTGCTGTGTACAGGTACTGGTGCTGACCTGGTTTTTGTACAGTGTACAGTGTTTAATCTTCAACAGTTCAGACATTGGGCCAAAGTACAGCCTGAAGTGGGTGTTCCTAAAAGGATCATAAATGATTGCTGTTGCCATTTCTGCTTGCCTCAGCCTAAGAATTTTGTCATTATTTCACCACAGAAGTTAACAGGAAGCTCGGCTCACGACTTATAACTTTAACCTTCATCATGCAGACAAATAGCCTAAATGTCCCAGGCTATTGTGGCTCGATAGAACAAAATTCTTGAGAAAAAACAAAGGTGGGCAGACAGCAAGAGTTATTTTGAAACTCCCTCTCTTGAGATGTAGAGGTCAGACAATAGGTGCAGGAGTAGGCCATTCGGCCCTTGGAGCCAGCACCGCCATTCAATGTGATCATGGCTGATCATCCACAATCAGTACCCCGTTCCTGCCTTCTCCCCATATCCCCTGGCTCCACTATCTTTAAGAGCCCGATCTAGCTCTCTCTTGAAAGTATCCAGAGAACCGGCCTCAGACTCACAACTCTCTGTGTGAAAAAGTGTTTCCTCGTCTCCGTTCTAAATGGTTTACCCCTTATTCTTAAACTGTGGCCCTTGGTTCTGGACTCCCCCTTCATCAGGAACATGTTTCCTGCCTCTAGTGTGTCCAAATCCTTAATAATCTTATATATTTCAATAAGATATCCTCTCATCCTTCTAAACTCGAGATTATACAATCCCAGCCTCTCCATTCTCTCAGTATATGACAGTCCCACCATCCCGGGAATTAACCTTGTGAACCTACACTGCACTCCCTCAATAGCAAGAATGTCCTTCCTCAAATTTGGAGACCAAAGCTGCACACAATACTCCAGGTGTGGTCTCACTTGGGCCCTGTACAACTGCAGAAGGACCTCTTTGCTCCTATACTCAACTCCTCTTGTTATGAAGGCCAACATGCCATTAGCTTTCTTCACTGCCTGCTGTACCTGCATGCTTAATTTCAGTGACTGATGAACAAGGACACCCAGCTCCCGTGTACTTCCACTTTTCCTAACATTAAGATGATAATCTGCCTTCCTGTTCTTGCCACCAAAGTAGATAACCTCACATTTATCCACATTAAACTGCATCTGCCATGCATCTGCCCACTCACCCAACCTGTCCAAGTCACCCTGCATCCTTATAGCATTTTCCTTACAGTTCACACTGCCACCCAGCTTTGTTGTCAACTGCAAATTTGCTAATGTTAATTTAAATCCCTTCATCTAAATCATTAATATATATTGTAAATAGCAGCGGTCCCAGCACCGAGCCTTGCGGTACCCCACTAGTCACTGCCTCTGCCTGCCATTCTGATAAGGACCCATTAATCCCTACTCTTTGTTTTCTGTATGCCAACCAATTTTCTATCCATGTCAGTACCATACCCCAAATACCATGTGCTCTAATTTTGCCTACTTATCTCCTATGTGGCAACTTATCAAAGGCTTTCTGAAAGTCCAGGTACATCCACTGGCTCTGCCATGTCCATTTTCCTAGTTACATCCTCAAAAAATTCCAGAAGATTAGTCAAGCATGATTTCCGCTTCGCAAATCCATTCTGACTCGGACCGATCCTGTTACTGCTATTCAAATGTGCCACTAATTCCTTTTTTATCATTGACTCCAGCACCTTCCCAACCACCGATGACAAGCTAACTGGACTATAATTCCCTGTTTTCTCTCTCCCGCCTTTCTTAAAAAGTAGGATAACGTTACATATGCTCCAATCCACAGGAACTGATCCTGAATCTGTAGAACTTTGGAATATGATCACCAATGCATCCACGATTTGTTAAGTACCTTGGGATGCAGACCATCAGGCCCTGGAGATTTCAGTCTATCCAACACCATTTCCTGCCTAATGTGAATTTCCTTTAGTTCCTCCCTCGGTCACCCTTGGTCCTCTGGCCACTACCACATCTGGGAGATTGTTGGTGTCTTCCTAAGTGAAGACAGATCCAAAGTACCTGTTCAACTCGTCTGCCATTTTTGGAAACATACCTGTAAGGATATTGGTGCCCCTCCAGTTTAGATATAATGCATCCTCCTTGTACAGGTCCCACCTGTTCTGGAAGAGATCCCAATGATATAGGTGCCTGAAGTCCTCCCTCCTACAATCAGCTCTTTGGTCGCACATTCAACTGTACTAGGATCTTGTTTCTGGCCTCATTAACACACGGAGCAATTGGCCATTGAAACAGAAGGACACGAGTACCTTATTCAGCATTTAGGACGTATTCCCTGGAATGAGTATGTTCATTGAGTGAGCTTGCAAAACCCTCATTACATATTCCACTTTCAGTGGTTGAGTATCAATGATGAAATGCACTCTCATTGGCTTAGTGAACGTGAGCCACATAATCAGCCAGCAGCCTCGACATATTTGATGGAGTGGTAAGCTGGTAATTTTAGGTTTTTCATATCTATCTATATATATCATATCATATACTTATTAAAACTCTGATCTTGTACGTGTGTATATGTGAGTGTATATGTGGTTGTCTTTACATCTTCGCAAAAATACTAAGCAGTAACGATTACATTTTTACATATTCTGATTGACATTTTTTCCCCTTGAGGCCGAGTTTACCTTCATTGAACATTTTATTCTTTATTTATCGACTTATTACATTAAAAGTGAGAAGTTTAAAAACATCAAAAGACTTTGAATTTAAAACGACCAGCTTTCACTGATGACGTCACAATGGCTCGGTTAGCAGTGATCAGCTATCCTGAAGATTTCATCCTATATTTCACATTATTCGCGATTAAAGCTTTAAAAATGCCAACTTTCACAATAATTTTACATATTGTGATTCACATTTTTCCCCTCTAAGCAGAGTCACCTTCACTGAACATTTTATGCTTTATTTCTTGACTTATTTTACTGATTAGTTAAAAAAAATCAAAATACTTTGAATTTAAAACGACCAGCTTCAACTGATGATGTCACAATGGCTCGGCTAGCAGTGCTCAGCTTCACTAAAGACTTCATCGTATATTTCACGGTATTCATGATTAAAGCTTTAAAAATGCCAACTTTCACAAGATTTTTACTGTTAAAATCATTCCTGCCAGCTTCCAACACACTTTGATCCAATCTTGCGACACAGGAAGACACTGAACTTTTCACTTCATAGGAGGGGGAGGGCAAATTGCTATTGCAACACACAGGGCAAGTGCAATTGGGGGATACGGGTAGGGGACGGATGCTTTGTGGGAGCAGACCCAATGGGTCCGCACTTGGTCTAGTATATATTACTAAAACTCTCTGTCTGTATGTCTGTCTGTCTTCCAGAAATTACGCCAAAACGGTACACGATAGCACTACAATTTTTGGACCACCTTACTCACAATTGGCATGTGGTGTGTTTTTTATCAAGTTTCGTTCAGATTGATGTTATATTTTACAAGTTATTCACATTTTCAACTTTACAAAATCCCACTTTGAGAAAAATGACTTGAAGTTACAGTGGCAGTTGCAGCTATGACGTCACAATAGGATCTCATTTACATAAACTGCCCATGAACAATGCTCCACCCCACAATTACATCTCAATGGGATCTCATTTGCATTAAAAAAAACGCGCTGTCCCTGATAAAAAGCACGCTGGACACATACACGGACACAGACACGGACTGGGCCCGGAGCCACACTCCTCCCTCCCCCTCCCGCGGATAACTGAAAGTGTCACCGGGGCGCGGGATTATAAAATAGCTGAAAGTCTGACAGTCACTTTTTGATGCTGCAGTCTGGAGTCGCGGAAGGGAGAGAGGGAGGCCTCTTGGTCTAGTCTGAGAACTTCATAATGCATTTGCCCTCTTTGGGATGGTATTAAATAAGGTACCATTGAAATCTCAGAATTATGTGCATGGACTGAAAGTCCAAAACCTATTGAGTGCCAGATAGTGCCGTATCTGTGCTCCATATCACACCATTTCCTGCATATTCACATGTCCATCTAAAAGCCACAACCGCAATTATCATGCGTGTTTCCACCACCACCCCTGGCAATACATTCCAGGCTGAACCATACCCAGGATCGCTGCCAGTAGTCCCTACACTTACCTGGATCTAATGTAGACAATTGAACTCACTGACCCTCTGCACCTTCAAATTTTACAATTAAATAAAAACTTAAATGTTTAAAAATATTTTTTTTGGAATCATATGGTGCAACACAATTGTAAAAAATAACTGTTTCAGGACTGGACGAGGGTTGGTCAAGATTATAAATAATGATCTCCTTTTCTTTTTTCTTTTATTTTCTTTTCTCTATTCTCTCTCTCTCTCAACTTTCTTCATTTACTCGTTTTCTTTTTTCACACACTATATATTTCACATCTTTCTATCCTTTACTATCTAACTTCTTTTTCTTATTCTAATCTTTTTTCAGTGTAACAAAAAAAAAAAGAAGTTGTACATAAAATGTATTATGAAAATATATATTAGGCACTTTGGTGCAATATGACTGTACTTACTTCTAATAAAATAAAATATAAAAAAAAAAAAAAAATAAAAAAAAAAAACTCCACCCACCCATCTTACTTCCATACATTAATTATTTTGCCAAATAAAAGTCAGGCAGCAATTTTTACATTTTCAGTTGACTTTCACTCTTTTGTGAAAGTGAGTTCTAGACTTCCATTGTGTAAAGAAATGTCTTTTCATATTTCTTCTGAACCTCCCAGGTTTAACTTTTATTGGTGTTCCTAAAGGAAATCTAAACTACAAATGTTACTGATAGAGCCCCATTATTGAACTACAAAACAGAATAACAAAGAGGTAACATTCCTGTCATTTTCTTGTCGTCTATTTGAGGAAGAAAGGAAAGACACAGACCATCATTCCCATAATAATCTTATTGAAGACACAAGGAACTGCAGATGCTGAAATCTTGAGTGAAAAATGACAAGCTGGAGGAACTGAGTGGATCAGGTAGCAGTTGTGGCGGGAAATGGCCAAACGACATTGTGGACTAACCCAAAATGTCATCTGGTTCATTTCCCTCCGCAGATGCCGCCTGACCTGTTCAGAAACTTTGGCGGTTTGTTTTATATTATTATTGAAAGCAGCTAAAAGTATCCAGACATGTACTGGACTTACACACTTAGAGACTGGAAACCCAGCTTGTAGAGTCATAGATACAGTGTGGAAACAGGCCCTTCAGTCCAACTTGCCCACACCGGCCAACATGTCCCACCTACACTAGTCCCACCTGCCCGTGTTTGGTCCATGTCCCTTCAAACCTGTCCTATCTGTGAACCTGTCTCACTGTTTCTTAAATGTTGGGATAGTCCCCTGCCTCAACTACCTCCTCTGGCAGCTTGTGCCATACAACCCCCACCCCTTGTGTGTACACAGAGATATTCACAGACATGTGCTTAAAATCAGATGAGACTAGTAATTCAGTAACTAGATAATAACTCTGTTATAACATACCGTGTGCCGCTATTTAATAATTAATTATGCAGACTGAATCCATTTTCTGTGGGGTTCCGGGTTTCTCATATATTATCAGCTCCAATCAACTCACCAATGTTCCCATTGCTCCCATTTCCCCATTTTAGCCCATAAAATAAACACTGTGGCATCTAAGATGTCAGTGAGCTTACGTGCTTACATTTTGAGCAGGAAGTGTGCCACCTGTCAAGATTGGTAAAGGCATCAAAAAGGGTTTTCAGGGCATATGCCTGAAAGGTGTTTAGCTCTATGCACTTGAAAATTAAGAAGCTGATGCCACATGATACCCCTTTCATCCGTTTGGTGCATTCAGGTCTGCATTCAGTGCAACCTATCATCCTTACAGGTGTTCATCATTCACTCTATCTGAAATACTTGTTTGAATGTTTTTTCATGCACTAGCTCCTTGGCATTAAGACAGAGGATATGGGTAGTAACAAATTTCACCCTTTGATCATGACATACACTTTGACTCAAATTCACTGCATCCATAACCTTGTCCCCCTTCCAATCACAACTTCCTAGCCATCTTTACCTTTTCGTTTGCTCTTCTCTCAGTCACCCCTTCAGTGGGATCTCGACCCACATTTTAAACCTTGTCTGATGGTTGCTGCCAGTGACATAATAGACCACAATACAAATGGTCCACCACAAACTTGCTGCTAAGTTACTGTAATTACCAGGATCTGATTCAAATGATGCCTAAGTTCTAATATCTCCAAAATGCCCCGACATTACAATGCCCTGACAAGTTTTCTAGAACAACTGTCTAGTCACATGTCGTTATCCTAGGCCTCTGATTATCTACAATACCTCTGGTCAATAATTTATCTTGGAGAATTAAAGTAGTAGGCCACAGGAAGCTCAGAATTACTTCTGCGGGCTGAACACTGGAGCCCCACAAAACAATCACCCAATCTGTGTTTGGTTTCCTCAATGTAGAACAAAGTGCAAGTGAATCACTGCTTCACCTGGAAAGTCTGTTGGGTCACTGGATGGTTGGGAGGAAAGAGGGGAAAGAATGTGTTGGAAAAATGCCATAAGGAGATTGGCTGTTGGGAATGGAAGAAAGGATCAGGGAGTATGAAGTGAACAGTAACTGGGAAATGCTGAAAGTGGAGGAGAGGGAAAGATGTGTCTGATCTCTTTGATGGTGACAGGAATTGCAGAGAATGCTCTTTTTATTGATGAAAAAGAGCATACTCCAGAGCACAGACCATTCTGAAGAAGGGTCTTGACCCAAAACATCACCCATTCCTTTTCTCCAGAGATGCTGTCTGACTTGCTGAGTTATTCCACCATTTTAGGTCATCCTCTAAGATAGCTTGTTGTGCGTAAAGTGAGGACCAGACAAATAACTTTGTTCTGACCTGGAGTAGAGGGGTTGAGAGCAAAGGTGTGGAAAATGGATGAGATGTAGCCGTACTTTGTTAACATTTGTAGAGGTGAAGCCACAGTTTAGAAAGAAGGCAGCCATTTCAGTGACACCTGCATAGAAAGTCTCAACATCAGAGCAAATATGGAAAAGATAGGGAAACTGGGAGAATAGAATAGAGTTCTTACAGGAGGGAGGGTGGGACAAAGAGTGGTGAAGGTTGCTCTGGAAGTCAGTAGACTTATAATGGATGTGAGTAGCTAGCCTATCCCTGAGATGGAGAATGAGACCCAGAAAAGGGAAGAGAGATGTTGATCATGTGAAGGTGAGTGCAGCAAAAGTAATGAAACAGTTGATTCCGTGTGGCATCAATGCACTCATCAATGTACCAGAAAAAGAGTTGAGTGAGTGAGCCTGGGTAAGACTGAATCAAATGGATGAGATGGAGTCATCATAGCCCTTGACTCTACCTCATCCATTTCCCATGTCTCTTCCCCCCGCCAACTCCCCCCCCCCCCCCCCGCCAACTCCCCCCCCCCCCCCCCCCGCCAACTCCCCCCCCCCCCTTACTCCATGACACAACAAAGAACAGAATTATTCCAGTCCTCACCTTCCACCCACCAGCCTTTTTACTCAATACATCATTCTCCACAATTTACACAACTTTCAAGGATCCCACCATCCACCCTGAGCTTCCCATTACCTACCACAGACCTCACAAAATGCCAAGCATACTTTGGGCCCATGCCAGTGCCCGTAGTTACATTTTTGATCTGGAGGAAGTGCATGGAGTTTAAGGAGACATTATTCAACGTGAGAACAAGTTCAGTCAAGCAAGTGTGCGTGTTGGTGGAGGGGAACATGTTCATTCTCTGCTCCAGGAACAAGCTGAGGGAGCAATGAGATGTGGGACGGAGGTGTAAAGAGATTGTATGTCCATGGTAAAGATGGGTTTACTGGGACCAGTGAATTGGAAACAATCAAAATGGTGGAGGGCATCAAAGGTATCACAGGTATAAGTGGGAAGAGACTGGGCCAAAGGGAGAGCTGCCAACTCTCACGCATTGGAGGTGAGACTCACACATTTCGCCCAATTCTCACACTGATCACAGAATTTCTCTTAAATGCTGGGATAGTCTCTGCCTCATCTACCTCCTCTGGCAGCTTGTTCCATACACCCACCACCGTTTGTGTGGAAAAGGTTACCTCTTAAAAATACTAAAACAAAAACCATTGAAATCATACTTCTACAATGCACTAAAACATGATTTTAATACATCAAATTTGAAAAAGTCCCTACCGTGGGAAGGAGGGCGACCCCCCCTCCCACACCCTCCCCCAACTTGGTCACTCCACTGCCCCACCTGGTAACCCCAAGACCAATGATCAGTGATCGCTCAGCCCCCCCACTTTCAAAATCGCTCTGCGGCCCCTGGTTCAGACGGAGAGCACTGCCACTTGTGAGCGGGTAACTGAGACCAGTTGTCCGTGATGTCTGGATCCCGATGCTCAGCGCTTCGTGTTTCGGAGTTGGCTGTTATTGATTTGTAATTAGCCTGATTTGTAATTAGTTGACAAAACCTTAATTTATTCATCTGGAATATCCAGGGGGGTTGGATAAGTGTAATATTAAAATGACATGCAAGATGTCATGCTGTCTGTCACAACATACAGCCCCGATAACACATTATTTCATTCAGTTATATATTGGGAAGGTAGCACTATTGTCATTTGCCACACAACTATTATGTTTGTTTACCTCACTGACTATTTCTAACCCCCCCCCCCCCCCCCCCCCCCAGGTGTGCAGTAATACCAGGTGTGCAGTGAGACCCAGGTTGGTCAACATGGGCCAAGTGTTTGATTATATTATGATTTCCATACATGAATATACTAAGATCATTCATGTGCTGCACCTGTTGATCAAAACCTGGCCCTACTGTGGAATGCAATTAGGAATGTAATTTAGCCTAACCTTATTATTCATAGCGGATCCAATTTGAAGCACAAATATTGCATTCAAGTGTAAGTTAAAAGACTCGCTACAGTATGCACCAGATTGCACAATTTCAAGCTGAAAAATGCAAAAGCTCCGTACCATCGGAGGGGGTTTGGTGGTGCAAGATCAGGCTAAAACAATGGGTCTATTGACCGCAGTCCTGCTTGAGCATTTTGTGCAGAAGGGAGAAACGGGCTGCACATGGCTGGAACACCATAAGACTGGAAGCTGTGAATGGAAGATCTCCTGAGGAAATGAGATCCACAATTGTCAGGGTGACCATTTCCTGATGTTGGGCACATAATCTGTAGGGAAGAACAAGGAGGTGTCTCAGAGCTGACGTGTGGCTTCTGGCACCATAGAGATCAGTTTGTTAGGCTTTAATGGCACCAATCTCATCAGCGAGGTTGCCTGGGTGAGTGGTGTGCTACACATTCAGTCAGGGATAGGTTAGAAATGGGTGGAAAAGCCAAGACAGTCAATGCCACATCAGCAGTTAGCAATGAATAGATCTAGACAGTGTATTTGGTCAGAGGGAGGTGTTCAGCTGGGCACTGAAGATGAGTGAAAGAGTCCACCATTTGTAGTGAAGCTGCCCAATCAGAAAAATGGGACCAGAAGCGGGAGAATAAAGATCATGTCAAGCTCAGAATTCATAAGAATGAACACAGGGGGACAAAGTTGGGTCCACTACCCCCAGACACCAATATAAGCTTTCTGGGGCAGGTGGGTGGCATCTAGCCCTTCGTCGGGTTTCTCTGGGAATTTAGAAGATTTTTTCTACCAGAGAATCTCTGTGCAATTTCAAAATAAATATTTTAAAAATACCCAAGCAGTGTATGTGCCAGAGGTTCGACATTAAGTATGGTCTAGAAAATAACTCAAGAAGCAGCTATCTGTTAACATTTCTCATTTTCTACATCCTATGTCCTTGATAACACACATAGCAATTATCTAACCAGTGGTTCCCAACGTGGGGCGTACGCCCCACAGGGGGGCAATTTGATTTTTAAGGGGGGCAATTTGATTTTTCTTTTTTTTAACAATTTTTTAGTAAACTGACAGTAAATTTAGTGACTGTCTTTTGTTTATTTCATTTTTCTTTTTCATGGATGCCATGTTCTTTTGAAGCTTGTTTAAACCAAGGTATTGGCGTTTTAAGCTTCTTCAGCTGAAACGGAGTTCACTTTTTAAATGATAAGAATGATATATCACCACATGGGGGGGGGGGATCAGGATTTTAGAGGTGATTAGGTGGGGCATGGCCAAAAAAAGGTTGGGAACCACTGATCTAAACCCTCTTGCGATAAAGAGACTAAGTAAGGGTAAAGGGTAAACTTTAGATTTACTACGAGCGAAATTATTGAGCAACGATTCTCGGGTAAAGGGACAAACAATCGCGAAGCAAGTGTGTGTACAATATCTTCTCAATCCGAAACTGCTCGTTTGCTCTCAGAAGGACCGAAAACAGATTGGAATTGTGTTACCTCGGTCACAGCGGGGCGAAGATGCACCCACATTAGAAATGTCTCACCTACCTTTCATTTTCAGCCGAGAGGCGAACCACGATACTGAAAGAAACGCACCCAGGCAGAGGACTGTTAAAACCCTTCCATTCCTGAGCCTCATTTCATGTCATGTCATCCCAGAACGGTGGGCATCGGACACTTTGTGCGGATAATCGCTTTGGCGATATTGATGAAATAAGGCAGTGGGTCTCACTCTCTCCAATAGTCCCGCTCTCAACAAACTCTCCAGCCAGAGCGAGCTGTTGAGGAATCTGACAGAAACAGTGGCACGCCTTCATTCATTTCCTCAAATCCCCTTTCTCTTTTACGTGTCAGTATTTTCAGTTTCCTGTTCTTTTCAATTCATTTTTAGTTATTTATTTCCAAATTTCTCCATGTCTATTTCATCAGGCAGCTTCTGTTTCTGTACTTCCCGGCCAGTTCAATGACACACGTCGTTTCCCACGAGGGCTCGTCAGGTATCTGGTAGTTCAGACCACAGCCACTGTTTCAATCTCTCGCCCGCCGCGGTCTCTCTCCGCCCTCAATGCCTTTCCTCCGGGGCTTGTTCTCGCCAAACGACCTGCTCTCACAGACACATGCAAAGTTTCTTGTTTCACCCCTACTTCTCTCTCTCTCTCTCGCAACTGTTGCTAACTCGACTATTCCCTGGGTTCAAGTTATTGTGTACTCTGTCGTTTATTGGTGCGTGTGTGTTTCTCTCTCAGATGGTAAACTTCGGGGTTGTCCGATAATGCTTCCTACTTGTTTTTCCTCTCTCGGTATTGCTATCTTTCTTCCTTATGTGTTACACCTTGCATGCCAATCCATTTCCAGTATAGTTGGTGACTAATGATAATGGCATTCCTGCGGTGTGCTTCAGTTGTTTAATGTTGTTGTAAGCAAAACAAAAACTTGCTGGAGCACCGTTGAGTTTTTCATTAAACTCTGTTGGAAAAATAAATGTATTGCAATGTAATTATCTAATGTCCAAAAAATGATGAAACACTCAGCAAGTCAAGCAGCACCTGTGGAAAGAATAGTTATCACACTTGCCACGCCTCCACACACTTGTGACTCTTACCACACTCCTCCACTGAACTATTAGGAGTTACACCAGCATTTAATCTGCTCCCCTAAACTATCACGATATAAATACCTGAGATCATCACCAATTGTAGTACCATCCGAATATCATGACCTGAAAGAGGTCTTTTGCCACTTCTGAGCCACCTCTTTACCTCCTCGCCTGCCATTGACGTATTATCCAGCACCTCTCCACCCCGGGGTCATCTGTACTCGCTCTCTGCTCCTGAGACCAACGCCATGGAGAGATACATTTCGGATTCTCTGGCAGCTGTTTTAATTTGTCCATCCTCCTCTCCCGCCAGGACGGGATTTTTCTTTGTGAGTAAGAAGGATGGCGAACTTCGCCCTGCCATTGACTATCCAGGCCTGAATGACATCACTGTCAAAAACCGTGACCCCTTGCCACTCTGTCTTCAACTGCCTGCAGCATGCCACCATGTTCACTAAGCTGGATCTACGGAATGCCTACCATTTGGTTCGCATCACGGAAGGAGATGAGTGGAAGTCAGCCTTCGACACACCCAGTGGGCATCGTAATGCCCTTCGGCCTGACCAATGCCCCGGCTGTCTTCCATGATCTGGTCAATGATGTGCTCCGGGACATGCTGAACCAGTTTGTCTTTGTTCACCTGGATAACATCCTCGTCTACTCTGGCTCTGCATTGGAATATGCGCGCCATGTCCGTCTCGTTCTGCAGAGACTATGGGAGAACCAGCTGTTGGTCAAGGCAGAGAAGTGTGAGTTCCACCAGCCCACGTTGTGCTTGCTGGGATACATCTTCTCAGCTGGCCATGTCGAGATGGATCCAGGAGCGGTGAGAGTGGTGGTAGGTTGGCCTGAGCCTACCAGTCGGTAGGAGCTACAACGCTTCCTCGGCTTTGCCCATTTTTACCAGTTTTATCTGCAACTACAACATCCTGGGTGCTCCTCTCACGTCTACATCCATCACGTTTGCCTGGTCCCCGTCTGCTGAGGGGGCATTCAGGGACCTTAAGCAACGCTTCACTACCGCCCTCATCCTGGAGCATCTTGACCCGGCCCGTCAGTTTGTGGTGGAGGTGTTTTCCCAACGCTCCTCATGGGACCAGAAGATGCTCCCCTGTGCCTTCGCCTCTCCCTGGCTGAGAGGAATGATGACATTGGCAACAGAGAGCTGCTGGCAGTGGAGCTGGCGTTGGAGGAGTGGAGGCATTGGTTGGAGGGCACCAAGCAGCTATTCCATGTCTGGATGGACCACAAGAACCTGGAGTACCTGCGTTTGGCGAAGCGGCTCAATCCCCATCAAGCCCGGTTGGCCCTGTTTTTCACCTGGTTTAACTTCACATTGTCATACCGTCCTGGGTCCAAGGATGTCAAGCCCGACTCCCCCTCCCGTTAGTTCAGTTCTGACCAGGACAACCATTCCCACGAACCCATGCTGCCTCTTACCTGCCTAGTGGGCTCCATCGCCTGGGAGATCGAGGCCATAGTTCACAATGCCCAGCGTCATTACCCCGATCCTTTTTCTGGACCCCCCCCCCCAATAAGTTATTTGTCCCGGTCTCCGCCCGCTCTGAAGTACTCCAGTGGGCCCATTCCTCTAATCTCGCCTGTCATCCTGGTATTGCTGCACCCTCTACCTGCCGCGCCAGCGGTTCTGGTGGCCCACCGTGGAGGCCGGCACCCGGTCTATCGTCTCCGGCTGCTCTGCCTGTGCACAGAATACGACATTCCATCAGCCACCCTTTGGTCTCCTTCGTCCCCTGCCTGTTCCCCACCTACCATGGATCCACATCGCCCTGGACATCATCACCAGCTTGCCTCCGTCCAAGGGTTATTCTTACCATTGTGGACCGTTTCAAGGCTGCTCATTTCCTTCCTCTTCCTAAGCTCCCATCTGCTGTAGACCTCGCTCACCTCATCGTGAATCAGGTGATCAGACTCCATGGTTTCTCTCGAGACATCGTCTCTGACAGGGGACCGCAGTTCACCTCATGATTTTGGAAGGCTTTCTGCTCCCTGGTTGGCTCCTCCGCCAGCCTCTCATCTGGGTTCCATCCACAATCTAATGGTCAGTCGGAGAGGGCCAACCAGGCCCTGGAGACCACACTACGTTGCCTGGTGTCCGCCAACCCTACCACCTGGCCTAGCAAAATGGTATGGATCCAATATGCCCACAATTCTCTGCCCAATTCTGCCACTGGTCTGTCTCCATTCCACTGCTCCCTTGGTTATCAACCACCTCTGTTCTCAGACCAAGAGGAGGAGTCTCCGTTCCCTCTGTCCACGTGTTTGTGCGCCGCGGTCGTCGGACCTGGAAGGAGGCCCTGCTCCGCACCGCTTCCAGGTACAGACGATAGATGGATCGGCACCGGACCCCTGCCCCTCGCTATCGCCCTGGTCAGAGGGTATGGCTGTCCAGCCGAGGTCTCCCTGTCTCCTGCTGCTCTGCTACCTCCGCCACCCCGCATCAGTGTACACGGTGAAGCAACTGCTGAAGTCCCGGCGGTGTGGCAGAGGGATCCAGTACCTGGTTGACTGGGAGGGCTAAGGTCCAAAGGAGAGGAGCTGGACTCCTGTCCGTGACAACCTGGACCCCTCCCTGATCCGTGACTTTCATCAGCAGTATCTGGACCAGCCAAAGAGGACACCATTAGGCGCCCGTGGGAGGGTGGCTCCTGTCACACTTGCCATGCCTCCACACACTTGAGGATCTTTTCACACTGCTCCACTGAACTATTAATAATAATATATTTTATTGTCATTGCACATATGCGCAACGAGATTTTGTATGCAGCTTCCATCCGATGTCATAATTTAAACAACTAATAAAATTTAGATTTAGATACCCCGAGAAACATGATTTATAAAAAGAACAGTAAAACATTCAAAACAGTCAAAAGTGCAAATGTGTCTGTGCCAGGTCGATGTGCGACGTGACCATCCGAGGGAGACAGTTCATGGGGGGGGGGGGGCACTCAGCAGGGCCAGTTTAGAGCAGCGATAGCTCTGGTGATGAAGCTGTTCCTGAGTCTGGTGGTGCGGGCGTAGAAGGCCTTGTAACGTCTGCCAGAAGGTAGGAGTTCGAACAGTCCATTTCAAGGTTGTGTGGAGCCTCATCTGCTCCCCTAATCTATCACTTGGTATAAATACCTGATATCATCACCAATTGTGTGTCGACTAATCACTTCTGCATTCTGTAGGTTCGATAGCTGTTCTGAGTTCTGTCATATTTTGGTTCCATTTGCGTCTGGGTTTTGGGTTTTCTTCAGTACTTCTACCTGGTGAGCCTGCATTCGAGTCCTTTCCATTTCGGGGCCCTCTGACAAGAGTAAACATTTCCGGTCAAAAATTGTCGAATCTTTGGTCATCTAATCTGCGTTTGGTTTCTCATCATGAGAAATGCAAATGCAAATAATGCAATATAGTATATTGGAAGAAAAAATACCACTTCAGGAGTTATGAATGCAATTGGAATGTAACTTTAATTCCCCATCCAGTTGTCACCAGAAAACTTCCTAAATTGACATAATTATAACTCGTATTTCCACTGAGAAAGTCTTCTAAGCTCCACTTGTTTTTCATTTACAATATGATACGATAGAAATGTTCCCAATGTTGGGGGAGTCCAGAACCAGGGGCCACAGTTTAAGAATAAGAAGTAAGCCATTTAGAACGGAGACGAGGAAACACTTTTTCTCACAGAGAGTGGTGAGTCTGTGGAATTCTCTGCCTCAGAGGGTGGTGGAGGCAGGTTCTCTGGATGCTTTCAAGAGAGAACTAGATAGGGCTCTTAAAAAGAGCGGAGTCCGGGGATATGGGGAGAAGGCAGGAACGGGGTACTGATTGGGGATGATCAGCCATGATCACATTGAATAGCGTTGCTGGCTCAAAGGGCCGAATGGCCTACTCCTGCACCTATTGTCTAAATGTATTCATCCCAGGAGGGAAATTGATCAAATTAGATATACCTTTATTTATTTGTCATTCAGACCTTTCGGTCTGAACGAAATGCTGTTGCCTGCAGCCATACATGTAATAATAACAAAACACAATAAACACAAATTAACATCCACCACAGTGAGTTCACCAAACACCTCCTCACTGTGATGGAGGCAAAAGTCTTAGAGTTACTGTCTCTTCCCTCCTCTTCTCCCTCTGCGCCGAGGCGATACCCCACCGGGCGATGGCGGCCCGGGGGGTGGTCGAAGCTGCCCGCAGCTGTTGCAACGGGTGCTCCGGAAAACAGGCACCAGCCAGTGACCTGCGAGCTCCCGACATTGTCCTCCACCGGCCCGCGGCCGAGCCCAGGATCCAGGTCGCCTCAGAGGGTGGTGGAGGCAGGTTCTCTGGATGCTTTCAAGAGAGAACTAGATAGGGCTCTTAAAAAGAGCGGAGTCCGGGGATATGGGGAGAAGGCAGGAACGGGGTACTGATTGGGGATGATCAGCCATGATCACATTGAATAGCGTTGCTGGCTCAAAGGGCCGAATGGCCTACTCCTGCACCTATTGTCTAAATGTATTCATCCCAGGAGGGAAATTGATCAAATTAGATATCTGCCTAAGCCAGCAAGATCATCTGAAAATTGCTCCATTTTAACAATTTTCTTGGTGTTACTCAGCTCTATCACGTTCCCACCTCTCCTGACGTCCTCATTTAATTGTCTGTACACTCTCAGAATGTTTATCCGAGTTCAAGGATAGAAAATTATTTAATTGTCTTGGTTCTTGCTGCTGAAATCCACATCCATGCCTTTTGATATATCTAGATTAGATGACCAAAGATTTAACCATACCAAAGCACTCCAGGTCTCACTCTTTCTATCCTCAATAAATCCCAGAGTCACATCATTATGTAATGCTCACTCACCACCTGCGTACATTAATTTTCTTCTTCTTAAAACCACCTTCCTTGTTTTCAAATCCCTTCCATGATCTCCTGCCTCTGTTACCTCTCTGTTATCCCCTCCAAACCTACAATCCTGATATTTTGTGGTCCCTGGATCGTAATTTCCTGACCATTCCTGTATTGAATTGCTCTGCTCTAGATGGTTCACTAACCTTCTCAGCTGTTATCAGGCAACTGATCCATCCTATCAGTCCTGAGCTACTATCTACCTCATTGGTGACCATCAGACTATCCTTAATCAGACTTTACTGGGCTGTATCTTGCACTAAACCTCATTCCCTTTACCATGTACTGTATCTATGCACTGTGAATGGCTTGATTGTAATCTTGTAGTCTTTCCGCTGACTGGTTAGCACGCAACAAAAGCTTTTTACTGTACCACGGTACACGTGACAATAAACTGAACAACACTAAGCTCAGTGATTGTGCCTCCCTTGCCACCACTCTAACTCTGGAATTCCCAACTCCAAACCCCTGCTTCATTTTCCTTCTCTAAAAAGCTTTGTTAAAGCTTTTCCTGGCTATCTGTCCTAATATATCTAAATTTGACATCTAGAATTGTATCATACTTCTGGGATGCTACTCGATATATTTTACTTTGTGAAGTATGCAGAATAACATTATTAAGTAAACGTTGTTCTTAATTTCTTTGTTGAACACTTATGTCAGGCTATTGTTCATCGACTACAGCTCAGTGTTCAACATCATCATCCCCTCTAAACCTATTGTCAAACTCAGGTACAGGGTCTCTGCTTGTTCCTATGCAATTGGATCCTCAACTTTCTCAATTATGAAGCACAAACTGTATGAATTGGAAACGCTTACTCCTCACTGACCATGAGTACAGGGGCACCTCAAGGCTATGTTGTTATCAGTCCCCTGCTCTCTATACTACAACTATGTACAGTAGCTAAACACAGTTCCAATGCAATCTTAAAAAATTACCAATGATAGCACCATTGTTGGATGAATAATGGATAATGATGAGTCAGAGTACAGGAGGGAGATCAATAATCGAATTGATTGGTGCCAGTACAGCGATCTTGTACTTAACATTAGCAAGGCCATGAAGCTGATTGTTGACTTCAGAAAAGGAAAGCAGAATTTGCCTTCATCGATGGACATGGAGAGAATCACCAGCTTCAAGTTTCTGGGCATGCATATCACTGCCTTGGGCCAACATATTGATGTAAATGCTGAGAAAGCTCATCAACACCTACACTTCCTCAAATGTTTGTGGAGATTTGGCATATACTTGTTAGTGAAAGGCAAGGCAGGCAAATGTAAGGAAGCTTGGCTGGAGGGAAATTGAGGCATTGGTCAAGAATACGAAAAGTCACATGGGATAGGTATAGGCAGCTGGGATCAAGTGTATCTCTGGAGGAGTTTTGGGAACTAAGGAGCAGACTAAAAAATGATCCTATTAAATGGTGGTACTGGCTCGAAGGGCCGAATGGCCTACTCCTGCACCTATTTTCTATGTTTTTATGCTTGATTGCTACACTGGGATGTTGCAATATTGCATCATCCATCCAGCTGAAGGCAGATTTCACATAAAGCCCTCAAAATTAATACCCGGAGAATAAAAAATGACCAGAACCATTTTTTTCAAAGAGATTTATATGGTTTCAGAAAAATACAAGTACAAATGGTGGACATGGAAACTTGTCATGTGAAAAAATAGCAAAGTCAGTCCATGATTCAATTAATTTGCACAGAAACCTGAGAACCATTTCCTGCAGGTTCAAGAATAACTTCTTCCCATCAACCATCCGGCTCTTGAATGATACTGCACAACCCTAACCACAACTCTACCACTGCAACTATTATGGACTTTGTATAAATTGCACTTTTGGTTTGCATTATTATGGTCTTGTTATCTAGGATTACTTTTAATTTGTTGCATTATTGATTATGGTATATTTAATTGTTGTTGCATTAATATCTCGAACGCTGTAGCAAGTAAGAATTTAATTGTTTAGTTCCCAGTACATGAAAGGTAAACACTCCTGACTCTTGAAACCTATTTATATTGAAAAGTGCTCTGGAGCCACTTGGTGGCAGTTCTCGTGCAGTGCAATGTTTACAATAAGTGAAGTGAGAAGTGGGCATTCACGGCAAGAGTTCACTTTACTTATTTGGTGCAAAAAAGTATAGATTTGTTCATACATTGACTTTCTTGCACAAATTTGGAATTTCCCCAAAACCTCTAGGAACACTGAAGTACTTGAGGTTATGTGTTAATATTATGTCTGCAATCAAAACAGTTGATTAGCAATTACAATTTTGTTCCTGTTAATTTTGATTGCCGTAAATTCAGAGTGGCAATAATGGTAAAGACTCTAGAATGCAAAATATTATGAATTGCAACACAATAGGTCTGAAGAAGGGTCCCGACCCAAATTGTCACGTATCGATGTTCTCCTGAAATGCTGCACCACCCGCTGAATTACTCCAGCACTTTGTCTCTTCTTCTGTGAGCCGTCATCTGCCGTTCCTTGTTTCCACAATAGATCAGTTTACAGATTTACAAACTGCATAAATAAACCATGTCTCAATGACATTTTGTATACTGACCTCATGATTTTTCTATCTTCCTATTGAGGCATTCAACTTTGTTTTGGGTCTAGACAGATTAACTGTAATCTTTAGATGTTGTTTCTAAAGGTTTGCATTTACATAATCCCTTTCACAATTTCAGGTCTTCACAAAGCATTTTACAGCGAATTAAATACTTATAAAGTGTAGTCACTGAGATAATATTCAACAAAGCCCACAACCAGATGTTTTGTTTTATTGGGATTGGTTTAAGTCAAATTATAAGTTACACATTGGGGACAACCTCTTCTTTGCTCATCCAAGTGTTCAGACGGGGACAGAATTTAACATCTTATCCAAAGGACAGCATCCTTCCTCCGCCTGTGATAAATAAGTGGCAGCTTCAAATATGTGTTCAAATCCACTGAATGGAATATGAAACCATAGCTTTATGATTCTTGAGTTATTTAGATGAGCCATACTATTTGAACATAGTCATAAGAAAATATTCTAAATGTGCTGTGCCAGCACATCAGTTAACATATTTGTTAAAATTAAAATATTTGTATACATCCATGAAGTGTTATCTGTGTCATCTCACTAAACCATTGGTTCTCTAATGTGTCCAGTTACTTCTGTGTTCTCTTCCATTATAGCAGATGCAAAATATTCAGTTTCAGTTTATTGTCACGTGTACCGAGGTACAGTGAAAAGCTTTTGTTGCGTGCTAACCAGTCAGCGAAAGACAATACATGATTAAAATCGAGCCAGTCAAAGTGTACAGATGAATGATAAGGGAATAACGTTTAATGCAAGATAAAGCCAGTAAAGTCTGATCAAAGATAGCCCGAGGGTCACCAATGAGGCAGATAATAGTTCAAGACTACTATCAACACAAGGATTGCAGATGTTGGAATGGGGAAATAATCTAGAAATCGGAGGTGCAAAGGGACTTTGGAATGCTGGTGCAGGATTCCCAAAAAGTTGAGTAGTAAGGAAGGCAAACACAATGCTAGTATTTATTTCGAGAGTGCTAGAATACAAAAACAGGGATGTAATGCCGAGGCTCTCTGTAAGGCTCTATATGGATAATATCCGAGGAAGGTAGACAAAAGTGCTGGAGAAACTCAGCGGGTGCAGCAGCATCTATGGAGCTAAGGAAATAGGCAACGTTTCGGGTCGAAACCCTTCTTTAAGCTGATGTAGGGTGGGTGGGGCGGGAAGAAGAAAGGAAAAGGAGGAGTCAGAGGGCTGAGGGAGAGCTGAGAAGGGGAGGAGACAATAAGGGCTACCGGAAATTGGAGAAGTCAATGTTCATGCCACTGGGGTATAAATTGCCTGAGCGAAATATGAGGTGCTGCTCCTCCAATTTCCGGTGGTGCTCACTCTGGCCATGGAGGAGGCCCAGGACAGAAAGGTCGGATTTGGAATGGGAGGGGGAGTTGAAGTGCTGATCCACTGGGAGATCAGGTGGGTTATTGCGGACCGAGCGGAGGTGTTCGGCGAAACAATCGTCAAGCCTACGCTTGGTCTCACCGATGTAGATCAGCTGACATCTAGAGCAGCGGATGCAATAGATGAGGTTGGAGGGATGTGCTGGCTCTGGAGAGGAGGTTTACAAGAATTATCCCAGTGAAATGTGACATTTAGACCGGGAGCGGGGCCGTAAATCGCCCGGCATGGCCTAAAATGGCCGTGGGACTTATCATCGCCCGCCTGGGGCTTGGACATCGGGAGAGACATGGAGAACAGGGGAGAGAAAAGACTTTGCCTTCCATCACAGTGGGTCCACTGTGATGGATGTTCGTGTGAATTAAATTGTGTGTATGTCTAGGAAATTGTCTTTGTTTGTATGGCTGTGGAAACAGAATTTCGTTTGAGCCTCACTGAGACTCAAATGACAATAAATTGTATTGTATTGTATTGAATAACTGGGTGAACATATGATGAGCATTGTCGGCACTGGGCCTGTACTCGCTGGAGTTTAGAAGGATGAGGGGGTACATCATTGAAACTTACCGAATAGTGAAAGGCTTGGATAGAGTGGATGTGGAGAGGATGTTTTCACTAGTGGGAGCATCTAGGACCAGAGGTCATAGCCTCAGCATTAAAGGGCGTTTCTTTAGGAAGGAGATGAGGGGACATTTCTTTAGTCAGATGGTGCATCTGTGGAGGCCAAATCAATGGATATTTTTAAGGCAGAGATAGATTCTTGATTATTACAGGTGTCAGAGGTTATGGTGAGAAGGCAGGAGAGTGGGTTAGGAGGGAGAGATAGATCAGCCATGATTGAATGGCGGCGTAGACAATGGGCCGAATGGCCTAATTCTGCTCCTATCACTTATGACCTAAAAACACGTGTTGGGGGAACTGAACTTTTAGGAATTTTTCAGTCTGAAGAAGGGTCTCGACACGAAACGTCACCCATCCCTTCTCTCCAGAGATGCTGCCTGTCCCACTGAGTTACTCTACCGCAAGAAATGCAACACCTGTCCCTTCACCCCCCCCCTCGACTCCATCCAAGGTCCCAAGCAGTCGTTCCAGGTGCGACAAAGGTTCACCTGTATCTCCTCCAACCTCATCTACTGCATCCGCTGCTCTAGATGTCAGCTGATTTACATCGGTGAGACCAAGCGTAGGTTGGGCGATCGTTTCGCCGAACACCTCCGCTCAGTCCGCAATAACCTACCTGACCTCCCGGTGGCTCAGCACTTCAACTTCCCCTCCCATTCCCAATCCGACCTCTCTGTCCTGGGTCTCCTCCATTGCCAGAGTGAGCAACAGCGGAAATTGGAGGAACAGCACCTCATATTCCGTCTGGGGACCTTGCGTCCTTATGGCATTAACATAGAATTCTCCCAATTTGGCTAGCCCTTGCTGTCTCCTCCCCTTCCTTAACCCTCTAGCTGTCTCCTCCCACCCTCCCATCCGCCCGCCCTCAGGCCCCTCCTCCTCCTCCCCTTTTCCTTCTTTCTTTCCCCACCCCCCATCAGTCTGAAGAAGGGTTTCGGCCCGAAACGTCGCCTATTTCCTTCGCTCCATAGATGCTGCTGCACCCGCTGAGTTTCCCCAGCAATTTTGTGTACCTTCGATATTCCAGCATCTGCAGTTCCCTTTTGAACACGAGTTACTCCACATGTTGTGTCTACCTTCGATTCAAGATTCAGATTCAGATTCAACTTTAATTGTCATCGTCAGTGTACAGTACAGAGACAACGAAATGCAGTTCGCATCTCCCTGGAAGAGCGACATAGAATATGATTTCAATAAATAAATCTATTTACATGCATAGATTCAAGATTCAAGAGAGTTTATTGTCATGTGTCCCAGATAGGACAATGACATTCTTGCTTTGCTTCACAGCACAACAGAGTATAGAAGGCATGACTACAGAACAGATCAGTGTGTCCATCGATCTACCATTATATTAACCAGCCTTTTTGCAGCTGTTTCCTACACAACTTTTAGTAAAGCAGCTGAAGCAGATTCCCGACCTGAAACGCCGCCCGTCCATGTCCCTCCACAGATGCTGCCCGACCCCGCGGGGAGATCTTCCACTCCAGCATCTTCCGTTCAGCGACGATGGACAACTCATGGCCGCGCGCTCCCGCTCCCGTCCCCGTCCCCCCGGTAACCGACCCCCCCCCCCCCCCCCCGCCGCGCGCTCCCGTCCCCCCGGTAACCGAACCCCGCGCCGCGCGCTCGGCGGCCGCGAGTGACGCGCTTCCGGTGGCCGTTGGCCTGGTGACGGCGGCTGTGAGTGAGTGAGCGAGCGAGTGAGGAGAAGCTCGGGCCGCGGAGAAAGTTTAATTGGAGCCTCGTCCCGTCCCCGACCCGACCCGACCCGACCCAGGCCTGTGAGTACAAGCAGACCCCCGGCTTCTCCCAAACACCGCACAGCTTGTGCGCTGGCGTTAATGCCCAGAGAGGAGAGGGAGCGGACTTGTTGCACTGTCGCTCCGCTCTGTTGATTCAAGGGCCGCCTCGCC